>NC_140412.1:101790000-101822500 GCF_965140295.1 Lepidochelys olivacea | reverse complement strand
GCTTTGGTTTTTCAACAAAAAGGAACTGTTCTTAAACAGTAATCTTCAACTTTACACAGCTGGAGAGACACTTCACCAGTGAAGAGAATTGCAGATAGCCATCAAATCATGAAGTGACAGCATGATCTTTCATTGTTAAAGTCATGACATTCCTCCATTGTCATCACACAATGCTATGAACATTGCAATGCACTGCTAAAACACCATGCCAGATCTACCTGAAGGTGGCTGCCACCTATGACTCTATTGGACACAATCTCTCTGCTTTCCTTTGAAAGGGAAAGATGTTCTACTGTTTTTTCTTTCCCCACTCCATTCCTTCATGGAGGGATCCTATCTATCTAGGTTCTTATGTGACCCTAATCACCATAATATCTGAGTGCCTGGATGCTCCAGTCCATTTGCTCAGTCTTCCCTATGTTGATCTGTGCATGTAAGACAGAACAAAGATCCCTCCTGTTATCAGTGCTCTGCCTGAGATCACGCCTATGAGATGAGATCCACTTGTGGCACCTCAAGGTCTCATGCATCTCTGCTCTCAGTAAATGGTTTACGAAATATTGCACAGTTTCATCTCATACTTCCACTATAATCAAGAAAGGCTATTGGTTACTGTGTTTTACAGTTACATCACTTATGCAAAGAAGGAGAAACAATATAATATAAAAACAGCCTAAAAAACCCACAATGACTGCCCAAACTCACAGTCCCATCACTGAAGGCTTTTAAGAACAGGTTAGATAAACACCCTTTAAGGATGATTTAGGTATACTTGGTTCTGTGTCAGCACAAGGAGCCAGACTAGGAGAGCTCTTGAGGTCCCTTCCAACCCTACATTTCTATGATTCTATGACTGCAAAAGTAGACGTCACTAGGTCTCCCAAACACTGAGACCCTAGAAAGGACAGCCAGCAATATGGTAATACATGAGAAAAGGAAGATTTTCAAGCTACAAGTGTAGGAGTACATGAAACAGCACACTGCTAATGTCAGCTGTGTATGTCGCATTTGGAGGGGAAAAGGACCAGCACCATTAGGCTCTGGTTGTGCACGGCAAAATGTACATGCATATCTTGGCTCAGGTGAGTAGTCCTTTTGAAGGCAATGGGACTAGTCATGTGAAAAAATGTATACATATGCCCTGATTCAGCAAAGCACTTGAGCACATTGATGTCAATGGTACTTAAGCACGTGCTTAATGTTTTGTTGAACAGGTATGGGAAAACTCATGTAAGGTCACAAATGTGCTTCAATGATTTGCTAAATTGGGGCTAGGCTCATGGGCTTTTTCCAGGATCGAGGCCTTAGAGTCAGATTCTGCCCTCTCTTACACACAAACAACTCCAGTAGATTGTATTTGAAATTGATGGGATTGCCTGGGTGTAAAATGAGGACAGAACTAGTCCCTGAGTGCCAGAGGAAACCAAGCAACAAAGCAATTTTACAAAGTTAGATCCAGTAAAGAAATTCTGACTTTATTAATTATTATTTTTTATTATTATTATTATTATTTTGGTCTTGGTAGAAAATAAATTTTTTAAAAGACAATTGTTTGAACTCAGAAACTTAATTAAGACAAGTAATTTCTAGGCACACAAACACAGCAATCACATTTTCTCTGCAAACTAATTTAGAGTGTATTGTGCTGTTAAGATTATGTTTAGGCGCTTCCTCAAAATTAATAACATTAAATAATACTGATTATGCCACAGGCTCAGCAAGGCTCAAAACTGGTTGAGCAACAATTACACTGACATAGATACCCAGGGATTCATCTTTCAGTCCTTGCCCATGCAAAATTGCCATTAACATCAATGGTTCTTTTGCCTAGGTAAGGTTTCTGGAGACAGTATAATGTCTATGGGACTCCATTACCACACCAAACAATACTGGTTATCTATTTAATCTTACACCTCAGGTTTCTGATTCAGTAGCCAAGAATCATGTGATCTGTACATACTATTTGAAAGAGAATTTAGGTGGGTTCAGTTTCAACTTCACATTTCTAGAATTTCCAAGAAACTCATTAAATATAATTCTGTGATTCCTATTGCCTATCACACAGTTTCACTTCCAGTGAATGTTAATCACAATGACTTTTTCATATAATTAACCAGACCTCTGCCAACTACTAAGAAAAAAGAAGTGCTTGTAAACTAGGGTGATCAGATGTCCCAATATTATTAGGACTATCCTGGTATCAGGGGCTTTGTCTTATATACCCCATGCCCTCCAGGAAAAAAAGTGTCCCAATTTTTCACAATTTCCTATCTGGTCACCCTATTGTAAACTCATAGAAATGTTCTAGCAACAAAAGAAGCACTGAGAGGCTCTTCAAATATAGGGCAATCTACAGGATTTCCAACTTTGCAAGGATAAGAGAAAGATAAGTCAGTTGATTTCAATACCAAACTTCATGAGAAAAGGTGAGGATATGCCACTTGGACTACATGTTTGTAGTTTATTCTGCTGTTTCCTCATTTACTGGATATATATCATAGCCTCTGTGGTTTACCCTCGATGTAACCTCTTCTGTGATGAAAGAAACATCAATCACTCACCATGGTGGGTTTCAGCAATGTAAGTTTATAGCATAAAATTTGGGAAATATGGGGGACTGATAAAAAGCCAATATCACTTGCTTAAATTAAGAATCACATTCGGATCTGGTTTCAACTCAAATCAAGAAAGCCATTTTTAAAAAAACATTTTTCAAACCGATGACTCCAAGAACTATCATATTACATGATCAGCCATAAGATAGCCCTAGCATAGGATAGTAGATGTGAGTAAATGCTCTTGCTTTGTTGCCCTCTCAGAAGACATCATCAAAAACATTACAAAAAAGAAGAAAAGGCCTCACATCAAACAAAATGAGCAAATGCAAACACTTTTTTATATTATTAGGTCATGAACATGAACAAGATGGAGGTGAAAAAAATGAATAAAAGTACATTGGGTACATTCATTTGCACCCTCCAAAAATGATAATATAAAGTATAAAATCCATATCTGAGAAAGCTTAAACATTTCATATTTTTGTCTAGCAAAGAATAAATATCTTGTTGCTGTGGTAAGTGGTGACACTTTAAGGTGCAAAAAAAAATAAATCCCTTCTCTTTAACCATTCTTTGAAATATGACCTACTACGTCCTTTAATTTTTGAAAACCCTAAGGTCATGTAACACACTTTCTCTGTCATTTGTAAGTACATTAACTCACTGGCCATACGACAGTGAAATTATGATAATGGGCTGCTAAAATGGGTCATGCAGACACTGCGTTTCATGTTAGCTTCAAACAACAGGGAGAATATAGTCCAAATCAAATATGACAGTACAAAAGCACATGGTTTACTTTTCTCAAGGATTTGCAAGTAACTACTATATTTTCAATGTATTAGTCTAGTTTCCCACCCTCCTGCCCTCCCACCATGATGAGCTAAAAGAAAATTGCCACGCTAAACCAACAAACTTCGCAATAAAAGACAAATCACTGTATGATTCCTTGCAAGGTTTTTCTTCATATAATGCCAAGGTTATTTCTAGAAAAAGGCTACATTCCTAAAATAAAAATTGCTTTATATAACGAGCACTAGAAGTACACAAACCCATAGACAAAAGAAAAAGTTAAATCATTTTAAAAGTATACTGCCATTAATTCCCACATTTCTGCTTGTGTGTAACACCAGATGGACTTCATTACTAATGGTCCAGGTAATGAAAGCTCAGTAGTATACACAACTATACTTCGACAGAAAGGAACTAAAGAATTTCTAATATGACATGCTACACATGTAAAAACCAACAAGTCATAACATTAAAAAAAAAAAAAGAAGAGCACTTATTTATTTATGACAAGGGATGAAGAACAACATACAGTACTTCCAAAGTGTAAGTTTGTTAATGTTGCTTTCTTACGTTATGTTACAGAACCTCTATAATGCCAAATGGGCTTTGCCAAATTCATACAAACACTGTACCCCCAGAGTTTTATTTTATACCTTGTACTGTAGTTTGGGCAAAAGGGGATTGCAGTATTAGAGTGTTTAAGAAGACCTCCCAAAAATGAAGGCAGTCACACAGAGCCAAATTCTGTGCTCAGTTACACCTATACAACTGCACTTTACCCACTGATTTTTAGGATATTAATACTTACTAGCTACCTGTAATAAAGACGCAATTTTCTATAAAAAGCCTTTTTCTCTTTCTGTACAATTTGAAACTGTCTGTCTAACGTTTCCTGAGAATACTCAAAGCCGTGAGATTAATGAACACAAAAGCATAGGAACACCATCCGCATGCAAAAGTTCACTGAATAGCACAGATAATTGCTTAGATAATTGGTTTAATAGGAGCTCTCTGAAATCTCCTATAGTATATTTTATCATACATGGTAACTATATGCTACACAACTTGTACATGTATGCATATACGTGATATTTAGGTTGATGACAGATTCATTGGGTGATATTTAGATTTTTCTTTTGGTAAATACAATAAATAGACATACGCAGTTAGCTAAAAGAAGGGGCGGGGAATCTAAATCACTAGGACCATGTTTGTTTTGAAGTATAACACATCTGTCGTACAGGGGAAGAAAACCAAGTAACATAATTTATGTAAGGGGTGTCCATTATGTACACAGTAATGTTCCCGTTGTGACAAGACAAGTAAGTAACAGCCAGAGAAGTTGTTCTTGGGTAAGACCACATTGCCCAGCTCCAGCTTCTGAGCTTCCTGAGCCTTATGAAGCCTGACTGACAATGGGATTTAATGTAGCCTAACTATAGTAGCCTTGAGCACAGATGCAATTATAACAGTAAGGCATATAGAGTTTACTGTATTAGAATGCATCAGACTGTTGCTAGCATCAGCGGCGTAATCTTCAAATGTTCCCTCTTCTATGTCCTTTCTTTTTTCCCCCTACCTGAAAATTCAGAACATGAGAATCTTCCAGTATCAAGAACATGGGAAAAGGTCATTTTGTTTTCCTCAATACCATAATAAATGGCATTGCTAGATTTGACATGCATATGCAAAGCAGCAGAGGGGAAAAAACTGATTTTCCCTCACACTGGATTATTGTATCTGTATTAAATGTTGATACAAACACCATGACTAATAAATAAATAAATAAACCCAAACATCTCTGTGGTTTAATTGGCAGGATGGAAGTAATAAATGTAACAGCACTGGACAAGGTTATTGTCTCATGGCAAATGATAACTAAAATGTACAGTTTCCCTAACAAATAAATATAAATTCAATTTAGGTTATGCTCTTGGAGTTAGTTCTATAATTTAAATTCATGAACAAGCTTAGTAGATATTTTACATTACTTCAAAAGAATATATTGATTACAGATAACTGGTTAATAATCTCACTATATATAATACAAAACAAATGGACCTATTTATACGCGGGGGACAGAAAGGTTACCGATGGCCAATCTGTTCCTGTAAATTTAAAGTACCATAATAGGCAATATATCATTTTACTCTTTCAAACTTGTTCTTTGTTAGCTTTAATTATCTTTTAATGCTTTCATTTCAAATGCATTTGTGTATCTGAATATATTTGTAAAAGCAAACAGTGTCCTGCTAAATAAATAAGTTTGTAATTAAAAAATGCATCCAAATCATTCTGTTTCATCAAGTGCTAAATGCTAGCCCAAATGCTAACAAAAGGAGGGTTTAATCAAAGTTTACCTGGCCAAACTTTTGCAATAGTAAATCCAGAGTGCACTTTTAACTATATTATTTATACAAACACTTTCATACACAGAATCACAAAAAGGTGCATGCACATGTAAATAATACAAGACGAAATACACAGTCTAATTAACATAAAGGAGAATCACAAACCATGATAAAGTAGCTTCTACTGCCAAACTCAGTGTCCATTCGTCTTTAAGCTTTTGGCTTGTTATTGAATGTGCTAAAGCAACACAGAAATATACCGTAATCTGCAGCTAACATCTTTAATTTGTCATTTTCATGGCAGTTATCCCCTCCTAGTCTAGAGATCAAAAAATGTTATGTTGCTAGCACAAAGCTACTTAAGTACCTGCCCACTTAAGGCCTCATATTTTAAATTCATAACAGAAGCAAAGTAAATTTTATTACAGATTATCATAAAATCAATAATTTCTCAAAACATTTTTACCATGGAAAGTTATGATGTTATTTCAAGCAACTGCTTATTGCTATGTTATAAAGCACATTCCTCCGCAATGTGCTGTTCAGAATCATGAAACCTTGGCAGCGCTATACCTATCCTCTTCGTATTTAGCAAGAAGAAACTTAGGTTGGGATGGTAATCTTAATAATTCACCACTTAAAAATTGTTTAATATCCACCACGTGCATTAAATGTTGGGTAAGTTTGAAGGAACTACTTCACAACAGCAGCAAATCAAATTCTCTTCCCCTGTGCTGATTGATGCAATCAGGTATTCATTTAAATGGTCCTTTAGTGAGCTCTCACCATTTACAGAAGGTGAGCTAATTAATGAACTCTTGATTAAAGATTAATTTGGCAATGCTTTTTAATTTTCACCTTAAAACCATGACAAACAGTGATGTATTTTAATTAGAGCAGATTTAGTTGAATGCTTTATGTACATCTTTGATATTGTAAACAGAACACATCTATTCATTGGTAAATAGATAATAATGTTTAATTATCTAGAAATTAACAAAAGACTATCAGTGTCCTTTTTTTAACACGTGTGTAAACAATGTGTGTCCCTATAATGACCAGAAATGTTTTATCACGGAATATAGAGGCCACTACTATATATCCAAAATCTCTTTGTAACCTTACTGCATTAATAAAAACTAATTAGTTTCAATTAAAAATAAAAGCACTATGTGAGAAGATGCACTATATAGATCTACATACATAGCTACAGCAAATAATAATAAATCCAGCTCATGGTACCATAAAAATTAATCTGTCTTCATGTTAGCTGTGATATCTTTCTACAGTGATCAGTGATTTATTTGTGAAATTCCTGGAGTGGGGAAGCCATACAGAGGTCTCAAAGATGTGGACCAAGGTAAATAGCATGCCATAATATATTTAGCTTATAATAATGCAAAACAGAGAAGAAAATACAATCCTTGATTAGGAAGTTATTTAACATTTAAAACCAGGAAACAGTTTGAGGGGGCTAAAATTTGCCTGGCTTTCCCTCCCCCATCTCCTTACAAATGAAACCATCCATCATGGAGATACCTGTTACTACATAATAACAAAGGTTATTGTCATTTCAGAAGACATTCAAATGTGTTATTTTAACTTCTCCATTTTAATTTTCACTACTACCCCTTAGTCACAAGTTTACTTTTCATTTATTGGATCAGATACACCGTTTTTTGTTTTTGTTTTGGCGGGAGAAGGTAGTTTGCTTTCTTGGGGGCCCACACCCTTCTAGGCACAAAAAGGCAGCCCAGAAACAGCGAAGTTAAATGAAAACAGCAGTGATCACCAGATTGCTTTGTTTTGTTTTAAGAAGAGGAAAACAGAATAGTATTACAGACACTTATAATAACCATGCTCACAAATAGCACAATTGATAGTTCGTGGCTTTTTAGAAATCATTTTCAGCTAACTTGCCTCCTAATACTGCAGATGCAGAGCTTTCATCTGTTTGAGATCTGGCCTTTAATTGCTTCAAATTAACATTGAAATGCTATAATGTTATCAAAAATGTCTTGGCTACCATGCCATGCGATCTATTTCATTTTAAACACTGGTATACATTAATGACAAAATATTCTTCGATAACAGCAAAGATAATCCTGGAAATTAATTTAGTTTAAGAAGGTCTCACTTCCCCACTGATTATGTAGTCAGTACTTAGTTAGGCAGGTGAACAGTTCTGAATCAAACCAGAGAAATATTTGCTTGAGCTGTAAGAAATTCATGCATGCTCTTACCAGAAACAACGTCTTTTTTTGTCAAAGTACATGTGTCCGTCTGCACAAAAGGGCTGTTTTTAGGAATAAACCTGAATTCCAAAGAGGTTTGGATCTGGGGTTCTGTTCAGTCCCCTCTCTAGTTATTACTGACTTTCCTGCTTATAAGAAGGATTATTCACACTATGATAAAACATTAAATAGAACAAGGGCTCCCGAGCATAGTGTGTACCACATCTTGTCATGAACCCATTCTCCTTTCCCATTCGTGGCCATACAACACCCCCGTGGCACTACACCAATTGCTTATATGGAAAAATAATATCAAAAAAGTATTTAATGTGCTGTCATCTGATATTTCCTGTGATTTAACAGGATGGAAATAAGGAGAAGACCATGTGACCAGCCAGCCATTCACAGACGAACAGCAAGTTTTCTACAGACCACCAGAACTAATGAAGGAGAAAAATTATAGTATCAGGAAGGATCTATATACGGTATATAAACTATATACACTGGGTCAAAAACTATATACACTGGGTCAAATCTTTTTCTCGGTTACGTTAGTGCAAACTTCTGGACTGCACTGGATTGCACCGATGTAACAGAGAATAGAATTTGGCCTTTAATTTGCATCACAGTTCTTTATCCCATCAACTGTTTCACTTAAAGAGTTTCAAGAGTAGACTACACAGGACCAAATTCTACTCTTAATCTAAATTTACACTGGCTTAACTACATTGGTTTAATAGAGTTATTCCAGACAAACACAAGCCTCATGGACAGCAGAACTGACAACGTAGTAGCAATCCCACAGTGACATTTGAAGAAAAGCTTTCATTGTAAGTCCCAATTCTCAGATGCTTGAAATTTTCTGGGGAAAAAAATGCATTTCCTTCTTCCAAAATAATGTTTAGGTTTGGGTCAAATTCCTTCAGCCAATCTGAATTTTTTCCAAGTTGGGAGGATAGGGGACATGAGGGAATGGACAGAAAAGGTGTTTTCTGTTGCTTTTTGCATGTGCTGAGATGGCTCAAACTGTTTCATTCTAAAAATTAAATCTCAGAATGTATGTAATCCTCAGTGAAGAATGCAGGTATTGGCAATTTAAGAAAAGAACTGTTTGAAAAATTATAAATGAATTAGAAGAGCCCACTAGGTATGCATGGTACATTATTTTCCTTACGAATGAGGACCTGATCCAAAGCACGCTAAAGTCAACAGAACTCTTTCCATTAACATCAATGGGCATTGCACCAGGCCCTGAATCCTATGGTCCAGGTACATAACCCTTGTTAATTTGCACTAATGGCTGGGTGATTCACTGCAGATTACTAAAATTAGTAAATACTCCAGTAATCATGATTTTAAAAAAAAAATCAAGGATACAGTATCACAGAATCTATTGGTTCATTTATTTTGATAAGCATCATGTTGATTACTTATGCTGTTGATCCACAGTATGCTTTGTAGAAATCTTAGGGGCTAATTCTGTGAGATGATGAATATTCCTGCAAAATACTGCATGACTTCAATAGCATTGAGGATAAGTCACTGGGAGCTGAGGCCACACAGCACCTCCTAGGATGTGCTGGGCAAATCTCAGAAGCAGGCCCTGGTTCACTAAGTCACCCTGCTGTTAAATCTTTGCTAAGATCTGAAGTGAGGCCTCAAGGTTTTTTGTGAAAGTTATCAGGTTTGTGCATTGGCAAAACAAGAATTTGTGAAGCTCTATGGCATTTCAATTACTGTGTGCATTTATTTAAATGGGGAACTCCATACACATGTGGAGAACACTAAAATAAACACACTCCACACATCTACAGTGTGTAATCATCTGAATCAATGTGCAATCACAGGGTTTTTTTCTAATGTTAGTAACAATGCTTAGCTCATACCGAAAACAAGTTAAGTTAACTGCCAAAAACTATGTTAATGCCATGTTATTTTTTTTTAGATACACTTAGAGAAAATACTATACATGTACATGAAAGCTTATTTGCAGCTGTTGTGGAAAGAACCTCTGAATTTCAGGACTTTTGTTCATGTAGAATCTAAATCATAACACTGCATTAACAAACTTTCTTGGGTTTATATATTAAAAACAACAAACAACGAGGCATGCAGCTATACAAGATATCCACACACCTGTGATATACAGGGAAATCTGAGACAAAAGGTCAGGCACCTCTAACAACTGGAAATCCTTGAGTATCTAGTAAAACCTGCTTCTTGACTCTAAGTGCAGTACTACTAACAATCATTTTATTTGGCAACATTAGTTTGTTTTTTCCTTGATGATTATAGAATGCAACTGTAATTAGCATGCCCTTTTTTGTTTACTTCTTTCTTTGTGTGCCAGTATCATAATCTTCTGCAAAGAACTGAGGAAATGACTGGTTAGTGACTGCTATTCACCAATCTATTAAAATTCTTTGAGGAGGTCAACAAACATGTGGACAAGGGTGATCCAATGGATATAGTGTACTTGGACTTTCAGAAAGCCTTTGACAAGGTTGCTCACCAAAGTCTCTTAAGGAAAGTAAGCAGTCAGGGATAAGAGGGAAGATCCTCTCGTGGATCAGAAACTGATTAAAAGATAGGAAATAAAGGATAGGAATAAACTGTCAGTTTTCACAGTGGAAAGAGGTAAATAGTGGAGTGCCCCAAAGATCTGTACTGAGACCAGAGCTGGTAAACATAGTCATAAATAATCTGGAAAAAGTGGCAAACGGTGAGGTGACAAAGTTTGTAGATGATACTAAATTACTCAAGATACACCTCTACCCCGACATAACGCAACCCGATATAACACGAATTCGGATATAACACGGTAAAGCAGCGCTTTGAGGGGCAGGGCTGCGTGGTCTGGTGGATCAGCATGTCAGGCTCCAACACGCTACTCTGAGTGTCATGTTAAGGTTGCCGGGCTGGGGCCGAGGGGTTGGATAAGGGGCAGAGGGTCTCGGGGGGTGGTCAGGGGATAGGGAGCAGGGGAGGTTGGATGGTTTGGAGGTTCTAGGGGCGGGGTGGTCAGGGGACAGGGGCGTTGGATAGGGCGTGGGAGTCCCGGGGTGCCTGTCAGGGGGCGGGGGTATGGATAGGGGTCAGGGCAGTCAGGGAACAGGGAGCAGGGGGGGTTGGGGAGGGGGTGGGGCCCTGGGGCTGATTAGGGATGGGGAGGGTCTCTGGAGGGGGCGGTCAGAGGACAAGGAGCAGGGGGGCTTAGATAGGGGGTCTTGGGAGGGGTGATTGGGGCAGGGGGATCTCTGGAGGGGGTAATCAGGGGACAATGGGGGTCTGGATGGGTCAGGGGTTCTGAGGGGTCAGTCAGGGGGGCAGGAAGTGACTATTAATAATGGAAATGCTCGAGGCCAAAGCAAGTTTGATATAACGCGGTTTCACCTATAATGCGATAAGATTTTTCGGCTCCTGAGGACCGCGTTATATCGGGGCAGAGGTGTAGTTAAGTCCAAAGCTGACTGCAAAGAGTTACAAAGGGGTCTCACAAAACTGGGTGACTGGGCAAGAAAATGGCAGATGAAATTCAAAGTTGATAAATGCAAAGTAATGCACACTGGAAAGCATAATCCCAACTATACATATGAAATGATGGGGTCTAAATTAGCTATTACTACTTCAAGAAAGAGATTTTGGAGTCATCGTGGATAGTTCTCTGGAAACATCTGCTCAATCTGCAACGGCAGTCAAAAAAACTAACAGAATGTAAGAAACCATTAGGAAAGGGATAGATAATAAGACAGAAAATATCATAATGCCACTATATAAATCCACGATACGCCCACACATTGAATACTGCATGCAGTTCTGGTTGTCCCATCTCAAAAAAGATCTATTAGAATTGGAAAAAGTACAGAGAGGGATAACAAAAATGATTAGGGGTATGGAACAGCTTCCATATGAGGAGAGATTAAGAAGACTGGGACTGTTCATCTTGGAAAAGAGATGACTAATGGGGGGATATGGTAGAGGTCTATAAAATCATGAATGGTGTGGAGAAAGCGAATAAGGAATTGTTATTTACCTCTTCACATAACACATGTACTTGGGGGTCTCCCAATTAAATTAATAGGCAGCAGGTTTTAAACAAACATAAGGAAGTACACCGGACCCTCGCTAGAATGTGTGTCTATATAGCGTGAATTCACATATAACATGGTCGCGGCAATGGATCCCAAATTTAAGTACTTTAATTGCAATTCATTTTAACGCGGTACCGCACATGGATCCCAAATCCCGTGTTCTAGCGAGGGTCCGGTGTACTTCTTCACATAGGGGATGCTTTGAAGGCCAAAAGTATAACTGGGTCAAAAAAAACAGTTAGTTAAGTTCATGGAGGATATGTCCATCAATAGCTATTAGACAAGATGGTCAGGGATGCAACCCCATGCTCTGGGAGTCCCTAAGCCTCTGAATGCCGGACACTGGGACTGGATGACAGGGGATGGCTCACTTGATAAATTGCCCTGTTCTGTTCATTCTCTCTGAAGCACCTGGTACCAGACACTATAGGAAGACAAAATACTGGGCTAGGTGGACCATTGTTCTGATCCAGTATGGCTGTTCTTATGTTCTGTTTGAATCAATAAAAGGAGAACCTTCCGTATGTGTCATACAAAAGCGGTGTCTTTTTATTATAAATCATTGAAAACATCCCACCAGCCCCTGTAAAGGACACCAACATCTCAGACACCTTGTTTTTCCAAAGGAGATATTGTCTCATACTGCTAATCTTCATTTTCAAAGAGATGCTAAGAGAGACAAGCATTTGGGCCATCCCATTACAGCCCTAACCTGGGTAGGGAGAGGGCTGGAGTCAAGAATTTTATTTGTTTTTACCTGTTCAAATAATACACTCCCTACTTTCAAACAAGAAATACTTCTCTGTATTTCTGTGCTTAGTAGTATAAAATTAATATATATTAGTAAAATAAGTTTATGAGGGCTTCCTTGGCTCTCTCTTTATGGTATTATAACATGCTCACCTATTGTTCAGGCAATCCCAAGATTTTACTATCATCCATACCCTTCATTAGAGACAGGCAAGGGAGTCTTCATAAATATATATTTAATTTTTCAGTTACATAATTATGGATTTAGTCCCAAGACAGACATTTAAAATATGAAGGATATCCTCTGCCAGGTTTCACGGTACGGCAAGTCAAATCTGGGGCCTAAAATACTTGGCAATATCATATTAAAAACAGTAATATATTCAGCACTGTGTGCATGAAAAGGGGTCCTGCTGTTCTAACGGAGCAAGGACCATGCCTTGAGATGTTCCCCAAATGTCTTGATGGTTGATGCTACACCATAAGGATAATTAAGAAACCACACATTATACCACAATACCGCAGTCTCAAACTTGGAACAAATTCTCCTTTCTCTAGCTGCAACATTTTTGAGCAGGACTTTAGCACTCCATTATTGTGAATGTTTTTTGGCCCAAGGCAAAAAATATTGACAAAGTTCCACCTCCAAGACAGTTATTGTCTCTGTATACTTGATAGCAGCCTTCAGAAGTTCACCTGCCAGTATTAAATCCTTGGTCTGGGTGAGAGAAGTAAAAATGTGCTAGCATTCCAAGCTATTTTACTATAGCTGCAGCTCCTGCAGCAAATCAAATTGTTCTTTCAATTAAACCAGTTCAGTGCCTTAGAGAAGAAAGATCTTGCCTTTCCCCTCTCCAAAAAAACTACAGTTTATACCCAATCTGAAGTTTTTACTAGCACTGAGAGATAAGGGCTTTGACATTCTTTTTCCAGTGGCCAATAAACCACATCACAAAATTAAAACCACTTCAGGACATCTGAGTACAACTGACAATGTTCACTAGAAATGTGCTGTCAAGTAGTTTAGGCCTCCATGGTCTTCAAGGTGTCAGGTACTCAGTTTGAACCTGCCCTCTGTAGAGCACATCAGCTGATTTTCCAAGAAACTGGAATCATGTGGTACAGTAAGCAGGATCAAGCAATGTGTCAGGATAATGTCCTAGATTTAGGAAGGTCAGAAAGAACACGTCAAGGTGTGCTAAACTGTCCTGATATAAAGTGGTGATGCAAATAAAATAGAAGCTTTGTATCCTTCCAGGGGACAGGGAGGGAAAACTGCTCTAGGGAAAGCAAATGTCCTCTCGGTTTTATTATAGTGTTCGACTTCAAAAACTAATTTATCTAATTTTTATTAATGTGAAAGAACCCTTATGATCCTATAATCCACACAAACAACGCTCTCCATACCTATTCCAAGTGCCAACTCCACTCACCTCACACACAGAGCTTTGTTTACATGTGGGACCCAATATTAGAACAGAAATTCCTCTGATTTTATTATTTTAACCATATTTTCAGCTGGTAAATTGGATGTTACTATAACAAGGAGGACATTTGATAATAGAACATGCAACTTTAATTGTACAATATACGGGGCTTAAAGAGCTAGGTGGAAGTATCCCTTCAAAGGAGGCAGCCATGGCTACACTAGAATGGAAACCAAATGACCCCGAGTGAGTAATCTATCCAGGTTAGAGATGAGGTCATTGAGGGGGCACTACAGAGAGGCTTGCATTCTGCAAGTAAAGTAAAGAATGTCAGAGACCAGAATTTCACACCTTTAACTTCAGAGACAGCAGAGTGTTTCCCTGATGATGTTTAAAAGAAAACTGTTAAATACCACAGCACCAAAACAACATTTTGGTCTGAAAAGAAATTTAAAAACCCAGACCTCATGCAAACATTTCATGTAGTAAGAGACATAAAGCAGCTTAAGATCAGAATTGCAATGGTCCAGATTCTGCAAGTTGTAGAGCTCCATAAACTCGCACTGGATTTGATGGACGTTTAGAGAATTCAGCAGCTCATAGGATCAGATCCTGTGTTGACATAGAAAGGAATCTGAAACAGGCTATCCAGATTTAAAACTCTTACGGGGTTTTAAATGATCCCTTTTTGTTTCAGATCTTTCTTAGCAGGAAGAATTAGACAGCATATTATCTTATCCCGAATTTCTCTGTGAGAGGTTTTTGCTGGTCCATTTTTATGAGCTATGTTTCTGAAAATGCAAACGTTGGATCTCTCTCCCTCCCTCCTCAATCCCCATTCCCCCCGTCAACACGCTCCTCTGCCCCAAAGGCAGAAGAGTAAATCCAGCTTCTCTTCACCGATTATGGGCCTGGTTTTAATTTGTGCAATAGTCCTTTTGATAACAATGCCTAGTTAAAACATCCATTAAAAAGTCTGTAGAAGTCATTTAATGGGGGGGGAAATCTAATAGGGTTCCATTGGAATTCCTCCATTAACTTTTAACAGCATTCTTTCTTCTAGTCAGTGTTGTAAAACAGGGATATTTCATAAATGTAAGACTGGGCTCATTCTCCATGAGGTGACAGTTAGGTCAGTGGTCCCAATCTTTATAGGCAACTATGACAGTTTACTGAAGTAACATCTCAGCTCTAACAACCAGTGTTGCCATCACTTATTTCATTGTAGTATGCACCACACCAGTCACCAGACTCCCAATCACAAAGTGTCCTAAAGCACAGTGAAGCAGCACAATTTCCACAGCAGCTCAGAGTGCTAATCACACAGCAGGAGGTGGGCAGAGCACTAGGGCTCAGATACTGGTTACTAAAGAGACAACGTATCATTAGGCACAATATCCAAAAGTACCAGGACTGGTACACATGCCAGTCTCTGGGATTGGGAATTACTGCACACTTGTGTAGTGTTCTTTCATGAGAGAATCTCAAGGTGCTTTACACAGGAAGGCAAGTATCATTATCCTTATTTTACAAATGCAAAACCGACGCCCAGAGAGGTGAAGTGTCTTACCCACTGTGGGTCAATGACAGAGCTAGGAATAGAAACAGGCCTACTGACTCCCAAACACGTGCTCTAGCCACTAACATTAAAGTTTCCAACAAGATGCTGAAGTCAGTGGGGACTGAGAATGCTCCTTGCAGGATTGGGCTCAAAGTAAGGGAACTTATTGACTCTTGGAAGAAACCTTAGTGGTGAAAGTGAAGCTTAACTCTCCAGCATGACAGATCTCCTCAAATCATATAGTCATAAGTTACAGGGGCATGCAGAAAACAAGCACAAAGCATTTGTTCAAGGAGGTTCCAGGCTGTGCATATGAATAGTTCAGAACCACAAACTCCACTGCCATCCTCCAATGCACGGAAAGTGAGGGGGAAATATTTTAAAGGTTACGGCAATTATATTTTTAAATAAAGTATTTCATTCATCACTAAGGAGTTAAAATATCCTGTAAATCCAATTTTGCTTGTGCTTAAACCAGTTTTACACTGATACTGCTGTAACTCCATTCATTACAATGGAGTTACTCCAGGGTTACACTGAGAAAGGAATTAGACTCGGACAGCTGATCCTCTTTTAACGGGGGGGTGGGGGGGAGGGGGCTTTTTTTCCCGTTCCACTCAAGCCAAGTTTCAAGGAGGAAAAACAGAATTCAAAATGCTATAAAACACCCCAACATGCATGTGGTTGTATACACACCTTTCTCAAGGGCTAGAATTATTTAGCTTTTGGCCTTGTACTTCACAACGCACTGAACTGAGAAGATGTTTTACTACCACCTCACTGTATGCTTTTACTCCCATTTTCTTTCGCTATGTCTTAAAATATGTCCTAAAAGCACAGAAAAAGAGTTGGAAATAGAAGAAAGAATAGTAATGTAGGGAATCAGAGAGACAGCAAGGGGAAAAAATATTAAGAAAGTAGCTAAAAGAATGAAATAGTAACAAATAGGGATCTTAATTCTCATCTCACCCCAGTGCATATCAGGCTAACTCTGCTGAGGACACTGCAGTTATGCCAGTGAAAGTGAGAAAGAAGAGCGCCTGAGGCAGGAAGCTGGGGCATCTCACCAGAACATACCATAGACATAAGCTCTCCACATTTAAATAAGGTGACACTTTTACCAACAAAATTGATTTAACTGCAACCTGAACACATGCATTTGGTGAACCCCTTTTCCACACTATTTCAAGCAGTGAACAAGACACCAAACCCCAGAAAATAACAGCCCCATCTTTTTTTTTAAAAAAAAGGACTAAGTCCGAGTAGGGACAGTTACCTGACAGAGGTAACTTGTAAAATAAGGAAAAAACAGAAAAAATGCAAGAAAACTTTATTTGATCCTAACCTTTATGTCTTATGTTGACATTTTTGGCACTATGACTGTTACCTCATGCATTTCCCACCATACAGCTGCCCTTCTCTCAATACTTTACTGACCTTTGATTGTCAGCTGCTGCAGGCCCTTACCACTGCCCTGTGCTCTTACACTACAATCACTCCTTCCAATTTGCTTGTACTATTCACAAGCATCCCAGAATCCATTGCATGCTTGTGGTCAAGCAAACATGGAGCCAGAGACCATTCTGCAAGCCCTCAAGGCAGCAAGTTGCTGGAGTAGCAGGGTTGGTAATTAATGATAAAGGGAAGGAGATGTGGGGTCTGATCTAAAGAAAACCTGGACATCTTGTTCATAGGAAAAAAGATGAGAGATCTTTGGAACAATTTTCTTTGGAAAGGGGGGTCTCAGGTATAGATGACTCTCCTACCCTTAATGGATTCTTATTATAGAATAAAGATAACTGGTGGGGGAAAGGTCATTTGTCTGGGCCTTAATTTCTTCTCTGAACCAATGAGCACCTGAACCAATTCACTGTTGCCTGGCACACTGGGAACGTGGGGCAAAATACACCTCTGGTGCTGCCTCATATCACATCACCACCAATGGGCAAGGCTGTTGTGGAAAAATGTCATTTCAGAGTTCTACTGCTGTGTTCTCTATTGTACAGGTTTCAGAGTAACAGCCGTGTTAGTCTGTATTTGCAAAAAGAAAAGGAGTACTTGTGGCACCTTAGAGACTAACCAATTTATTTGCAATGTATGCATCCAATGAAGTGAGCTGTAGCTCACGAAAGCTTATGCTCAAATAAATTGGTTAATCTCTAAGGTGCCACAAGTCCTCCTTTTCTCTATTGTACAGACGCTGCACCGAAGCTCAGTAGTAAAGGAGTTCAAAAGAATTGGGTTCGATTCAGAGAAATAGGAGGGGCTGAGGTTCAGCACCTTTCTAATATTTTCCCATATCTAAGCAAATCTATGTTGGATTTGACAGCTCAGTAAACTGACAGAACCTTTGGTAAGAAACATGTAAACTACATACATGCAACAAAGAAGTGACGGAAGGGTAGTAGTGTGCTGACCGGAAAGGGCAGGCAGAATATACTTGTGCCGGAGTTTCTTCAAAACTGCAAGGCTACCACCACCTACACATCCATACAAAAAAGGTGTGTGGGGGAAATGATCACATTCCTATCCTCAGACCTGGGGATCCTCTATGGGAGAGTGTGTAAATAAGAGATTATAAATTCTCTTTGAGATATCAGAAGTTACAGGGGTGTGCCTTTCCCCATTGCATTTGTATATGCTCATGATTTATATCCAAGCAGTGTTTTCTTGCAGGACAGGAGTACAGAGCAAGAGGCATGCCTGACAAGATGCGTTTGATCAGAGTACCAGTCAAGTCAGAAGTATGGGACTGGCAGCAGGACTCTCCGACTGTAAACTGAACAGCTAATCTGGGGAAGGGAACTGTACTGCCACCACAATCTGGCGGAAACTGGGAACATCCTAAAAGAAGATTCCACTGAATTATGCAGAGGAGAAGCAGAAAAAAGACTAACGATAAGGGTTTCCCACTATCCTTACAAATACAAAATAGGAAAGATGTCACTTTTATCTGATCACCCAACAAAAATTCTTACCCTGTCCACACAATCCTTGATGGAGCAACTTGCAAGTTCACAGTGTCAAAGCACTTCCCAAACATGATACTAGTTATAAACTAAACTCAGTGGCTACTCAAATGTTGTATGCTGCATGTACAAATGCATGATCTTTATAGAGGGGGGAAAGAACAAAGCAGTGTATCATGGGTCATCAGTGGTAATGTAAATTAGCTGAGAGTGAGAGCATGACCATAATAACATAAGAACGGCCATACTGGACCAAAGGTCCATCTAGCCAGTATCCTGTCTGTCAACAATAGCCAATGCCAGGTGCTCAGTATGGTTTAGTGAGTGGATAGAGTACTGGACTGGGAGTCAGGACCTGGGCTATATTCCTGACCTGATGGGTTACTTCACCTCTCTTGTGCCTCTCATTCCACTCCTACCATCTGACATCTCTACATAGATTGTAATCTTGTGTGTTTGTGCAGCACTTTGCACATCGGGGCTGTGATCTTGGTTTGGGGCCTCTAGGCACCAAGGTATTTGTTATACAAATGCAAACAGCAAAAATAATAACGTGAATATAAAAGCCAAAGTATGCAAGAAAAAAAAAACATTCAGAAACCCAGCCACTGAAGGATGGCAATTACAAGAGTAAGGTGTTCACCTGATTTGATATCCTTAACTAAGCAAGCAACATAGAGAATTAAAAATAAAAAAAAAAGATGCCTAAGTGCATTTTGGGATGAATGCATTTTGATTATAAAACCCATCCCGCCACTCCTGTCAACCTCATTCTCATTATTTGGTCATGTGACTTTGTTCTCCAGAGTCTGGACAGTGCAGCTGGTTAAAAGTATGGGAGTTTCTTCAGCTGTAATATAAACTTGTGATATCTATTTATGCTTTTGCCTTAGGAATGCATCGACAAAAGGAAGCACACAGCACCAAAAGCCTCAGAAAAACAGATAAACCTCTGCAAATCGACTGGAAACTCCTACACGTTTTACAGAACACAACACTGCCCTGAAAACCTACAGGCCACACAGCTGAAAACAGGAGCACCAAGGTCCACTAATCATATCATAATAACAGAAACACCTGTGCTAATTAGTTCCCTGACACAATTTAAGCGCACAATAATCAGGCGACAAAGTGTTAACATTCACTGAATTGCCATATAATTACCACTGCATCCAATCGAGTTATCCACATACGGTATGTACGTCATTGTTACTGTTACTATGCAGTAACTATCAAATCACCACCGTAAAATTAGGCTGATCTACTATGCAAACTCACACTGTGCAACAGCTCTCAAAATACCTTGCTCAGTTCAACCCTGTGCTGGGTTGGTCAAGTCCTTTGTGTACTGAGATATACTGAAGGCTAAAGGGCTAGGTACTATAGCTTAGAGCATCTCAAAGAACCAGATTCTGCCACCTTTCCTCACATTGAGTAGTACCTTACTCCATGCATAGTTCCACTGAAATCAGGTTACTACCTGACATGAGCAAAGGCAGTGGAACCTGTCCCAAGTGGTCCATTTTCACCTTATATTGCCCGTCCAGCCTACATGAACATATCATCCACTCCACATCGGTAGTAATCATTATTTTAAAATCAGAAAGAGTAGAAAACCCTATCCCAAGCTGAGTTCTTACATCCTGGAAAGGGAGGAGAGCCAGGGTCCACTAGGGACCACACTATTGCCGATCTATTTTAGTCTG
This sequence comes from Lepidochelys olivacea, assembly GCF_965140295.1. NCBI lineage: Eukaryota > Metazoa > Chordata > Testudines > Cheloniidae > Lepidochelys > Lepidochelys olivacea. Next base: position 101,802,061 of record NC_140412.1, on the reverse strand, counting down.
AAGGCACTCAAATACAACGGTGGGGGGAGGGGTGATTAGCTACCTAAATATTTGGATTCATATTTCTTTCTGCATTTACATCTAAAAAAAGCACAAAATAAGTGATACTGATATAAATTTAGGAGCACACACAAATCACTGAAGCAACTCAAGCGAAAGAGTAAGGCTGCAAGTGTAGTTCTCAACCTGGGAACCTCCCACACACTACACCAAACTCATTAGCAACTGCTAACAAGCCACCTAGTGTACGCTCCGTGATAAGTGAAAACATGATGGTGGGGATGTGTGATGACTTTTCATACCCTCAGTGTATTCATCACAAGGTGTACTTCGTGCATATCTTTTTACATTAACACTTGAAAGGTGCTCAAATGCTACTGGAACGGGAGCCCTATAAGTACCTACCTAGGTAATAGAGAGGCTTTGAGAGCAGCAGGCTGTTTACCATTAGCTTTAGCAACATTTAAACATGCGCACAACCACACTTACAATAAAAACAGAACAAGAAAAAATTAACAAAGCTGTTGATGGGAGAAGCATGGCAAGAGAAGTTAGGTCTGATTGTATCTTCTCAGAGTGTTGAGCAGTATAAGAGTGTTTTCTTAAGATGTGGTAAAATCATAGTGAAGACAAGGCAGTTGTAGTTTTCACACATGGTCATAGTCCAGGTAAAATTACAACTACCTTGTCTTCACTAAGATTTTGCCTTATGTTAGTTACCGTGTGTTAGCTAACACATGGTAAGAACATACCTTTATTCCTAGTGAAGTCTGGAGACTTAACTAGGGTGATTAACACTTTGTCACGGCAGAACAGCACTGCAATGGCAGCAGCAGCATTCGACAGAACTCTCTGAAGCATTTTGTTGAAATGTCAAGCTTTCACTGTGGATGTATCTGGTATACAGGGCAGCCCGGGACCAGGAGGCAGATTTCTGACCTGTGTTCCAGTTACATTAGACAGCATAGAAGTGGTTAAAAGAGTCTACACCTTCTCCTTGAGTTTTTATATGGAATATATCTCTGACAACCTATATTACACTTTTCCATCAACAGCCTGCAGTGTACAAGATTACAATATAGCAGACAGATACTACTTCTGATTAACTGAAACAAAGAGAGTATTTGACTACTTTCATATTGCTTTCTTGTACATATAGTGTCTAGACCAGACTCTAAATATTTCCTATCAGCCCTCTTCAAATGCTCTCCAGAAACCTTTGCACCAGTTCCCAGCACGTTTCATAAGAAACTATGGTCTATGAAGCCCTGCTGACAGTTGAGGGACAACTAGTTACAAATGATTTCAGTAAAAGTCCAAAGAGAGGGAATGAAAGCTGGTTTATGTCCCCATGCCATACCTAGGCCATTCCTATATTAGCAAAGATAGGGCCTGCAAATCACCAGTAGTACTGCTTTACAGTGGTGGTAGCAATGGTAGAAGAACAGCATATACAGGTTTCAGAAGATTTTAACTACTGTGTCATCTAACCCTGCTCTGAGTAAAGTAGTATGAGTGTTTTCTACACTACAGTTTCCACCATTGTTCCACTGGGAGTCATGGGCCTCATTTTTGTTGATGCAAGAAAGGTCCTAAACAACTACTCCCATGACTGTCAAGATCCATTCCTCATCTAAACATGCCCAACATTATTAAATATATAGAGAGAGACCTATTCCTTAAAATTCTGTAATACTGAGGAAACAACATCCTGCCGCTAGTAAAAACTAGACTTTAATATGAGCATATGAATATTTCTGAAGGATACTAGGTAGCATGTTGTACACTGGGACCTTTTTAAATATTGCTTTAAAAGATCTAGACTTGTGTTAAATGTGACACTCAAGGCAAACGCTGCACCAAATTAGGGGGGAAGGGAGCATGACAGTCTCTCTTCAATTTTGCATGCATGATAATGTTTTTAACCAGTAAGGTCATACCTGCATGTGATGAGTGACAACTTTTCAGCTTGATTCAAAGCAAACAGCTGCTGGTTTGATTGCCTAGCAACTAAAATTTGATGGATGACCCTTAAGATGGATAACTACCATAAATCACCTCATTCAGACTCTCAGGGAAAAAAATAAAAAACAATGGTTTTCATGACATTTGCTGCACTCTGTAATATGCCATGATAAATTTGGCTACTTTATGGATGCACAGTTGTGGCTGCTGAAATTAGACACTTTTGTTTTGTGTTTTCTGTACTTCTTGGAGGCCCCTATGTAAGGTGTGTTCATATTAATATACTCCACTGTCAGAAGAAAGCACCATACCAAAGCTACTGTCAGTCACCACAAGGCAAAGAGAATCTGTATGGAATCTCTGCATCACCAAACAGCTTTTAATCAGGAAGCAGCAGTCTTATATCATAACTATGGCACTGGGCTACATGTATTAATAATGGTTACAATATATTTAGTGTAATGACTTGACCCGGTCAACATTATTGATGCTGTGATTAATATGAATTTGATAAACTGCTTCCTTTTTGAAGACATTTCATATGTTTCTCAATGAGGAGAAAAATACTTTTAATGTGTAAGTAAATATACTAGACCTCTATAGGGCCTGATTCTGATCTCAATTATGCTGATCTAAATTCAGAAGCCAGTGGAGTTACTCAGGGTTTACATTAGTGTTCCTTAAATCAGAATCTGGACCACAGGCTGACAGTAGTCCTTACATTTATCTGATTAACAGAAAAATACTAGTGATTAAAAATATCTACACGGCAAACCATATTCTTTCAAGAGAATGTTCAGAGAGAAAGGGAAATTCCCCTGATTGTTCCACATAATGGAATTTATCTGATTGTTATGTACAGAATAAATGTGCATTCAAAAACAGATGTTCATAATTGTTTCCATTGTTGTTGGTTTTTTAAAACTCATGAGCATGACTGTTCATATGAAAGCTCTCTTATTGACTTTGGTTTATGACAGTAAAGTGATCCCTGATTTGGTTTAAAAAAGAAAACAGGGAGGTAGGTGGTGCATTGAGTTAGGGCACTAGTACTTCCCTTCTGGAAATGAAGGCTCAAATGTTAGTCTGGCGATGAGTTCCCAAGTGAAAATGAATTTGGTGAGCTCCACCTTATTCCTACTAAATGTCAGTCCATGTCACTAACGGTCAAAGATATAATGGGCAATTTCTCATAAGAAGCATACACTGGCTAAGAGGAATGTTGCAGGCTGAGATTGAGATGTATTGGCAGAAATGCGTGGGAGAAGCTCGCACAACACCTGTCTGCACTATATCTGGAACTAATCAGTGTTGTATGTCACCAACTTCCCTAAATTCACCTGAACATTCTCAGAAGAATTAAAAGCTAATTAGTTTTAATGAAAAATAAAAATCAAACATGGAAAAGGTCATGTTCTAAAGTATGACACATACTGTAATGAATTCAACAAACCATTGCTATAGCTATGTAAGTAACAGTATCTCAGACAAGCCACTTCTTCATACATTCTCTTTTCATAGGATTGAGGGTGGCTTTCTGGAACATATACCCTGAAAGTACAGCTACATTTTCACCTGCAAAATCCAGATCTATATTTCCAAATATCACGTGAAAGCAGCAAACCAAAACAACAACTTGTTAAGTGTTCACCCTGAAGTTCTTAAACCTAGCTGACCCCCTGTAGGAAAGTCCTTTTGCACAATCAGGCTACAAACCATAAACTGGACATATGTCAATGTGCAGGAATTTTACATTATACATAGTGAACAATCTCAATCAGGCTGTTGGGATTGCCATATTTCTCAGATGCTCCACAAGGTAATCAGCCAGGCTGGCCATAGCTGTAGGACACCTCATGCAGGGAGCGTATACATAGTTTAGACTCCACTTGTCTTTCTAAGCATAAACCAATGTAACAATGTGGCATGCTAGTTATCATGGATTAATCTGAAGCTTCCAGAATTTCAGATCCTATAAAAGTACGCTTATAAAAGTACGCTTAAGTGGCACCCTATAAAAGTACGCTTAAGTGGCAGCATGGCTGAGCTGTGTCAAACAGTGACATGATTCAGAGCAAAGGCAACTCAGACATGCAAGTCTTGACTGCACTTCCCTTAATGTACCATATGATATGTTTAAGCTAGGATTACTTATATATATATAACAGTCATACACAATCTCTCTATTTACATCTGTGATGCCTCAGTGAAGGACTTGCTAAGGAGGACAAGAAGGCATGCTGGCCCTTTAAAACTGAAATGCTAGTTTCCTTTCTGTAAGAAAAGTAAATCATGCTATAGTGAGTGGAGCTTTGAAAAAGCATCCATCCATTAAAGTTCATGGATCCTCGTTTCCAGATTGTCCCTCCCCTGGCTGTGTCTCAAGTTACAGCCTTGTACAATCCAAGTCTAAATAATATTCACCATGATAAATGATACCATAACTCCGATATCCACAATCAATCTTTGCTTTAAAGATACATCAATCTTCAATAATGTTGATGGGGATTCTGTAAAATGGGAAACGTGACTGTTTTCCCGACCTCCTAACAGTGGGGGAAGGAAGCTCTGAGTGATGGCTGTCAGCCCACATCTGGCTGCAAAAATAAATTAGCCTTATGTAGACAAATGAACGGACCAGCCCTGACTAGAAAACAGTCACTCCTGAACAATAGCTAATTTATAGGATTCCTTTCTGGAAAGTTCCTGGCTGAGGCTACAGTCTCCTTAGCTATCTCTTTAAATAATATCTGATGCTGTAAATAACTTCAGCGTGATAGGAACTATGAAAAGTACACAGAGGGATGGGGGGGAACGGGACACAATAACTTTCTCACAATCTTTGCACATGCTCAACATGTAAAATTCAGCCACTAAAAAAAAAATAAAAACTTATGTCAGCAAAAATATTTTTATACTTTGACAACGTTCCTCTCTGTTTGACAAAATATTATTTTCTGCTTTACCTCTTTTTTCATCATCTGGCTATAGGACGGAGGACTGCAGATATTAAACAATTCAGGGCAAGTGACACCTGGAGGGGTAGGGGGAAGCTGTTTTTCCCCTTCCTCAAGTACAATCAGCTTTTTCTCTTTTTTTTCAAATACTTTACACAGAGGGAGTATTGAGTCCTAACGAGGTCACTCCCTTTATGCAGGTGTCATGTGACTCAAACACTATAAAGTGCTATATAAAAGAAAATATCTGCTACATTTATTTCAGCACAAGGAAACTTAAAACAGGTGGAACACAGAAGAAAACTCACCCTCTCACACACACATACCACAAATCTCTACTTGTGCACAGTACAGTGGCTACCCTTTTTTCACGACTGAAGTACTTTATTACCTTATTCTTTATGTCTTTGACCTTGTCCTGCTGTAGGAAAACCTAGGACTTTTAAATTCTTATACCATACAATATAGAGAAAAAAAATAAGTACTTTACAGCAGTAGGAGGAGAAACAGATCAGGGAACATAACTTTGCAGCCCTATCCGTGTTATTACTGTGCACCATAATGGGCTCTGCATTTGGGCTTCAGAACTCTTTGAGGGAGATTCTGTGGTAGTGGTGATGGTTGGTTGGTGCGGTGGTGAGGGTTAATTCTGTGAAGGTTGAACGACTTACAGTAATGCTGTGAAGACAGAAACATCACAGGCTTTCCTGGCAAGAGCCTCGCAGAGGGTAGGAGGGGACTACGAAATGAACTCTCTCAGGCTTTGTCGTGTACGTTTCCCAAGGCCCGGCCTGGCCCCTTTGATAAATGACACATGTCATTCTGTCAGAGGCTGACACTGCAGCTGGGAGGGCTGGTGATGTATGACTCCACTGAAAAGGAAATCAACTTTTTGGCACCAAGTAAGACTGTGCCCTATATAAGGATTTTGTTTCTCAAAAAGTGAAAGATAGACTTAGGATTTAAAAAAAAAGTTGAAAAACAGATTGAACGACAGCTTACACTTAACATAAATTAACTTGGTAATGGTGAAATGTGCTAGCCTGTGATAAATAAAAGCTACATTAGTCAATTATTAATCACACTCCAACTTGTAGCCAAAACCCATGACTTAAATCTGAGGCCTGAGCTGCCTTACAAACAGATAAGACAGTGTTTGATAGATGTCTTGCATAGTGTAATCAGGAAGGAATCAAAGGCTTAGTGGTTTAACCAATGGGGGTGTGTGGAAGGTTCTGGAAACTGGGACTGGGTAAAGTGGATAACTGGATTGAAAGCACCCTTTCACTGGGGATACAGTATATCTTTTGACTGCTTTAAAAAAAGAGACAGACAGACAGAGACATATCTGAATTTGGTTTACTCTTATATATATATATACACATATACACACACACAGGAATGTCTTGAAATGGTATTTTCCGCCCCCACCTCCTACCACCACTACTGTGTTAAATCATTTAAATCTGATCACTATTAAATGGATTCTTACTGAGACATCAAGTGTTTCAAATATGATCATTTTGCACGGATTACAATTTAAGCATTTTATTTAATCGAATGAACTTGCATCGGGCTGCAACACATTCATGCAGATACAAGCTGTACAGAAAAAGCTCAAAGCTACATAAACTAAACGATTCCTATTCAACCAGGCTCTAAAGACAAAATAAAAGATTTCAGCTTAAAAAATAAAAAACACTGAAATAACAACGATGGATGGGGGGAGGGATGCCATATTAAACAGGCTGCATTAAACATATCTGAAAGGCTGAGCTTGCATGTCACCTGGAAAGGATACAGTCCTAGAGTAGATGCAGCTGTTTGTCCGTGCTCTTTATGCAGGACAATATAATGGCCTCTCTTCCAGTGCAATTCACCCACAGGGTGACTTTCATCCCTCGGTGCAGAGGGCCAGCATAAAGTCTATATAGTGTCTAAATCTCGCTCCCATGTTTACTGGGCCTTAACCTGACCATCTGCACAGAGGGGAATTTCCCACAGGTGTGAATCTCACTCTCTTCCCCCCTGCGCAGAAAGTCCTCACAATACCATTTAAACACTAAGCTGAAGCAGGGCTTAAGTGGTGCATACAGCCTTGTGTGGACCCTCTGCATAGAGGCAAATTACGTTAATCATGTAGACGAATGCACAGGTGCACCCCTGTGACTTAGGCTGACCAGACAGCAAATGTGAAAAATCGGGACGGGAGTGGGGGCTAATAGGAGCCTATATAAGAAAAAGACCCAAAGATCGGGACTGTCGCTATAAAATCAGAACATCTGGTCACCCTACTGTGACCACATGCAGTCACTTGCAGGATCGGGCCATAGGACCAGATCAGTTTCCCGTTAAAGTCAGCTGGAGTTTTGTCACTGATTTCAAGAAGAGCAGCATCAGGCCCTTAGGCTCCCATTCAGGAAAGCAACTAAGCATGTGCTTTAATGCTTTCCTGAACTGGTGCTTCACAAGGACCACTTCTTATCACAGACACTAGTATTATTTAGTCATTTGTTTCTCAATCAGAATTTACATACGTCAAACATATGTAACCCTGGAAATCCATTTTACCTGCTCAACCTCTAGACAATTCAAACACAGGGGACAACTGTGGTAAGATATGAGTGACTGTAGCTTATAACTATGACATTAAAAAGATGCACATGCCTAACTAAAGAACATAAGTCACATCAACCAATACAGACTTGTGGCAGGAAAGATCTCTCCGTGCATGCATATGATGCAGAGTTCAAATTGTAAGAAGGGAACTCTCCTTCTTCTCTTCTTTCTGCTTTATTATTATACTATTTGTAATACAATAACACATAGAGGGCCTAATGAGGATCAGGATACTATGGTGCTAGGAGCTGTACCAACAAACTGTAAGAGACAAACACTGAATGTTAATTAAAGGAAGCTGTGTTTCCCTGCTTCATGTGCGGGGTACCTAGCCAGTTTGTTTCAGCAAACACAAAGGTAAAGGCAGAAAGGATGTAGCTAATACTGTCCAAGCACTATGACACCACATACTGTAGCCAGAGCTTAAATAACATACATACGCATATATGCACACCAGTCCAACTTCAGGATTTTACGTGCAAAGCAACACGTTTCTCTATGTGGTGACATGGAATTGACAGAAGAACCCTGAAGGTGTTGATTTCAACTGACTTCAGCCTTTACAAGTAAAATTAAACTCAGTTTACTACACGTAAAATCTCAGATAAACTCAACCAGCTAAAAAACGACAGCAATTCTCTAAATCAATCACAGAAGCTATCCCTATCCTCCCATTCAGAGGTGCTACAAAGGTGGTTTAATTAGGGCATTTAAAAAATACCACCACAAATTTCAAAGTAAATGAAATGAGCAAGGCACATGAAATTCAAACTTTAGTGACAACCCCTATAGGCAGCACAGTTATTTTCTCAACATTCATGAAAGTTGGCTATAGGAAGGAAGATGAGGTATAAGGGAAAATTGTGCATTTTAAAACACACACACGCACACACAGAGAGAGAGAGAGAGAGGCTGGTATTTTAAACTTTTGCCTTCCTTTTGCTGAAATATAATTTTTTAAGTCCATAAAAAAATTCAGATAGTGTGCAGAATGTTTATATATTACCAAGGTCTCCCTTTAAAAGGTTTATACTTTTACTTTATGACCTGTCCTTGATTTGACACTTCCGCTCATCAGAAAGGGATTTATAAAATAATCCTGAAGGTGAGGAACAGACATCTGTCAGGGACTGGCTGGGTTTCACTTTGCGAAATTTAAGAAGGGAGAGAAATCCTGTTAAGCTCTTTTTAGTCACCAATAGACATCAAAGGTAATAATTAAAGAAGACAGACGTCATAAAAAATAAATTTATGTAGTTCTTTATAATGCACAAGCACTCTAGTGTGTAAAATATCTATTAGGCAAAAAGAAAATACAACATTCCAAATGAACAAAATCTGTTTTTTTTTCATTTTTTTTGCCTACTTGAAAAATATTTTTTTTAAAACACAAGTTTAAACTAAAGTCTTTCAAAACCTTTGCCATCTGTGGGTACATGAACTATGGATGACCCCGAATGATTTGCACTCTGCTCAGAATCCCTTAGAAAGCACGGGAAAAAGTATCATTAAGAATGACTGATGACTGCCAGTCATGGTTGACCTCACCCAGGCTTTGGTCTCTGCCTCAGTAATAAGCTGTCCTTTATTAGCACCAACACTCCATAAAAGGGGTGTGTTTAGTCACAGGATAGTGGCCTTCTAATGCTCATTGCTTCTCCCAGAAAGATTGATTAGTGCTCATTTTTACTGCCTTCACAGTATATACAGTGACAGTACTGCAAAGTGTCAGGGCTTGCAATATTGATGATCAGTACGACTACAAACTAGAGGTTTGGAAAAGGCAGAAAGGGTGGGAAGTTCACTTTTCTTTTTAGTTGAAAAAAAAAGAAAACAAAAGACAACAGAACACATGTGTGACTGATATCCTGGCCTAATTAAGCAAATTTTAGGGAAGGAACTTCATCTCCCTGAATAAAGACTATTTAAAATGTGAAACTTAAGGGGGAGATTTTTTTATTTTATTTTATTTATTTTATTTTATTTTTTTTGCTTTAAGAACTCACAAGCTTATTTCTTTCAGCTATTTGGACACCAAGACGTAATGGTTACCAAACAGCTGGTCCTCATTTTTTACTTCCCATAAACTGATATATTTCTGAATGGCTTTTAAGAGGTATCTGTAAGACAGAAAAGTCTTTTGTAAACACTTAGTTTGGATGCCCTTGGTTTTCAAGCTATTGCAACACCCCTTTCAGCAGGTGCCACTCTGGGAGGGCGGGGGCAGAAAAAGAGAAAGCGAAGGAAATGTGTCACTTGTATTTCTTCTCCTGCCCAAATTCCCTCCTACACTTATTCTTATAGGACCTGATTCCTCACCACTGAGGTCAAAGGGTTCTTTGCAAATCACTCCAGTGAAAGCAGGATCAGAACCATAAGATGGCAAAGAAGGGGAATACTGGTTGGCAGACTCATACAAACTATTATGCAAATTTATATGGAGGTCCAATGTTAACAGACTATTTAAAACAGAGCAAGGCCCAGCTCTGTCCCTTACACAGGTAAGGATTAGTGAGTTTCTCTACACGAAGAAATTCTGATGACACACTTTGTACAACCATGCCTTGACTTTAATTTTTTTTTTTTAAGTGAAAACAGCCTCAAAGTTTGATACTTTCACCAGGGGCTTTATCACACTAATGGCCAGCTCAAAGTTATATTGTGATGGTTTAATATGGAACAACTTGTCCATATGGCTGTTCCTAAGAACCAGTCATTTCACACGTTACAGCAAGATGCGGCTGAAAAAAGGCATGTTTTACTGTTAGTTTTATATAAATGGGAACTGAAGCACAGCAGCCTCAGACCAAAAAGTATTACAGCAAGAGTTTACTGCATTAATAATAGGATGCCCTACTGCTGTGACACATTCTGTACTTTGAAATAAATATTAGTCCTAATACTTAGGTTTTAAATTCATATATTTTAAAGCTGAGCTGTAACAATGACACTTGCAATTGTGATGATTTGCCAATAAGGCATATTAACCATTTTGCAAAGTGCTGTCTCTTGTATTCAACCTGCTATGCTGTCTTAGCAATTTTGTACTATAAATATTATCAAGTTATCTTTCTTTAAAAATACACATTGGATGCTGAAGAGTGGAGGCTCCAAATTCACATTCACACTTTCATTGTTGGTCTAACTTTGGTATCAGCTTTTTATATTTATAGCCACAATTTACTTGGATATATATTACTCTCTTTTAATCTTTTTTTTTTCCTGTTATATGTGACAAAATTTTCTACAACGTAATGGCCCTAATTCTAAACTACTGAACCAATGGAAAAACTCCTATTGACTTCCTTGGTCTTTGGATCAGGCTCTAGCTGAGATGCATACATCCTTCTTCAATCCTCTTCTTTCCATGTCTCCCTTTCACTTATTATATTTTAAATTAATATCTTTTTAAAAACTAGTATTTTACCTATACTGATAATATGCAACATTTGCTTACAAAAAATATAAAAATCAGAATTCAAAACTATGACTTGCAAAGAAGAGCAGAAATATTACTACTTCAGATCTAGGAATACATACACTGCCCAATATTTTAGGTGACCCTGCTGTACAGAGGAAAATGGAGACAATGATAAGCAGCACTGTGACTATTAGCTTAGAGGGATTCTACTTGGCTATATTCCTGCAGCATGCACCGCAATCACAATAATAAAGAAATCCTGTATTCCAACCTAATTCACCGAGAAATAGAAACGCTGAAAATCTAAAATAATTAAGTCAGTTCTAGGTTTTTCAAAATGAAAGGAAGCCTCTTTTTCATACTAACTCTGTATTTCAGAAAGATACAATGGACATGGAAGAAAAAATGTCTATCAACCAAAATAAACTGCTTAGTGCTGCAGCAGAGTGGTGAACGAACAACAGGAGCAAATCAAGAAATGAGACACTGGGGGGGGGGGGGTTGTTAAACAGGCAGTTTGCCTAATAGGCCTGCTCCAGGAAATACAAAAAAGGAAGGAATATCAAAGTTATGGTCTGATCTTATTTTTTTTTTAATTTTGCTCTGTATTGAATCTATAATCAGTGAAGTGGAGCTCAGTGTAAGCTGTTAGTTAACAAGTATATTAAGCTGGGGATTCAACTCAGGTACTGTATTCTCACAATGAATAGGATTTCCAAGCAGGTGTTTTACTGGTGAAGCCACACAAACCCAGGCATGAACTCAGAAACTGACTAGGGCTAGCATTCTTCATGCAAAGCTGCCTCTATGTATCAAAGTATGATAACCAGAGGCCACACTTCCATTCTTGATTAGTTTTAAATACAAAATTAACAAGGCCGAAATAAAAAAAAAAAAAAAAGGTTGCGGTCAAAGTGCATACCATAGACACGCCACATATCACAGAAAATGGCACACCAAATCCAGAGTAGCTGTGGTGGTTATTTTATTTTGGAGGATCTGCTATCACAAATACTTTTGCCATCTGTAGTTAGAATATCTGGTTGTAGGAGTACAAAAACTAATTGGCAAGCACATATTTGAATATTTACATAAGAAA
>NC_140412.1:101477500-101780000 GCF_965140295.1 Lepidochelys olivacea | reverse complement strand
AGACAGACACATCGAGCTTGCTTTTCCTGCTTCAGTTTTTACTCCTCCTCCTCTTGCCAACGTCACCCTGACAATTACAAATAGGTCTCACACAAACCCATACCTGTCAATCTTTTTAATTGCTTTGTTTTCATTTTTTCCAGAGCTAAACAATATGACAAAAAAAAGTCTTAATACAGCATAGCATAAAATATTTCTCATGTGAGGCACACATTGAGGGGTTTTGTTATTATAATCCACTTGCTAAAGTACTATACAAGACGCATGTGCTGATTTAACTTAAGCAAATGTCTAGTCCTGGCAAACTTAGAAAGCAAGAGATGCTACCTAGCCTTGGCACACAAAAACATTATTCCCCCTCCTTGAATTTAGGATGATTTGTGTGAGATTACAGGTCCCCCTTAATTTAAAACACCAACACATTGCAAAGCAAGAACTGCAATATATGAAATACTGCTAACAGATTTTGCATAGTTTATGTCTAGGGATTCGTATATTGCTAACTGCAAGAACAGAAGGTGTTTCTCCCCCCCCCCCTTTTTTAAGGCAAGAAAATTAAAATACACACTGATTCCTAAAGGAGAACACTTGAAGCTATAACTTTGCTTCCTTTAAGGCAAAAAGGTGATTTTATTATGATTTTAATGATTAATACCATGCAATTAAGAAATGAGTTGTGCATATTGGAATGATGGAGTTAATTCCATGTGAGTTATACATGAATTCTTCCTACACCATTGCAACAGATCTATTAAATTAACTTCCACCATCACCAAGTACAGACTGGCAGTTCTATCAAAACATTTACTTGAGTCCTTTAACCTCCCAGTTGATTTCCTATAAATACTCTCCCAAAAGTAATTCTGCATTGCAGAAGTTGATTTAAAAATCCTCTCCTAAAGATATGGGGGAGTAGAAAAAATATTTTAGGCCACAATAAATATATGGCAACATTTTTAATGCCATAGCTAAAAGGGGGTGGGAGAAGGATCCACTGTTTCTTTTAACTGTACACGGGTTATAGAGAGCTATAAAATCCGTGAGGCTATAAAGTGCATTTCACGTGTGTGTGTCTCCCGACTAGAAGGACGTCAGCAGTATTTTTTTCTTTATAGACAGAACACACACAAAAATCCTTAAGATGCTTTAAATCCTTTCATAAATCGTAGTGCTTTTATTCTCCCCCAAATCTAAGTGCTGTATCCACTGGCGGTTGCTAGCGGCTCTGGGTTGATTTGTACCACCTTGCGAGGAAGTGAATGTTTCGCACGGAAGGGGCGGTGCCTGTATCGGCAGCCTGGAGCTCCCCAGCTGCTCTTAATAACAACATTAGAAGATTAGCTGCAACTTCTCTTTACTATTCTAACCTTATTGATCTGATAATTTATTCGTGTTTTCTTTCAACGTTTTTAAAGGGATCATATCCGTCTTTTATAAACTAGGGGCGTGGGGGTGGGAATGCGGCACGTTTTTATATTTACATATTTTAAATCCCTTGCTAAAACGCAGCATGCAAACTAAAAAACAAAACAAAAATTGAACGGAAAATCTTGCAAATCTGTATTTTACCGAAAGTAAGAAATCCCTGGCTGCGGTGATCAGATTTGGTTATATTATACAGAGGCATGCATGCATGTGTTTCTGTGTTGTTGCAGATCACACACAAACACACGCACCCACATTTTTTTGCTGTTGCAGCAGCTTTGCAGGCGGGACTGTGTTAGGAGGGTGAACTTTGTTCCTGTTTCATGTTAGTGACGGTAAATGAAGATCAGCTCTAGGGGATCATCTTGCTGGTGCTGCTGCTTCTCTGGTGTTTCCGTGTTGTGGAGGGGCTGGGTTGGGAGGACGCAGACAGGCTGCAGCTTGCTACATTAGACGTTATTTACATACACAAATAGCTATGTGCAGAGAGTCAGAGTGTCTCCTCTTGTGAGTTTGGTGGTGGTGGGTTTTGCAAGCTGTCCGAAGAATCCTCTTAGCTGGACACCCCCCGAGGGTGATGAGGGTGGGTGGGAAAGAGGTCCAAGGCTGGGAATGAGTTTTAATACAAAAAGCAGCGCTTTGCTGAGGTGCTGGGGATCTCGGTTCTGGAGGAGACGGCGGCAGCAGCTGTGCCCTCTGGAGGGTCCCTTCGGGTCCTGCTTTGGTGGTGCTCGGCCCCGGCCCATCCTGGACATGTCCTACTCCCGTCACTTTCTGGATTTCCAGGGCTCGTCTATCCCCAGCTCCATGAAGAAGCTGGTGGTGACTAAGCTGAGCTCAAACTTCCGAGAGGCTGTTACCCTGCGGCAGGACGCGCCTGTACCACTCCCGGGAGATGGAGATCTTCTTGTCCGAAACAGGTGAGTTCCCTTCCCCTCTCCAGCCCCCAACTCCTCTCTTCACCTGCCTTCCTAGCCGTGGGGTCTGAGCCCTTTTCCTGCTCAAACTCCCTCTGACTTCTCACCTCCTGTGGCCTTCTCTTGCTCTGTCATCCTATCAGGTTGTACCAGCTGCCATCTGGCGCCTGGTAATTTGATTTTGTTGTTGGGTTGTTGTTGTTTGTTTTGAATGTCTGAGACCACATTCATTTCCTCCCCTCGCATTGGGTTGGGTGGGGATTTTTACATCTTTTGTTTGGGTTTCTCCTTCCTTACGAATGCAGCTGATGAAGCAGTATTTACTCTCCTACCCCGGAGGAAGAGCGCACAGCCTCACAAATCCCTGTTTTTAGTAGCCATTTTCAAGGGTGGGAGAGGGCAGCTTGATCTTAAACAGAAAGCTGCACGTGCGGCTAAGTGTTCAGGAGGGACTGAAAAACCAGAACATGATTTCTAAGTCCCTCCCAGGTTCGTGTGTGTTACATTTACATACAGCCACCAGCGTGTGTGTCTGTCTTAGCCATGTAAAAGTCGGTGTGACGTTAATTTATAGCAGTCTGTGACTGTGGTATTTATAGTCATGGTCTGAGTGTGTAAGTGTAGATAGAGCATCCACCAATGATTGTTTTATGTGTTATGTATGTGTACAACCGCGAGTATGTTTCCCTGTGTGTCTGTAGGGGTTCCTCCCACCGGTAGTCCTCCACGTCACTAACCTTTAGTGAGTCTGAATCAACAGGAACTGGCAGAGGACCTCAGTCTGTCAGTGCGACTCTCCTTTCCCTGTCACCCTTCAGCCGTCTGGCCACCACTTACTTCCATTCTCTTCTTCCCCCTGAAGTGCAAACATTAAAACCAGGAAAGGAGAAGCTTCTCGATGTGCCATAAGCTTTTAACAAACCGCATAAGCCTCTCTAGCCTTTTAGAAAGTTTATTACCACTGTGAGTCTCCTATGGGAAGTAGGATTTCTAAATTGTTGGCTATTTTTAATGGCCAACAGGGTCACCCAGGGAGTAAAGATGTGACATTTTGCTTAACATAATAAGCAGTAAATTGTGTGCTAGTTAGTACTGTCCCTTCAAGCTTCTTGGTCAGCTCCCAATAAAATGAAGACTGTGAGGACAAAATGTACCTTTTCCCCAAATGGCTTCTTTATTTTTATTAGTTCCCGCCTAGATGGTATCATTCCTTAAGACAAAGTGGAGCTTTAAAGGTCTAACTTTCCTTGGTAGAAGCTGGAACTCTGGAAACCCCAAGGAAGATTATGTAACTGTTGCTGTCAAGAGGGGAAATGGGGGAAACCTGTTTTTAAAAGACTTGTCTAACAAAAACCTCTCCATACGTAGAACTGGTTGTTTAAAGACAGTGCATGTGGAAATACACTAACAGATGTGAGATCAAAACTGGAAGTTTAATAGAAATGTGTGTGTACCTTATCTGTATCTAATCTCTGTTGTGTGTGGGAGGGGGGATTCATAATGTATGTAATCTGCAATACCTGCACACGGAAGAGAGAGGCATGGACTTCTCCTGCGACTGAAAAAGCTCCATACAAAACTTTAATCCGCTGCTGCCATCAACCTATAGGATTTTTGTGAGAGAGAGTTGGAGAGAGCCAGAGAGGTCTAAAGCCCTGACTTGCTGTATCTAATAAGGAATGGCCCTGAAACAATAATGGCATGAAACAGGCATCAGGCTGTAGCTAAATTCCTTTTCTTGGAAGGGACCCGACTGCCTCACACTACAAACAGCTACAGAAAAATGTAGCAAGTCTTAGTTCTGCCTAGCTGGATATGATAAGGTTGTTACGTCGTTGTTCTCTAATTCCCCCAATCCCCCCCACACACTCCTGTTTTCCTATGAAATTTTAAATTTATTCATGTAATTAATTTTGTTCAGTGTAACGCTTCCTTCCTCCCCCCCCCCTTCCTTGGTCCTGAGTGGGCTCCCTGGGAGCCAGAGGGACGTGCACACCTCACAGTGGAGGGCTCGCACCAGAGTGAGAGCAGGAGCTGGTCTAGAGACTCAGCCAGGCAGTTACTGTATTTTAACACATATCAGTTTATAAAAAGGGGTGGGAGTGGGGAAAAATAATAAATTGAGGTTTGGAGTTGAAACATTTTGTATTGTTTGGGGCTGTGTGGAGTTTTCTCTTTATTATTATTTGCTGAGGAATCTCACATCACATCCCTATATATATATTCTCTGCTTGTGCCTCCTGAGAGCTGCAGCAGGAAACAAGCCTCCCTTTCCCCTTTTGTACTAGCCTGGGGAAGCTGTTTCCCATCCCGAAAGGACAAAATGTGTCCCTGGCTTTATTTATTCTTAAAAACACATTTTACAATAGGTAGAAGCCTACAGGATCTTAAAAACAAAACAATACATGGTTTGAGTTTGAAGGGTGCAGTTGCGGATTTGTTCATTTTAGTCCCAGTCACGCCCATGAACAGTATTAATTGCTTCGAGCTTTTTATGCAAAACAATCCTCATTCACCGCAGTAAAATCTGCTTTTGGATTTAGGGGAATACTGTGGAAAACTGCTTTGGGGTCCTTGTATTTATTGGTTTTCAAAGATGCTCTTCTATTAAGTGGGACTTTTCCACCCCTTTTTCCTTCGGTGGAAAAATAACCCAAGATGATTCCCTTAGTTCTTAGCAGAAAAAATCCATCATAGCCTTTACTCTCAGAGCAATGCTTTTAAACTAGAAATCGATTTAAAACAATAAACTTTCTCTTTCGAGTGAAGGAGGGAGGGAGAAGGGGAATAGAATCCTTAACATAACCATTTACGCTTCTTATGTGCATTCGCTCTATTTTCAAGAGGGAGAAAGGTGCCTCTGTTTTATTGCAGAAGAACGACCCAAAGACAAAAGCCCAGGTTTCCCCTAAATTATGCCATGTTTTCGAGCTTTTTGTAAAGGAGTGACAGGTTATTTCGTTTCCAAAATATTTTTAACGATTTTCTGCTGAGGTGGAAGTCAATGGGGGAAAAAAGTTTATTGAAATGGAAGGGGGGGGGGAGTTTTTGATTCATGGTTTGGCGGATCACAGTGGGAGGGGTGGGGGATTATTTCTGCTGAGTGTTTGGGTTGAGAATTTGTTTTTCTTCTGCGCTCCTAGTTTGGATTACTTTGTTTTGTCTCTGTGTTGAAGGCTTTTGTGCTGAATTTGTCTCTTACGTTTTGTTGTGGTGCGAGAAGCAGCATTTTCACCCCTCCTCGGGCTCGTCCTGGTTTTATAATAAACAATAGTAAGGGGTTCAGCACGCTTCAGTGTAAAAAAAGCGGGTGACTCGGAGTGTGTAATTATTTTGGGAAAAGCCAGCCCTAGTCTGGTTCGGTGTCTCAGCGCTTCAGATTTTGAAAATAGCGGAAGACGGTGCCCTCACCAGACCGTCCATAGTCAAATAACAAAGGCATTTTAAATTTGGGAATTAAAACAGGCAGATCACTTGAAAAGAATTCTGAGGGCATACTGCAAACCCAGAGTGCACTTCTTTACTCCCCCCCTACACCCACCTCGTCTCGCTCTCTCAGACACAAGTTTGGAAGTTGATCTTGAATTTATTTCTGCGTTTAAAATGAAAGGGTCTGAAAACGTCCGGGGCACAGCACAGCAAACCATCTCCCTCATAGTACCTTGAAAGGATTTAGACAGTACGTTTGAATCCCGACATTTGTGGTTTGATCATTTTTTGCATATGAGAAATTTAGGGAGACTACGTTTAAAAAAAACAACAAAAAACTAGATGCGAACACAAATGGGAGTTATACAAATATTGGTGGGTTGAGAAAAAAGCGTGGGGTGGGGAGTACTTTAGCAAGCTTGGAGACTATATTGATTAATAATAATGATTGCCCTAGTCCCGAGAGAATCATTTCACACAGCAGAGGCAGCTCGGAAGACTGGGGGGTGGTGGGGGGGGGGGAGAAATGGAATGGTAAGAACAAATATTACCAGCAAGCCACGTACACATTATATAGTAGTTCGCATTTCTTTATTTCCTCCTAATAATCTATTTTTTTGCTGAGGCGCCTAGCCCCGTTTTAAATGGAAAATGCAGGGATCGCGAACAAGAGAACAGTCTTTCAAATGGTTTCTCCACAGGTTGACCTGTGCGTATCTCAAAATCCCCTAGCAATACAGCCACCGAAGAGACGCAGACCCCAGTTCCAGCTGAGATGGAAAGGCATCCGCATCTGCACATCCAGCCTTGCATGGGAGGGATAGCTGCAAGTGGCCAAGTGCTGGAGAAGGAGGTGGAGGTGCCGGGGTGGAGAATAGGGGCCAGAGGGAGGGAGTGCTAGGATGGAATGTCCTCAGAGAGATGCCCCCACTCGTAGTCCCTGGCCGAGCCTTGAAGCCCCGCTGAGGCATCACACTCCTATTGGTGTCAACACTGGCACTTTCCCCCTATTACGGTTACCATAAAAGGTGGGGAGGTGCCAGGCAAGCACCAACTTCTTCTGCACTGTGTCTTTCCCCGAGATCTGCCATTGCATCGCCCTCTTCTCTCTCACGCACACACGTTTCAGCTGCTGGTGGAGCCGGGTGAAGGGGAAAAGATGGGGAATGATTTGAATTTTCTCCTGGTAAATAGCAGCATGTTAAGGACACTTGCTTACCAGACATCTGGCTAACTGCAGTACTTCCATTCCGCCTTCCTCCCCCCCTCCCTTACCCCCCCCCCACACACACACAAAGTTTCCAGCTTTAGACGGTTATTTACCTGTCTTGCTCTATCCCTCTCTTTCCATTTTAAGAACGATGCTTCTTAGGTGAAAAGAAAATGGGATTGCAAAGAGTGGGGGAGAAAAGTTGTGGTTTTTTTTTAATTCCTCCCTTCTTTAGGATGCACTGCATACAGGGAATGCCTGTTTCACATAGTGCAAAAATCAAAGGCGCATGAATAGGATCTCTGCACCAGGAAGGAGGTTCTGTCTGTAGGAGGCTAATTCAGGGGTAAATTGGCTGGAAGTGGAGGAGAGGTGGTAAATCCATGGGTTGAAGGTTCTCGTTGTAGGGATAAGGGAGGGAAAGGAGGGAGATAACCATCTCTCTGTTTTTAAACCCCACTGCTAAAAGTTGGGTTTTCTAATCTAATGCAGAGTTGTAGCACCAATTGCGCCTTGGCTTTCTGGTACTTTTTTTCAAATGTCCTGAGGAGACATGTTTTGCTGTGGAAGCTGCTTGTGGTTGTTTGTTTGTTTTTTAAAGAATGGGACATTGGAATTATGTAAATTAAAAGAGAATGGTAGATTTTTTTGTATCTATAAATAGGACATAAACATTCTTTGTTACAGTTGAACAGAGGATTTAATGCAGAATTAAGGAAAGCAACAAAAGTCACATTCTTCTTTCTCCACCTGTGTGTATATTATATATATTTATATTAATAAGACTGTCTTGCTGTATGTGTGTGTATGATACACACTTTATATTAGTGAAACTCTGAGATTCTCCATAGTATAAGGAACTGAAAAAAAATCAAAATAAAGCATTTTTCAGTTTCTCATTTCTTTGTGTACTGTGTGTGTAAGCACTTTAAAATCTCACATACACAAAATTTGAAAATATTGCTAACTGACCATTAAAATTGCACTGTTCGCATACTTCTACAGTTTTTCATATGACACCAAATTCTATAATCTTTAGGTTATTGCTTCCACATGTAGTAAAAATCTGGGATTCTTCTGTTGCATGTGCAAGCTTCTTCACATTTTCTAGTTAACAGATGCTCCCCATCCACTTTCCCTTTGTGTAGCAAGGTATTTTAGTTATGAACTACATTGACATGGAAAAATCTTGTTAGTAAAATATCGCCTGTACAATTAAAGTAGATTGTGATACCATGATTATCTCTTTTACTGCTAATCAAGTTTAGTGTACATGTGTGTTTTTTGAAAACATTGGCATTCTTTTTCACCTGTTAGAGGTCAATAGGACTTCTAAACATTCAATACTCTGTTACAATTTCAGTCCTTCTGTACAATGGTGTTTTGATGTGTTGCAAGTAATTGGTATAAATCAAAATATTTTAATAATGTTGAAATTAGCAAATTTCCTATAATCACATCATAATTAAAAAGAAAACTAGCCTTCAGTAACATGTTATGATCAATGACCTTGTAGATGACATTTATACTTAATATTATCGTTAGTCATTAACATATTATTATAATCAGAAATGTAAATTTGTTGCCAGAATCAACATATTTAGCACTTTACACATATTTTATTCCACAGAGTTGTTTTTATATCTTTTGTAGAGTGGTCAATTAATTTTAATTTTCCAGTCTCATACACAATTATTTTTGGTTTGCTTATTGTGGTTAAAATGGCCATGCAGAAATGTCTTATTTTTTAAAAAGTATTTAAAATTTCTACAATATTAGAAACTTAAGGTACAAAAGTCTGATTAAGATCACTGCTATGCTATGTATACGGACATTTTTTTTAATAGTATGAGGTGAACATTTTTTCCAGTTACTGGTATATTTGAATATGCCTTGTTATATCTTACCCAGTAAATGTAAGTGGATGCTTTTTCACATGGCAAAGTACTTGACAAAGAAAGCATGTTAACAAATTTTTGTTTTCTTCTAGATTTATCGGCATTAATGCATCTGACATAAACTACTCAGCTGGCCGGTATGACACTTCAGTTAAACCCCCGTTTGATGCAGGTTTTGAAGGTATTGGTGATGTGGTAGCTTTAGGCCTCAGTGCTAGTGCCAGATACACAGTAGGCCAAGCTGTGGCCTATATGACACCTGGTTCTTTTGCTGAATATACAGTTGTGCCTGCCAAACAAGCAGTTCTTCTACCTTCTGTGAAACCTGAGTTTCTTACTCTAATGGTAAGTGGCGCAACGGCGTACATCAGTCTGAAGGAGCTTGGAGAATTGTCTGAAGGCAAGAAGGTTTTAGTGACCGCAGCATCAGGAGGAACAGGCCAGTTTGCTGTGCAGCTTTCAAAGAAGGCAAAGTGCCATGTAATTGGAACTTGTTCCAGTGATGAAAAGGCTGGCTTTCTGAAATCCATTGGCTGTGACCATCCCATCAACTACAAAACTGAAAATGTTGCTGCTGTTCTTAAAAGGGACTATCCAGAAGGTATGGATGTAGTGTATGAATCTGTTGGTGGAAAGATGTTTGACTTGGCTGTCAACTCCTTGGCTACCAAAGGGCGCCTGATAGTTATTGGGTTTATCTCTGGCTATCAAAATCCTACTGGCCTTCAGCCTGTTAAAGCAGAAATGTTGCCAGCAAAACTGCTGAAGAAATCTGCCAGCATCCGGGGTTTCTTCCTGAACCATTACCTTTCTGAATATAAAATGGCTATGGAGCACTTACTCACAATGTATAAAAGTAGAGAACTGGTTTGTGAGGTGGACCTCGGAGACATGTCTCCAGAGGGCAAGTTCACTGGCTTGGAGTCTGTATTCCGTGCTGTAGATTATATGTACATGGGAAAAAACATTGGAAAAATTGTAGTTGAATTACCTAACTCTGTCAACAGTAAGCTGTAAAAACAGAACAATGATATAAATCAAAAGAGAGAGAAAATAGGCACTTTATGCCTCAGAATTACTAGAAACCATTTTAAAAAAAAATTGGTAAAGGATAGTATATTAAAACTATATTAAGTTGTTAATAAAAAGTTTTGATTTAAAAAAAAAAAAGCTTAAATTTAGCCAGTGCCTGTAGCAAGGACTTAACATGCTTGTGTTCGATTCTGTAACTTTTACAGACAGTGGTGCTCAGGCTAATACTAGATATGAACATTATTCTGGGCAGTTAGAATAAATGATGATTCAGAGGCTGATCCATCAGTTTTTTTGATAAGCTTTTAAATCCTTTTTGGAAACATTACATTTCTGCAATTTAGATCCTGTGATTTTAAAAATATCTTTCATGTACAGCAAAACAAAACATTTTGTTGATGCTTTGTTAACGCTTGACATTTCTGGGAAACCAAAGTTAAAAATTATCTTTTTACTTTTTTGGGTTGCAAACTCAGTAATGATACATTGTGCATGGTAATCAGATTTCATGACCAGTTCTATATGGAAAATCTATCCATTAGTTCTAACATGGCAGAAAAATGAAGTGGGGTGGGGAGAAGAGGGAAGGAGGGAACACACATACTCACAATTTAAAAAAAAAATTTCAGAGTTTGCAACTATACATAACCCTGCCATTTTCATTCAAGTCTTTGGTTACCTTTTGGAATAGTCATCTTATACCTTTGCCCTGGTGTTTATTATCTTTATTGTTTACCCTTTATTCTCCCCATTAAACTACTAAATGAGCTAATTGGGCTTTAGTTCTGAATTGTGTTTACATGTATTGAGGTCCTTTACTTGTACTAACAATTTAATAAAGTGCAGAAAGCTATCTCTGTGTGTGTGGTATTTTTTCATATTGATACACTTCTTGTAGCTTAGCTCTTCCATAGAGGTGCAGTATATTATAATGTCCTTAAAACAGTGATGAATATTTGGTACAGCTTCTCATAGCAAAGTTAGTAGTTATTATTTAGTATTGCTACTGTGTAGGCCTTATGGCAAAGAGCAAGGTCATTTGTATAAATTCTCTGTGCCCAATACACATATGTATAAATAAAAACATAACTAGGGAATAGTTTACACCAGCGGTTCTCAAACTGTGGGTCAGACCCCAAAGTTGGTCACAACCCCATTTTAATGGGGTCGACAGGGCTGGCGTTAGACTGGCTAGGACCTGGGGCCAAAGCCGAAACCGGTGCTCCACTACCCAGGGCCAAAGCCCGAGTCTCACCGTCTAGGGCTCAGCCTTTGGCCTCAGCCCTGGGCAGTGGGGCTCAGGGTACAGGCCCCCTGCCCAGGGATGAAGTCCTTGGGCTTTGGCTTAGGGCCCCCCTACCCAGGGTGGTGAAGCTCGGGCTTTGCCCCCACCCCCACCCCCAGAGCAGCAGTGCTCGGGCAGACTCAGGTTTCAGTCCCCTGCCTTGGGGCCATGTAGTAACTTTTGTTGTCAGAAGGGGGTCACGGTGCAATGAAGTTTAAGAATCCATGGTTTACACAGTGGGTTCAGTTAAAATGTTTGTTCTGTTTTGAAAGTTATTCCTGGCTGAGGAGGTGCTATTACCTAGATGTAAAATGGGAATACAACATAGACATGGTAACATTTTCCAAAACAGTAAATCTTTTATACTGTTCATTACTGTTTTATACTGTTCATTAATGTAGTTACACTTTTAGGGGTTGATCCAGCTGTACCCATTGAAGTCAGAGTATTTTAATTTTAATGGACTTTGAGAGCACTGGCAGCTCACAGGATCAGGCATCTGATGATAAACTTCTAGTTCCCTTGTATCATAGGACATTCCCATATTAAATAGAAAAAAAAATCCAGGGTTAATTTTACATCTTGGGCAATAATCAGGACTGGTTGTGCACATAAGATTTAGCTTTCTTGAAAGTAATATTTGGTAGGTAAATGCTTCAATTATACTAACAAACCTGGAACCCATAGAAAAGTTAAATCACTTTTCAATTTATGATTTAATATTGCATTCCCACTGTAATTTGATAGTTTACATCTGTTATTACTGGTTAACAGATTAGTATCCAGCAAAGAATCATTCCTTTTCTGCCATTTTTGAATGTTGGTATCAGTTCAGGTGTTTTCAGGAGAAGGTAGAGTTGTGTCAGTCATCGCATTTTCAAACTCTTTGCTTTTTCTTATAATCAAGCAAGCCTAGATTATTCTACAGGGACATTCTAGGGTTCCTCAAACCATGTGGCTTGCTGCTAACTAGTTACCATGGTGGGATGGGTTTGTTTTTACTCCTACTCCTTTTACTTTTTGATGCCAGATAAAGGCAAGGCACTCAAAACCTCACAAGATCAGACCACAGTCAGAGAGTCCTAATGTGATATATTTTTACTCCAATGTGACTGGTCCTCTCTAGTGTTAAAAAAAAAAAAAAAAAAAAAAAAAAAGGAGGGGGGGTGTTAAAATATTCATATCCATGGGCAATACAAGTGTCTGAGAAAACAATTCAGATCTGTACTAACTGATAAAGTCCAGACAAGGAACCATAGTTGTTAACAGTCTGTAGTGTGCAGGGAACTTCCTCATGAAGAACAATATTTTGAAATCGGATAACTCAAGTTGTGCATTTGGCCTAAGATTTATTATGTATAGTAGTGTACCATGTGCATCTATGACGTTCAGTATTTCATAAACTGTTATATGCCTAAAGATTATTTAGAAAAGTAGTAACTGCCACAAGCTCCATCACTAATACAAATAAGATCAGGGAATAGAGGCACATTTGGCACATTCTTATATTTATATTCAAATGTGACATTATTTGTTTTTGTTCTAATTGTGGCTTTTGAGCTACTCTTCAGCACTTCAATACACTTGTAACATTATTACCAAAGTTCAGCTTCTTTATATGTAGAACCTGAATTCCCTGTTTACTGATTCTAAAGACTTTTGTTGTCTAGGTTGGCTGTAGCAATGGGTTTGTCATTTTTTAATCAAACTTCTCGAGTATGTTAAAGAGACGTCTTAAATATGTATGATTGTTCTTCTGTGAATGAATCCAGGATAGTCAGGGATCTCCCCCCCCCTTTGCTTTTTAAAGATAAGTTATTACTAGTTTTAGATTACTGTAAAGAGCAGCTTTATGTGGGAAAAATGCAGGTATTTGAGTCACACAAATTATGCGGATAATTCTCAGGTATGTGAGAACATAGACAACTTTTTTCTTTTTTTATTCAAAAGTATGTGTTGTGAACTGGCTACAGTCTGCATAAGGCTCATTTTGGATAAGCAAGCTGTGGTATGTATACATAATGCTACAATATTAGATGGACAAGAGACTATATATATATGGCATGCACACAATGAGGGTTTAAATAAGTATAGGACATTGAATGTACAAGGAAAAGAAATACTGTAGATTCACAGCAAGGGATTAATAACAATACACTTAATATGCTTGCAAAAAAGGTGTATTAAAAGCTGTGTGCACAGTGGGGACTTAAGTGATTCAAAATAATAATACATGGGCCTGGGAAGTACTAAGTATACTATTTGTAGAGAGTGGGGATTTAAATAATAATATTATTAATAATAGCAACTGATCAAGCTGTAGTTGCTGGCGCTACATCCTAATTTTACCTTTCTAAATGAATTTGCTACGACAGAACCTAATATTGCTTGTTGAGGCTAATGACAGAGTTCTCCCATCCTACACATGCACGCTTCCATGGAAAACAACAAAGAAATGTAACGAAGGGCTGGCTATATGCTTCTCTCTCTCTCTCTCTCTATATATATATATGTATATATATATACAGGTCTGACACACACACCCCCTATTGTATATTCAGGTCTGTACCCCTCAGCACATTTCACAGAGGTGCTCCATACTTAATTGCTATGCTGGAATCTCCTAATGCCTTTTTGAATTAAGTTAGATTGCTAGCAGGTTATAGTTTTTGGTGGTTTATGTTTTGTTTTTTTATTTTTTTAAATAATGTGGCCAAGTATAGCTGCCATGTTATATACAGACAAATAATTACAGTTGCTCAGGGAAAAGTTTGAAACAGTATTTGAAAATGTTATTTTTTTCCTCATTCAGTCTGAGAAGTAAAGAAATTCCACTGCTGAATGGCCGTTAGTATCTATTTTACAAGATTTACTCATTTTCAGGTACCTAATGTAGCTTCTAGCATGCATGCACAACAATACAATTTATATGGTAAATGGAACCAAATAATGGCTTCACTGAATGTTATGGCTGCACTGAAGGGAAATGTCACGGTAAATAGCTGCCAAATTATGGATCATGCCGAAGTGTCACAACTGCACTAAAGACAAATAGCACTGGAGGCTATTGCCACTGTGATGCTTTTGAGTTATGAAGAAGAGGAGCAGCCTGATGTGAGGCTCTTTGTGTCCTCATTATAGCAAAGGGTTACTGCTGCAATGTACAAGAAAACCCAGTCCAATGTGGTGGTTAGTTATTAATCTGTCCCTTTCAGATCTAACAGCTGTGGCAAAACAGAAAATCTTTGCCTTGTGTTAACACACACACAAAAAACCCACAGATTTTATGAATGTAAATGTGTATGGGAAATGACTAGTAATGGAAAAATGTTGTAATAAAATAATCTAATCAAAGAATATTATTAAATTTAACATAGTATGTGTCTGAAAGGTTTAGTTGCTTCTCATGCAGATAGATGTGTGAAATATAAGCAATAATGCACTTTCTCTCTTTGTAAAGACGTGCGTAGTAAGGACATTACCAACTAAATTGCTTCTTCTAAACTGAAGTGAGTCCCGGTTTCTTTCATTTTAATGGGAGGGTAATAAAGATGAAAGACTAACGTTTTAACTGATGGATCCCTTAAGCTAAAGAATAGAAATTTATTATGTTTTGAGGGGATATGCTAAATCCTGAAATGTGGGAGAAAGGAAAAATCCCAGGTAAAATAAAATCAAACTAAAAAATATTCTCATGTAATCTGTTTTTACAAATGGAAAAACTATGCAACTGTTTTTTATTTATGATAAACAGAAGACTATTTTCTCATTCAGACACAATCTCAGAAATATATTTGCAAATGCAGGGTCATGACTCAGCAAGGGCTCTGTCTTTTCTCAGATCATTGTACAAACCCAGCCTACAATGTTAAATGCAATGAGTTTGATGGACTCAGCACCTTCCTTTGCATACCATTGTACACACTACAAATGTACCATCCATAATTCAACACAGTTGTCAGTCTCGGTTTTAGAGAGGGGGCCCGGACTGAACAATCATGGTGGATAAATTGCTTCTCAAGTCTAAGGAGAGTGGTCTTCCTTCCACATCAGGCTTAAGGTCATTGGCAGGGCAGTGAGTGAGAGGGGAGCTTGTATATTAACTCTAATGCACTACTGGTGTGTGGATAAATAGAGGGATTATACTAATTAATTACAATTATGTTTATTGTTGGGGGGGGGAACAGCTGAAGAGGAGTAATTTTGTTCTTATATTTTTCTCCCTTAATACCTTTTTTACCCTATGTGTAATAAATAAATAAATGTCCCTATAGGTCATTTTTCTTATAACAGCATTAGTGCTTTCAATTTTCATCATCACAAAAATCCACATCTCAGAGGATATACAAAGATTCTAAAAAGGTTTTTAACCTGTGGCAATAACACATTCTGTTTAAAATTCTTACAATGTGGTCTAAAGACGGGAGGGAGGGAAAAAACACCCTATCCAAAGCTGGGTAGAAAATCTTTGAATGGCGATTAGCGTATCTAGAATTTATTTTATATACAGCGCAGTGGCAAGTAGCTGCTTTTTATTAAATGAAAATCCTGTGTTATGTACTTCAGGAACATTCCAGTTAATGAGTATGTAATGTCCTTAGTGTAACACAGAACTTCTTTTTGTGTTCACAACCACACGATGCTGGAAACTTGACAAATGATATCATTTAAGACAGATGCCTGCCTTAGGGACCTGTTTTTTTGGCTTCCTGTTTCTGGCTTTTATTTCAGTAACATTTGTAATTGCCACAGGATCTGTACCTGTGTAGTGTTTTAACCCCTTCACTTACCACTTCACGTTCACTGGATGTGGATGGATAGTTCGCATCATAACTGATGAGAAGGAGTTGCTAATTTTTTCAACTACCTTGTTATTTGCTCTCTCACACATACACCCTGATGCATTTATAAATACAAGCTGAGCTTTATTACACAGTTAGGACAGGAAACACTAATTGTCAGTTGTGTGTTACTGACACAAAAACTTAGTGTAGCCCAGGCCTAAGGAAAAAAACAGAGTTACCAGCTGTGGCTGGCTGCTTCTCTCTGGATTAGAACAAGGATTTCATAAATACTGAATACGTACAAAATAGTTTGTTTCATAGATGCACTCTGGTTGCTGTTTTTCTAATTTTTGGTTCCCCCCCCCAAAAAAAATTTCTAATTTTTGTTTTTTTCCTCCTTTCCTTTGACAAAAAAAAATCATTCTTTATTATGGACATAAATGCAATCTGGAGCTAGTTACAAAATGCAGGTTTTATTTTCAGCAATGCAATTATATTAAAAAGTTGGCTTTATTGAACTAAGTACTTAGGTTGAAACTGTAGCTCCAGGAGGCACTGTGCAGCCCTGGTGGAGGCAGGACAACAGTGGCTTTAAGCTACCTTTGTACTCTGCTCTGGCTCCAGCCAGGGGCAGCACTGATTTATGGCAGCCTCCCAACGGCTGCTCCACAATCTGGAGCAGCTAAGAATCTTTGTAGCACTCTGTGTTATGGCTCTGCCCCCTACTGAGGCTTGCAAAAGGGCTGCTGTAGGGCCACTTAATGCCCTATGTGGTGTCTGCATGAAGGCATTCGTCTCAGGTCCTTTGGGTTACAGTTCCAAAGATTAGCCACTGCTGCAGTGGTGGATATGGGCTTGGATAGGGGACAAAATGTGTCCCTGGACATTTGTTCTGTAGAAAAAAATTTTGCTTGTAAGGAAAAGTGCAGCTTTCCTTAAAATTACTGTTTTATCATCTGGTTATTCCAAGCACACTTCAAATTCTAGTTTTCTGTCACCAGGCATTTTGCATCACGTTGCTTCTGATTATGAGAGGTGTGGTGCCATCCTCATTTCCTATGGGAGGTAGAGCTGAAGGCGTTGAGCATCTCCGGAAGGCACACAGCTCCCAGCAGGTTCAGCCCCAAAGAGAAGAATGGTCATGAGACCATACTGCCCCATGGACCAGCTCTAGGAAATGAGTGGGAAATATTTATCCTATATACCTATGACCATAGTGAGGTCATGACAAGAATGCACCAGGCCAAGTCACTTCCGACATTAGAGGGCTCATTTTCAGAATGAGTGAAAGAAGGTACACAGGCACATAAATCTCATTATGTGTTATGGGATTTGTGCACAGACCTCTTACACGCTGTCTGAAAAAATATACCCTTAAGGGGCTAATTCACAAAGGAAATGGAAGGAAAGGAAATTTGTGTAGTTTCTGTAAGCAGTAAGACTTGCCATACAGTGCAGTTCTGGCTGATTACAGTATGCCTCAGGTGGACTTTGAGGCACAAGGCTGAAAGCCAAGTGATTCCGACCACCCAAGACCAGAGAATTCCACAGAAATGCATTGTCTGTCATGTCTTATTGTCACCCAGAAAATAAACAAACAATCAAAAAAGTATGACCGTATTCCTCTATCTACAAGGGATTATTGGAATGACTATTCTGGCAGCCAATCTGTTTGCCTCCAGAGTTCGGAAAGCCTGTAATGTTAAACAAGGGTAATGCCGGAAACATGTTTGGCTTATTTGCCCCTTGACACCTTTGTGTAATCCCTCATTGAAGCTGTAATGAATGTTCCCTTTGGGATTGTACAATTTTAACAGTAACCTCTGCATACCATTAGCATAGTGCACTCTTCCTGCTTGTGCTAAGCATGCCACGAGTAGCCAGAAGAAAGTAGGTAAATTATAGTATGTTATTTTTCCTCTTATTCTTTATAAACTAGAAGCGGAGTTTAGCCAGTGTGGGCTTTTTATCGTGATGAGCAGAAACAGTGTGCCGTTGTACAGTGCTACTGTAAATCAGTAATTCCATAGGAATGGCTGGTATGAAACTGGGGTCAGAAGCAAATTGGGTCCCTTTTTGTGTGCGTGGGTATGTTTATGTTGCTGGAGGAAATCAGCTCTGACCCAGACCTGCCCAACCTCACGCTGTTGAGAAATTTGCCCTCAGGACAGTTTGCAAAAGCTAAGGCTTGTCGTATGCTCACGGTCACCAGTGCTGCCACTATGACAGCGACAGTAGCCCACACCATACAAGTATCATCAAATAGATTAGAAGAGGACAGCACGATGGCCCTGTCCAGAGATGCTGCAAAAGAAGAAAATACTTGAATTCTTGAGCATCGCTGTTGTCAGAACTCACTTCAAAGTAGAAAACAGATTAATTCTCCCTCCCGCCAACTTAAAAAAAACCCCAGAAAATGTAATGTCTTTTCTTTCAAATTGGAGAGAAAAACCAGGTGGTCTGGAAGAGAAGCATCCAGGGGACGCATCCAGAAAGAGGGTCTCAAGGTTTTCAATTTCCTACTACAGGCAGATATGGGTTAACTGTGGAGATCAGCTGTCCCTGTATTTCAAGGTGCCTAAACCTAGTGGATCACAGATCACTTGATTTGCATATAAGTGGTGCAACAGATTTTGACAAGATTTAGGGTCAATGTATACAACACCGCTCCAGTTTCACATTTTACCACAAAAAACAGATACTACTTCCAACTCAAACATGCAACGTTCTCTTATTTACGGGGCGGGGGGAGTGGGGGATCAAAAACAACTTCAACTTAAGTGTTTTCATGTGCTGTCTCTTCAATTTTATCTGTTAAAGCTGTGGGTTAGGATGATGGCTTGTTCTTTTGCCTTGCTTTTTTTTTTTTTTTTTTTTGGTGTGTGTGTGTGAGAGAGAGAGAGAGAGAGGCAGACAGATTCCACACTCACAACATGTGGGTCATGGAGCAAAGAAGGAGCCAAATACCCTCTTTTTCAAGAAACTGAAATTGCTGTTGCATAGAATAGCTAAGCATTGGTTCATGCTGCATGAACCAGAATCCTGAATTCTATAAAGTGAGCAAGGGACTCAAAATAAAGCATGCTGGAAAGAAAGTGGTAGACTATTTTTTTTTTTTAACCCCGGCTGAAAAGGTCATTTGGGACAGTGCTGCTCAGCTGACTGGAGAAAATCAAGGCCCATGCTTCACCTCACATGAGTTCTACAGGTGGTAAGAGGAACATTTTAATCACACATCTAAGACAACATAAGAAAACTCTGTCCTAAATTCAACAGGAGTATTTCACAAACACGTAGTTCTGAGCACTCACACTGTTAACACTCTTCTTATGGCTTCCTTCCTCCTTGAAGTCACGCATAAACAAATGTTCAACTTCACAGACAAATATAGCTTCTTTCCATTGACACATTTCACAACAAACGAACAGCAACGGCACTTGCAATCATATTTTTGGAACGAGACCCATTCTTCTCCAGGGAACTACAAAATTCTTTTTATATGTTCTCTGAATTTACATTTGGAAAGGGAGCTGTTGGCTTAAAGCAACCTCGGGCAGCATGCAGCGCCCTCCTGGTCACTGGCAGGCTAGGGATTAATCCCAGCCTGATTTTCCCATCCTCTTTCACTAATGAGACGGGGTGGAGACTGCAGGCCAATCAGATTGCTCAGGAGGAAGCTCTATAAAGGATTAGCTGTTTGGGAAACAGAAGAGAAGGATGTTTTGGGGTGAAGGGGCTACGCTTAACTACTAAGGGGAATGTGGATTTGGGGGTTTGTGATAGGTAAGATCAGTTTGCTTTGCTTCTTTTGTTGTAATAAACGCTATACTTTGAAGACCAGAAAGCATAAAGAACATGGCTACTCCAACTACACACTTTTAATGCCACTTGCACATGTTAGTGAGGGCTTTCCACAGAAACACTGGTCCTGCCTTCATACAGGGCAAAGGGACACAGTAATTCTTTGTCAGATTTCCTCCGATTTCTCAACACAATTCTATAATCATACAACTACAGTATCCGAACTGAATAGAAAACAGCTCTCACCCCTGCAAGCGGGGCTTACATTCTGATAGAGCATTTCCCAGAGCGCCCCCCCCATGTTCACCCTCCCCCAGCATGCGATAAAAACTCCAGGGGGGTTGGAAATTTTTACTGGAACTCCATTCTGGACAGCTCTGGCTGAATTTAAGCCCTGCTTGCAAGCCAGATTTGTAATAATACTAGGATAGGCCTCATTCACAGTCATATTAGTTCTAAGGAGCACAGGGAAAGGAATTTGTCCTGATATCACCACATCTATTGGAGAAAAAGACAGTGGAGGTGGAATAGATGTCACTGATAGCAGAGTAATTCTTGAACTTTACTCTGAGTAGCATTTATGCACATAGTCTGATTGACTTCAATAATATTACCATGGAAGTATGTGCTGTGCATTCTAAGAATCTGGTCCACTTGCTTCAAGAAGTTTTATTGGTAGAGGTGTGTGAAGTTATCTAGCATTTCTGCAAAATTTTGCATAAGGGAATTTTCAGTGTTGGCTCCCCTAAATGTGTGTCTGAGTGGGCGTGAGAGAGAAATTACAGTTTCTCCTTTAAACTTACAACATCATGTGTTTTGATACAAAAACTAATCATCACTCTGAAATGGTCCTGTCTTCCAGTAAAGATATGTAAAAGTGTCACAAGTTTCTAAATGAGAACCAAACACTGAAGTTTATTAATTTAACTGTGAGTATTTTAGTCATTTCTTGTGTTGGAGCCCAGATCTTACAAACTGGGCTCCAACACAGCAAAGGAGTAAAATACTCATGATAAAAATCAGAAACTTAAGAGCAAGCTCTCTGCATTTGTGTACTTCAGTAATATCAATGGAATGGCCTATGAAACTTCAACAGAAAAAATATAATTCTTTCTTTATGTACTCAAGCAGCACAATCAGAGGGAAGGATTAAATGTGTAAGTCACTCTGCCTGACTTTTACTTCACATAACTCTGTTATCACATAGACACCACAGTAATGGGTGCAACATAAATACTTACAAAGATAGTTTGAACTCTGGCTATGAGAAGAGTTAGATGGGGTGGGATCTGAGTTACTACAGAAAATTCTTTCCTGGGTATCTGGCTGGTGAATCTTGCCCATCTGCTCAGGGCTTAGCTGATCGCCATATTTGGGGTCGTGAAGGAATTTTCCTTCAGGGCAGATAGGAAGAGGCCGTGGAGGGTTTTCGCCTTGCTCTGTAGCATGGGGCACAGGTCACTTGCTGGAGGATTCTCTGCTCCTTGAATTCTTTAAGCCACAATTTGGGGACTTCAGTAGACATAGGTGAGAGCATAGTAGACATAGGTGAGAGGTTTTTCACAGGAGTGGGCGGGTGAGATTCTGTGGCCTGCATTGTGCAGACGGTCGGACTAGATGATCATAATGGTCCCTTCTGACCTTAATATCTGTGAATCTATCTATGATTTGCTTTGGCATTCACTTTGGCCATAAGAGTTTTGTTTGCAGCTGGCAACAAGAGAGCATGGGTGAGCCAATTCCCAATAGAGACTGCCTACAGTTGGGCCTGCCCTTGCACACTGCATGTTGAGAAGAGGCTCAAGCACTATTCAATGAGCTTAGGAAAAGAATGTCAGGTTCCTCATTCTGTCCCCTGCCCCCCCATTATTCTGACAGAGCTGGAAAGATTTAGCAGAGCATGAGCCTAAGTTTATTCACTGCCCTTTCATCATTTGGACCTCAGTGAATGTACACAATCTGGAGCAGTCTTTGCTCAAGGCACACAAAGTAAAGGAAGAGAGTGACATTTCAGTCTTTCATTGCAGAGTCATTCAGGTCATTCACTGAAATTATAGACACAGGCTCCTGCAATATTAACAGCCAACTTTAGATTAGTAACAGTGCTTTGGATAGCAGCAATGCATTTATGGTGACTGTGCACAGGATTTCTCCAAATTATAAGGTGTCCTAAAATAGCCAGTCAAACCATGTGGACCTATAGAGGCAATAAGCAATGTAATTAAGTCAGTTTTCTGATTTATGCTTTCTCAGCAGTACTCTAAATACCCTCTCATCCACTGGATTCTGACCAGGAAAGAGGATTAGAGGGAAGCGTGCCCTAACAATGTCTCATTAAGCAGACAACAAACATTTTGTTTTATCCCACTATTTACATTCTGATTGATAATAAAATATTCTTTTCCAGAGCAAAGTGTGTCCAAGAACCTTGTTCTACTGTCACTTGTTTTATCCTTTTAGATCTAGGCGAAAGAAGGCCATAGATTTTCTTTCATCTACTGTTCCACTAAACAGTCAGCTTTCCCTCACTAGGTTATACACTGTCAATAGTAGGAAGCCCACCAAACTTCATGAACTCTTTCCAAGTATTTTAAGAAATGAGAAGTATTTTGACAGATCTTCCTAGGCTTTGGCAACCCATTTTCAATAGAACTGTCTTTTTTGTGACATGCCTGTTAGAATATTTTTTAAAAAAAATTAATGATCATCTGCAGTGGGGGAAACAAAAGAGAAATTGAGGAGTTAAATAGAAAGATTCCACTAAGAAAAGGCAGAACCAATTTCATATAATCTAGATTCCATATTCACAAACTATGATCAGGAGGTACCATACTAGTAAAAGACCCTAAGAAGGGAAAACGTGTCCTGGCTGGCTGGATTGACCTAACACAGTACATACATACACATAGGAAACAGGCTTCAGAAATGGATGTCCTATTCCCATGTCTTCAGAGGCAATATGAAACATTTTAACACTATGTTAATGAGACTTTCCCAGTGTTCTGTATTTATTCTTTATTACAGCCATCCTTTTCATACAGCTGCTGCTGAATTCTTCCTATACATGACTTTAAGGACAGATTTTGGCCCGTACTGTGGAATACCTATTTTCATAATCTAGGGAAGATAACCAAACAAGATAAAGGGAAAACTACAAGTGCTGGGAATTCATTGCTTCAGTATAAAGGCAGTTCTTTAGCTTTAGGTCTGTCTGGCTTCTATAATATAGCACTAATGGATAAGTAACCAAAAAAAGGTGGGGGGGAGGAGAGAGGAGTGTGGTAATCAAAGGTTCCGGAGCCAATGAGAGAAACTTAGATAGAAAATGAGAAACAGTGCCATGTAAGTGGTTGCTAGGTCTGCTCCTTGCTATAGATTTGAGCTATAATTGCATATGTACAGGCAGGCATAGGGACCCATTACAGTACAGAGACCTGCCAACAGCTAGAAAGAACCCCTGCCCTAGAAGAATGTGAAGAAAGAGAAGTGTCCACAAAATATGCTGATGTGGAGAAGAGCAGTACCCTCAAATTAAATGAGAAAGCATTGCCTGAATGGCTAGTACAAGTTACATCTATTGTCATTCTCTGAAAGGATCAAGTGGCTTAAACAAATGGATGAAGCACTTGTGAATTTCACAATCATAGGACTAGTACAACTGCAGGTGCCATTCTCTGGCTTCCTGGATTACAGGTTACTCAGATCTACATCCAGACACTCAGTGAACTCTAGATATACTGTTTATTCATTTTTTCAATGGTATGTACTCAGAGGGCTATTTCTCTAATTGATGGCTTTATCATTCCATTCAAGATGAATGCGAATGGCTATGTTATCTAGCACTGCAAGATCATATGTTCTCATTGTTTTACCATTCTCTCACACAGTCAATAGCATCCAAGGTATCCTACCGAAATCTTAGGCATGGCAAAGAGAGGGTGCGTTATTTGTTGACGCAACACATTGCATTAATAAATGCTTATGGGAAACCAGCACACATACCCCCTGACATCTTTAAGTATTCAGTTGAAATTGGACAAGAAAGTACACTGATACAAATAAACATTAATCTACATGAGGACTTTGCACTGAATTCTAAAAGTATTTTAATTCAGGTGTTTGCTACCAGGCAGTCAATTGCAATCAGGACACTGATGTGACTGTGAGAATGAACTGTATATAAAAGGGAGGAAGGCAGACTGTGTCATGGCAGAAGGTTGACAGGAGCTGCTTGTCCCAATATAGCTGAGCAGAGAAGAAGAACCTATTATATGGATGAGTGGGGCCAGCAATGGCATCTTGTCATTCTAACTTGTGTAAGTAAGCAAGCTTAATTGCTCCTTGTCTTTTCAAGATGACTTTCCACCACCAATCTCATTATCACACACATATGTTTATTGCACATGCTCAAGTCTCTTCATGCAGACCTGAATGCAATGAAGGAAACGATAATATTATGTTATCCAGCAGCATTGTTTGTTCTCTTCTTACCAGATGGATATGACCTGCCTTCCTCTTCTGCTACCGAAAGGGTGACCAGAGGCAATGGAAAATATACCAAGGAAGGGAAGGAATAAAACCAGAGATGCTGCAAGCTGTCAACATAATAGTGTGTGAAAATGTAAACGTGATTTCTGTTTACTGAGATTAATATGTAAAGTTCCACGTTAACATGTTTGTCATGGAATGTATTAATATGCATATTTTCCCATTATGTAGATCTTCTGTTATATTATTTATTAGAAAGGGATATAATCACATTGATGGGAAAATAGTGTCACTTAAAAATTAGGTGATGTCCAGTCAACATAATATAATTGCTGCACTGTCGTTTCTGATTTAGATACGGTGATATCAATGTAATTGCCACTGGGGAGAAATTATAATGGCTACTAATGATAAACAAAATGACAAGAAAGGGGAGCATATTTTATATATGATTCAAAAGCAAAATCCTGCTGCCAATTTGTTTAACAACATGGCACCATTCACTTACAAAGAAGAAATATGCACGTTTCATGTGGCGATGTGAAGGTGAAGGCTGTATTGTGACATCACAGCTGAAAGCTTAGTTACCGAGTCTAAAAGATCTTGTTGTGCCATTTTCATAGGAGGGGAGGGAGAATAGAGAACCCTTGTCTATCTGGAAGATAAAATCTCAGATGGAAAAAAACAGGAAGAGAAAGGAGGAGGAAGCATTTGTACAAAACAGGTCTCCTGCACTCTTCCGGAACAGCCTTGGAAAAGGAGGGATGTGCTAAAACTAGAAACCCAAATCCAAACATCCCCATTTGTGGCCAAGTCTGAGTATAAGTCCAAACCCTACAGCACTATGGAAAGGAAACACCATTCACAGATGCTTTGTTAGGAAATGCTTACAAGCTGAATGTATTTTGATTGTTTTACACAGAATTTGAATTGTATATAGTGCATTGTATTTAACTCTAATCACATATATTCTACTGTGCTATTCTAAGTCATTGCACATCGTACAATAGTGTGGTAGAGTTTATTAAGCATTTTGCAAGCCTCTCAATTCTCACTTCTTAATGCATGAATCTTCTGACACACATGATTTGGGTTCTCTAAGTCATAAGACAGACAGATATTCAGTGTATAAATACCATAGTATTATTTCAATAGGTATGTGAGCCCTAGCCATATTTTTTTTACTAGGAGACTTAAAGAGAGTTTGCACTTAAGGGTGCAGAACTGAGAAGGTATAGCCCTCATGGTACATGTGTTGCACACAGTATATATTTTGAGTTACACAAAAAAGTGTTAAATGAATTCTAAGGTTGCAAAGTCAAGCACGTGTGACCTGATTTTTCAGAGTTTTTAGCACTTTCTATGTTCAAAGCATAGCTCCAACTGACTTCATTTGCAGCTGTGAGTGTTCAGCACTTCTGCAAACTCCCACTTCTTTGTCCCAGTATTCCCCCCACACTTCAGCTCCTTATTACACATCTCTCCTCCTCCCCGCACCCCAATGATTCTCAAACCCATTCTCCTCACCCAACCAGTCCCAGACTCTTCTCAGCTCCTCATGCAATCTCAATCCCTCATTTGCCCCCTTGGCTCTCAGTCTCCTTGACAGCCAGTCCCAGTCTACCCTCTCTGTGGCTCCAAGTCTCCCAGACCCAATTCCCTTCTTTCCCCCGCCGCCTTCTATCCCAGTCCCCTTCCCCAGCCTCCTACCTCTGCTACCTCCTGCAGATCCAACCCTTGTTCCCTCTTTATTCAAATCACATGGCTTCCTCCTCTATACTTCCTGGGCCCATCAGGGATGTCAATGAGAGCATAGGAGAGACAGTCTCTTTCCTCTCAGTTCAGGTGCCCAGATTTGGCATAACTTGTAGCACCCAGAGCTGCAACTAGAGATAAAATCCTGTTCAGCCTTCTGAAATCCCAGGCTGAGCCTGGAGCATACCCAGTGCAGATGGGATCTTCAGGGAATTTAGCTGCTAAAATCTAAGTCTCTGCTGACCATATATAAACTGCAATTTTTCAAAGGCTTATAACCTGGCCAGATTTTCATGGGGATAGCAAAAAGTACATCCTGATACAAAGGCCACTACCCTGCTCCAAATCTTGGAGGCACTAGAATTTGGGGGGGGTTGTTTTGTTTTGTTTTTAAAACATGGACAAAACAGTCTATTTTTCCTTTGCTTTGTTGCCAAAAATGGGTGAACCATTTTGGCTGAAATTAAAATAATAATAATAATTAATAATTCAGCCTGAAGCAGACACCCAGCATGCAAAATTTCAGCCCAAATGATTAACGTTTGGCTAAGTTTTAAGCAACTTAAAACAGGGTCGAACAGTGGGAAATTTCAGGCAGCCTTAATAATAAGCAATGCTACCAGCCTTGCCTATGATAAATGACGTCTGTGAACAGTTGGCACTAGCTGAGCCCAAAAAGGAATGTCTATGGGGAGACACTCGAAACAGAAAAAAAAAATTTCCAGCTCCTCTTTCTACATCTCTTCCACCCTCCTCTCTTCGTTCATGGCTTTCAGGCCCACACCCAAGATTAGTTACAAAAGCCTCCATTAATTTGAAGATAAGGTTGTTCTAACAAAGTTATAACTGGAGTTAAAAAAAAGCCCTAAGCAATTAAAAATACAGAAAGAATTCACACACATTAAAACAACACATTACATATTCCAAAAACAGCTTTAACTCAGGCTTGTCTACACATAAACCTCTACAGCAGCACCGCAGCAGTGTAAATGCTACCTACGCCCATGAGAGAGATGGTAGCTATGTCAAGTGGAGAATTCTCTTTGACCTAACGTTAGTCTACACTGGAGATTAGGTCCGAACAGCTATGTCTCTCAGGGG
The DNA here is from genome assembly GCF_965140295.1 of Lepidochelys olivacea. NCBI lineage: Eukaryota > Metazoa > Chordata > Testudines > Cheloniidae > Lepidochelys > Lepidochelys olivacea. The sequence goes on along the minus strand of NC_140412.1, from coordinate 101,752,875 downwards.
TGTGGATTTTTCACAAGAGACTTAGCGATACTGAAGTAAAGTCGGAGTGTAGACCAGGCCTCAGTCCTTATATACGCACTCAGCCTCTATCTATAGACCAAAAATCATTTCACCCATGTTACATCATCATGTCCAGCATATGCTACAAACCCCCACAAAGCACCACCGACCCACCACAGGTGGCCCATAAACCCAACCAGAGACTATTCTCCAGCTCTCCTGTGTATTATTAGCCACAAAACCCAACATTTTGCCTCTTCCTCACCATATACAGGTCAGAGACTCAAAACTCACTCCCCTTCTTTCCCATTTCAGTCACAAAGCCAAACAATTATCTTTTACACTCCAGTCTCAAAAACACCATTCAACTCCAATCCATTATGAAGAAGAAAACAAAGTCTCTATGTCATTCACCCTCTCTATATGGATTAGAAATAATCCTAGTGGTATATATAGGATGGGAAGGAGCTAAGTGTGTTCCTTCTTCTACTTGGGAACCATTCTGCACCAATTATGAGATAAGAAATAGAAGTGAGCAAAGTCAGAATTAGAACCTTGCTTCTGAAGTACAGTCCTCTCACACTTGAGCCAATTGAAAACCTCTATTATTGTGGTGAAGCCAAAACAATCACAATGTTCTCTCCTGATGCTGCAAGTTGCTCCACATGGGAGAACCCCAGGGAGTAACAGGACTCTGTGAATGCGTGGAGGGTCCACCTACACAGAATAGCTTGCAGGATCAGGGCCTAAACTCCAACCAGTCGCCACAGCACAAACTGCCCATTCACACTATAATTTTAATAATATAATACATTACTATATTGTAATAATATAAAACAATTATTTCAAAATCAGGGATAGGTTCTTAATTCCCTGTAACTCAACAACCGTCGAATTCATTTTCCTCAAACTTTGTAGGAAAAAAAAATTTCCTTTGCTTGCAGAGTAAACCTAGCAATTTTCAGGACAAACCAGTTTTGCTAACCTGTTTTCTGACACTTCAAACATTTATGCATGTGCTTAACTTTGTGTGTGTGCATAAGTGTTTGCATTAGCAGGGCCCAGAGCTGTAGGAGACTAGAACAGGGTTTATAATGGTGCCCAGCTGCAAATTTAACATTCTTTTTCTGGTAAAAAGAGGGCAAAGGAGGAAAAATGGATAGAGCATCATGCTTTGGAAAATGTGACACAATAACATGTATAAGATCAGAGTAAAACATCTTAACCCAGGTACAGATGCTTTTGGGAATGGCAAGGAGCATATGCATTTGTTTACCCTAGGATTAGCCAAACAGAAGATTGTGGGGATCCACCCACCCTGGCTTAATTCGTTTGACTCCTTTGCATGGTGATCATTTACTTATGAGTTGTTATGGATATATCTGAAGAAAAGGTTTTCATAACATGCATGGGGCTCCTTGTAATGCAGGAGTATTTTTGTGCTGAAATGTTGTTCCTTTGCTTGTGAAGGACAACATCAAAATCAGCACCATTCAGTGACTGCAGATTTAAACAGGGTCTCACATGCATTTTCTGGGTCTGATTTAGGCAGACACTGGTACCCCGTTGGCTCAATCATCCTCCTTCTGAAAGAATTGTGGGACCAAGTTTTCTGCTCATTTTGGTTTTCCCCCACAGCTAGAAGTGGGATGGCGCATAGATTGTAAGCAATTCAAGAGATAGATTGTCTTACTCTATGTTTACATAGGATCAAACACAGAGGTAACACTGAAATAACAGTCATGAGAATGTATGCCTTTGCTGTCAGTGGTAAATGGGGAGTGGGGGAGGAAAGATGGTACTAAACCTCTCCTTTGTTTTTAAGAGCCAGTTAGTACCATTTTGCCTTGTGAGAATACACCCGCTTTGCCATGGTAAGTGCAAGGAAAAGCATAATAAGAGAACTTACCAGCTCAGTGGGGTGGGGAACAGCTGCCAAAGGACTACTTCAGAGCTGCACAGCTCTCTGCCAAATTTAAAGGGGCAGCCATTTGCAAAACAAGCTGAGAAAGCTTCCTCTTAAAGACTAGAGAGTTGTGATAGCATCCAGAGAGCTGTAAAGAAAGGCATTTGTACAAAAGAGGACAAACTCCTAAGTTTTGGACATATCTAGCTGCAAACCATCCTCCAGGTTGGAGCCTGGTGATTTTAACAACTATATGTTTTTCATATTATCCTTCTTTAATAAAAAGAAATTACATGCACCGCTACATCACTCAGACAAAGATCATCCATAATAATACTTTGCACTCATATTATGGCTTTCCATCCTAAGATCTCAAATGACTTTAGATATGTTCATTAGTTCTCACAACACTTCTGTGAGGTAAGGAAGGGATATACAAGTGTCACTTCATGCATCCCTGAAAGGTAACCACAGCTGAGGTAGAAAGTAGCCATTGTTTAGCAGCACTCTGCAGCAATTCACAATACTCTAGCTCAGGATGTAAAGCCTACTGCACCTTCTCTCAGTGAACCTGTAGAGGGAATTCCTGTAGGCAGAATGCAATTACCAGAGTTGGAATTTCACAAGCGGTAACATCGTACTCTTTTGAAAAGTGCCGTCCTAAGTAACCACAAGCGCTCAGAACCACGGGTTTTACACCTCATTAGACAAACAGCAAGCAGCACAATATCTCCTTAACATTCTGCTGCAGGGACTTGGACTCAGGACGGACTTTACTGGAAAGTACCACCTACTGAATGATCAACACCTCATTCTACAGGTGTTCCTTGCCAGACTTCCTTTGAACTAGTGACGCCGACCAACCCAGTCCTGCCTGTGAAACCTGCCTCTGAAGTCTGATTACAGGCTCTATGCTATTTTGCCAAACAAATTGTACAAGGACTTACCATTCCTTCTCAGACATACACATTGATGCCATCACCATAGTGTTTTTAAAGGCTTAATCCTTCCTCCTTTCTCTCTCTCCCCCTGAGCAACCTCAAGTGAAAGTATTAAAATGCCCCATACTGGTCCTGCTTTTCCCCTATTCCCACTATTCTGAGCTAGAGTTTTTGGCTGATTGCTGAGAAGGGCTGCTGAATCAAGGTGACTTGAACCAAAGGGCTTGCAACAGGCAGTAAACAGAACTAACCCCACTAATTTTTCATGCTAATGCCATATGTCTCATACTCTCTCTGAGCCAATCCTCTCCTGTTCAGGATTGTTACTGCTATTCTGAAACGTAGTAATCATAGGTGCTTGTGAACATGGGGAACTCTTTTGTTTACGGAGGTGAAATCAGGCAGAAATCAGGCAGGGGCTCATGATGAAACACTTAAACGTGGGGAAATGATTCCCCCCTCCACACACACTGTCTTTCTAAGACTGATGACGAATGGACAGGGTGTAATTAATGGGACAACTGGTATCATTTTACTATATGTTGCTGTAGGTAGCTTTGTAAATTCCAGAATGTAGCCCACTTCCCAAGCATAAAGATTTTGTGCCTCAAGAAACTGGTTGTGTGTATAGCAGCTTGTGGGGGTCAGTGGGCCACCCTATTGCATATACTGTCAAAAGGGACTGATAACTGGGATGCGAGGGAGGTGTTGTGTCATACTGATTAAGGCCCTGAGTCAGCAAATCACTTAGCATGTGCTGAATAGCAGCAGGATTGCTCACACGCTTAAAGTTAAGCATATGGTTAAGTGCTTTGGTGAATCAAGCCTAAACTAAGAACAGCAGCACTGGATAACTTGTTCATTGTGAATAAAAGCAAAAAATTAGAGATCACTGTGACCTAGATACCACCAGAGGTTAGCAAAAATGATTGGTCAGATGTGACAGGGCCATAGCCACTGCATCAAGCAAGGGTGGGGGAGCTGGCAATGGAGACAGTGAAGTAAGAGGAAGAGAAGGCAACAGCATGTCTTGAATATATATCGGAGCATAGGTACGCAGCAGCAGAAACTCAGGTTTCATCATTTGCATATACACAAATCACTAGCCATCTTTTGACCAGCCTTTCCAAAGCAACCTTATGGCACCACAACTCCCATACTCTTAGCACACTTTGGGCTCTATTTCCATAAATCACAGGACACAAGGATAATAACCTGTCAGCACCCTAATACTGTGTGTAATGTAAAACACCAACTGCCCAAGCACTTTCCTCACACCATGTGCCCCTTTGGTGGGCCGGGGGAGCCCCACCAGCAAAATGCAGAAGTGTGCCAGCAGTTTCTGACCTGATTGCAAAAGCTAACTAAACTAATTTATCACAGCAGGCTAATCAGAATGACAAGGTTGCGTAGGTGACATTCTCCAAAATCTCCAATTTGTTTTTTTTAATCCCCACAGCAATTTATTTTCAGAATAGCAAAGTTTTGTCCAAGAATGTTCCAGAATGTAGTCAAGGTTAACCGTACTGTGAGCTTATTCAATATTTATGATTCTTTTTTATTTGTACTAGGACTTTTTGGGGACTCCAAATGGTCCATTAATCAAACAGAGTGACAAAATAAGCCATTTGACAATTTGTACAGTGGCTGATTTTTTTTTATTTATTTTTTTGTTCAAGAATAAAGGACCAACTTAACTTCATCAGCAGTTCCTGATTAATTGTTACAAAGTGTCATCCATAAATTTTCCTTCGATCTAATAATCCTTTCACAAGACTTAACAATATCCCCAGTGATTTTGGTTTTACTGAGGGCTGAGTTCCTGGAGAAGCAGTGACACAAATAGCTCAAGTGAACTGAGACACCTCCGTGGACAGTCTTCACAGAGTTGACAGTTCTGAAATACAATTATCAGTGTGATCTGCTTAAGAATTCATCATCAGCTCCTGCCTTCTGAAGACTTAAAAAAATACTGAGCCATACAAAGAAAAAGAGGTGATAAGAAGGCATCATTTTCCTCCAGCCTCATAACTGTAAATTGAAGAAAATTATTTTCTTTGCCTGCAGCTCATTGGCATATAGGCAGCATTATATTATAATTTCATAAGCATAAATCCTTTGAATAAATTTCAGAAGAATAACTGAATTAGAAATGCAAGTAAAGTATCTAAAAAACTTAACTGTACGAGGCAGGAAGAACTGGATGCAAGTGAAACTGGCAGAGGGGAAATTTACTGTCTGCCTGCTCATCCTCTGTCTGGGAAGGGAAGGCTCCCCCAGTGCTCCAGCTAAGCTAAATTTTAAGAAGAGAAAAAAAGTTAGTTTAAAGCATCATTTCCATGCACAGCAGGAAAATACAAAATGTGTCCCACCCTGCCACCTTCTTTTACAGAATTTCAGTTGTATTTCATCCTTAATGAATCCTGGAGATACAACAGGTTTGGGGTTGCTATAATTATTGCTATTTGTTTATTTATTAGTAGTATGTTAAGCATATGGGAGATCAAAAAGGTTCCTTCCAACAGTTCCCTTGCAACAAACCAGTCACTTATTCACATACAAGTTGCCTAACATTCTCTCCTTAAGTAAATCCTGTGTTACTCTCTCCCTAGTCTGTTCCCTTTCCGCTGGAAATGGTCTAGTATGAAGGGTGAGGCTATTGTCTGGGACAAAGGTAACAGCCAGTGACCCGCGTATATGTCTGTTGACTTACAAAAAAAAACAAAAAAACAACACCTTTCCAAGAGCCACAAGGAGGAAGCATAGCATTGTGATGGGACTGGCACTGGACACTGGAACAGTTCCAAGTTCTGTTACGGACTTCCCGTCTAATCTTGGTCACTTAGCAAAATCTGTCATGGACTAACCCAGCTGAGCTAACTTGAATCTAGCTAGTGCAGGTATCAGTAGCAGTGAAGACAGAGCAGTGCAGGCTTCAGATAAGGCTAGTGATCAGAGTATGTTATTCAGGGTCCATGATGGCTTTTTCGTACCCACACAGTGCTGTCTTCACAGCTGTTACTCATGCTCGCTGGATTCAAGCTAGCTTGGGAAGGCTAGGCCAGCTTTTGCTGTGTAGACATACCCTTAGTCTTGCTGCCCCCTGTAAATAAAAAATAATTCTATTGAACCTTGTGGCAAAAGTCCTGATGATTTCAGCTGGAGACGGTGCAATAAAGACCCATGTAAGCATTGGGAAAAAATTCAAAATTGGCTGCCTAAACGATATGTGAAAATCCCATATTTGTGGCTGTAAATGTGCACTTATTGGGACAATTACCTCTCTGGTAGTTACTCACCAGGAAAAAGCATGGTCCAGGAGGTAACACACTGAGAGTCAGGTGCCATGGAAAAGTCACCAAACAGCTCTGTGCCTCAGTTTCCCCATATGTGAAAGGTTGGTGATGTGGCTTGCTTGCCTTTGTTAAGTGCTTTTTGCAGGGAGCAGAGTACAAAGTGACATGCTCTAACAGCTGGGCAACACTTTCTCCATTGTAATTTCTGCATAGTCCATGGTCAAAATTTGATTGAAACATGACCATGTGACTAACCTACAGCATGTCAAATTATACTCATAATTAACAATAATGACACATATAATATGCATCAAACTGCCATATAAGCAATAGTTAATTAAGCTACACCCTGTTGGTTTGAACTTACTGATGTTTCAACACAAACAGCTCTTAGGTGTGTTGCATAAGATGGAGTACTTAACATGTGCCAGCCTGAAGGGTCAAGCATCAGGGGGTAGCTGTGTTAGTCTGTACCCACAAAAACAACAAGGAGTCTGGTGGCACCTTAAAGACTAACAGATTTATTTGGGCATAAGCTTTCATGGGTAAAAAAAACACTTCTTCAGATGCATGGAGTGAAAATTACAGATGCAGGCATTATATAATAACATATGAAGAGAAGGGAGCTACCTCACAAGTGGAGAACCAGACAGGGCCACCATCAGAGGACCTATCCACATTAGCCACACCATCAGGGGTCATTCTCCTGCACATCTACTAATGTTATAGGTACCAGCAATGCCCCTCTGCCATGTACATTGGCCAAACCGGACAGTCCCTATGTAAAAAAATAAATGGATACAAATCGGACATCAGGAATGGTAACATACAAAAGCCAGTAGGAGAATACTTCAATCTTCCTGGACATTCTATAATAGATTTAAAAGTAGCTATACTTGAATAAAAAAACTTCAGAAACAGACTTCAAAGAGAAACAGCAGAACTAAAATTCATTGGCAAATTTACCACCATTAATTTGGGCTTGAATAGGGACTGGGAGTGGCTGGCTCATTACAGAAGCAGCTTTTCCTCTCCTGGAATTGATACCTCCTCATCTATTATGGGGAGTGGACTACATCTACCCTGATCGAATGGGCCCTCTCAATACTGGTTCTCCACTTGTGAGGTAACTCCCTTCCCTTCATGTGTCATTATATAATGCCTGCATCTGTAATTTTCAAGCCATGCATCTGAAGAAGTGTTTTTTTACCCACGAAAGCTTATGCCCAAATAAATCTGTCAGTCTTTAAGGTGCCACCGGACTCCTTGTTCCTGAAGGGTCAGTTGAGTGAAATCAGGAGATAGCTTCATATTATTATTTATTGTGTCAACAGTCTGTGTCGTGCTGTACAAGCAAGGAAGACGCAAGGTGTATAGCCAAGGCTCTTACAGCCTGAATCAGACAGAGTCAATACATTTGACACATACATGATACATAGGGCCTGCTTCTCCTTGGCCTTGCACACCGTATGGTCAGTTACAAAGTGGGTGTAAAACCATTGACTCCAGTAGGCTTTGGTGCTGAAAGCAGTAAAGATTCCTGCAGCTCAGCTTTCTTCACTGTGTATGTGAATGGCATTTTCCACTGTGCAGCTGAGTCAGCTGCACTCATGCATAGCACAGCCTGTCTTTGCTCCCAACATGGCTAAAAAGGGCAAAAGCAACCTTACCAATTGTACTGCACATACCCAAAGTGGGATTTGCAAAGGCTCACAGCTCAGTCAGTCCAAAGCCAATTTTCCATGTAACTTACTAGAAAGTGTGTGTTACATGTTCCAAGCTGTGCCCAATCCACAGAGGACATGGGTCTGTCACAGCTGTCATCAACAGAGGCTGGCTCTTAAATGCAAGCTGTAATGCTCTGGAGTCACCCCAGCCAACCCCGCTTGCAGCCAAGATGATGGTCCTCACATTTCATTCCTATGGACTTCTTGAGGAGGGCTATTTCTCAAGTGAACTTCAAATTTGAACCCTCAAATATGTCAATACTAGACTTGTTCAAAAAACAGTCCCAAGAATTTGCTAATAGGAAAGTGTATGTTTTCACTCTTCTCCCACTCAAAAACAATGGAAGAATTTGGTCTTAAATTATTAAGCAAAAACTTAACATTCAGGCAGAGGCCAGGCCTGGAATGTTTTATCCTGATCGATGAACATTTTGGAAAGCCCTGAGCAAGTCAAAGCAGGGGATTAGTATGGAAATGCATAATCAGTTGCTGATGTTGCCAGTATGGGCTTGATGTAAGATTCGCTGAAGTCAATACAATTCTTTCCATTACCATCAGTGGGATCTGGATGAAGCCCTCAGATCAGGGACTGGCAACCTTTGGCACGCGGCCCACCAGGGTAAGCCCCCTAGCGGGCCAGGCTGGTTTGTTTACCTGCCACATCCGCAGATTCAGCTGATCGCGGCTCCCACTGGCCACGGTTCGCCACTCTAGGCCAATAGGGGCTGCAGGAATTGGCAGCCAGCACATCCCTCAGCCCGCGCCGCTTCCCACAGCCCCCATTGGCCTGGAGCGGTGAACCATGGCCAACGGGAGCCGCGAACGGCCGAATCTGCGGACGCGGCAGGTAAACAAACCAGCCTGGCCCGCTAGGGGGCTTAGCCTGGTGGGCCGCATGCCAAAGGTTGCCAGTCCCTGCCTCAGATACTAATACTTAGTGGACTATCACTGAAAGAGATTTGAATGGGTTTAACTACCCAATTTCCATATGTTGTACTAAATGGCCTGGAGTTAGAATTCACTGACCTGTTACCATCTCACCAATTAATTAGGCCCAGCTCATTCCTTCCCATGAAAAAATCTGTAGGAGAGTGGTCTGAGGGAGGAATTATCTGAAGGACTCCGTGATGACAAACTCCCCAACATGTCCCACTGGAGCAAAGGGGATGTTGCCTGCCCTGGAAAAGGCTGTGGGGCCTGCTCCCAAATCTGGTGGATCACCAGGGAGCCCCAGAGGTCCAGCTCTGGCTCCCAACGTGACTCCATGGTACCAGCAACTACACATGGTTCTAACTGCTCTCAGGGCCCCAGGATGTATATTGCTTTACCTAGCTAATTTCCATTGGCCAGAGAGGAGATGATTTGTTGCTGCATCTCTGCCAACAATTCTTCCTGTATCCTTCTGCAACTCTCGTACTAGATTGTGCTAGCATATTCTACTGATCAACATGTGTTACGAGTCCCCCATCTGTGCCTAATCCACAGAGAGTGTGTTTGGTACTGCTCCCAGCTACAGAGTGTAATTCTCTAGTTCAAGCTGCAGAGACTCTGCCTTTAGCTCTGGAAATCCTTGGGTTCAATCGCCAGAGTCAGCCAAGATGGCAGCTCTCACATGAGTACAAACTTGGACAGCTGAGACCGACCTCAGCAGGATCCAGGGTGTAGTGGGATGATGCCACAGATGTGCCTGACACCCCCACCTCCTGGCATCTGGAAGGGGGGATATCCATGCACAGAGAGTACCTTTTGGTTTTTGGTACCTCACAAACCGGGTAGAATTAGTGGGGGAAGCAAAAGTGGATGGGAATCTGGGAGGCAGTGACCATGAGTTGATTGAGTTCAGGATCCTGACGCAGGGAACAAAGGTAAGCAGCAGGATACGGACCCTGGACTTCAGGAAAGCAGACTTCGACTCCCTCAGGAATGAAATCAGGAGGGCCAAATCGCACCTGGAGCTGCAGCTAGCAAGAGATGTCAAGAGTAACAAGAAGGGTTTCTTCAGGTATGTTGGCAACAAGAAGAAAGCCAAGGAATGTGTGGGCCCCTTACTGAATGAGGGAGGCAACCTAGTGACAGAGGATGTGGAAAAAGCTAATGTACTCAATGCTTTTTTTGCCTCTGTTTTCACTAACAAGGTCAGCTCCCAGACTGCTGCGCTGGGCATCACAAAATGCGGAAGAGATGGCCAGCCCTCTGTGGAGATAGAGGTGGTTAGGGACTATTTAGAAAAGCTGGACGTGCACAAGTCCATGGGGCCGGACGAGTTGCATCCGAGAGTGCTGAAGGAATTGGCGGCTGTGATTGCAGAGCCACTGGCCATTATCTTTGAAAACTCGTGGCGAACCGGGGAAGTCCCGGATGACTGGAAAAAGGCTAATGTAGTGCCAATCTTTAAAAAAGGGAAGAAGGAAGATCCTGGGAACTACAGGCCAGTCAGCCTCACCTCAGTCCCCCGAAAAATCATGGAGCAGGTCCTCAAAGAATCAATCCTGAAGCACTTGCATGAGAGGAAAGTGATCAGGAACAGCCAGCATGGATTCACCAAGGGAAGGTCATGCCTGACTAATCTAATCGCCTTTTATGATGAGATTACTGGTTCTGTGGATGAAGGGAAAGCAGTGGATGTATTGTTTCTTGACTTTAGCAAAGCTTTTGACACGGTCTCCCATAGTATTCTTGTCAGCAAGTTAAGGAAGTATGGGCTGGATGAATGCACTATAAGGTGGGTAGAAAGCTGGCTAAATTGTCGGGCTCAACAGGTAGTGATCAATGGCTCCATGTCTAGTTGGCAGCCGGTATCAAGTGGAGTGCCCCAAGGGTCAGTCCTGGGGCCGGTTTTATTCAATATCTTCATAAATGATCTGGAGGATGGTGTGGATTGCACTCTCAGCAAATTTGCGGATGATACTAAACTGGGAGGAGTGGTAGATACGCTGGAGGGGAGGGATAGGATACAGAAGGACCTAGACCAATTGGAAGATTGGGCCAAAAGGAATCTGATGAGGTTCAATAAGGATAAGTGCAGGGTCCTGCACTTAGGACGGAAGAACCCAATGCACAGCTACAGACTAGGGACCGAATGGCTAGGCAGCAGTTCTGCAGAAAAGGACCTAGGGGTGACAGTGGACGAGAAGCTGGATATGAGTCAGCAGTGTGCCCTTGTTGCCAAGAAGGCCAATGGCATTTTGGGATGTATAAGTAGGGGCATAGCGAGCAGATCGAGGGACGTGATCGTTCCCCTCTATTCGACATTGGTGAGGCCTCATCTGGAGTACTGTGTCCAGTTTTGGGCCCCACACTTCAAGAAGGATGTGGATAAATTGGAGAGAGTCCAGCGAAGGGCAACAAAAATGATTAGGGGACTGGAACACATGAGTTATGAGGAGAGGCTGAGGGAGCTGGGATTGTTTAGCCTGCAGAAGAGAAGAATGAGGGGGGATTTGATAGCTGCTTTCAACTACCTGAAAGGGGGTTCCAAAGAGGATGGCTCTAGACTGTTCTCAATGGTAGCAGATGACAGAACGAGGAGTAATGGTCTCAAGTTGCAGTGGGGGAGGTTTAGATTGGATATTAGGAAAAACTTTTTCACTAAGAGGGTGGTGAAACACTGGAATGCGTTACCTAGGGAGGTGGTAGAATCTCCTTCCTTAGAGGTTTTTAAGGTCAGGCTTGACAAAGCCCTGGCTGGGATGATTTAACTGGGAATTGGTCCTGCTTTGAGCAGGGGGTTGGACTAGATGACCTTCTGGGGTCCCTTCCAACCCTGATATTCTATGATTCTATGATTCTATGATTCTGTGTGAGGATCTAGGTGGCACAACCTTAGTTAATGTTTGAAAAGCTCTTTGTAAGAGTGTGACAGATCTGGTTGGGCACCCCCTTGCTGACCCTCTCCCAGATTGCTATGGGTGGGGGGGATCCACTCCTCTGTGTCTGAATCCCTAGGTGTTTTAACCTACAGAACCTGAACAAACTCCAGCCACTTCCCCCATCCTGGAGTCTGAAGGCATACTCTCAGAGTGAAGACCCTGTGTCTAACACTCCTTTCTGGGAGCTGGAACGTGCCTAGTCCCTCTGGACCCTTCAGACTCCCCTGAACTTAAATACACCCTCTCCTGGAGCTCCACCGCAAAGGAGTTTCTGGTTTACAGTTTAACTCTCTCTGCAGGTACACAGTACTTGTGAAGCATTTAACACACCAATACACTTTGCTCAGAATCTAACACATTATTGCTCCTTTACTTAAACGTATAACCACGAGACCATATAGATCGTTTAGAAAATAAACATCATAACTGCAATGCTCTGTCTCGGTTTCCTCCCCGGGGCATTCTTTGGGATAGGGTCAGAGTCCGTTGGGTGGTCCAATGTCCTGCTTCAGTGCATGGCTTGTGGACTGGAATCTAAGGCCTTCCTCCCCCTTGGCCAGCTTACTTCCTTTGTCCTTAACCAGCCTGACCTCTTCCTTCTTCCTGTCTTCCTGTGTGGGTCTCTATTTAATGCCCCCTTCCAATACCTGGTTTTCTTAGTTCTGTCTTTTGGATAACTTTCAACTGCTCTCCTCTTTCCACATCCCTTCAGATGGTTGAGATAAAAATGGTTTTCCAAGGATGCCTACGAACAAAGAATACAGCATTTGGCATGAGGTGGTCTCATTACTGTCATCCCCAGTGGGCCCTGCATTTGAGGTGGCCCTGTTGGCCACCTATGTTTTCTTCTGCATGGTACATCCACTCCCTCACAGGTGCAAGCTGTAATGAGATGGGCGTGTAGCTGTAAGCCCGGGGTGTTTGCAAGGCTGTGGGTTGCCTAGTTTGTGTATTTATTTATTTATTGGGAGGGAGGGATGTCACTTTTTTCATCAATTTAATTAGATACAATTTGTCTCAGCTTTTCTGCATGGCATTTGTTTACTTTCTCATCAGGACCGACAGAGGCCAATTAGTGTACGATAATTGTTTAACCTAGACAGTGTGCTGTACTTGCTGAGACGGAGGGAGGCAGGGATGAAGGAGTAGTAATAGGCCTTGGTATGGTGCAAGGTTCTTCAGAAATCACTGACATGATACTGTACTTTGGAAGCATAAGTTCCTTTGACAGCCCAGCAGTCCTGATTCCTTGTTCTCTGTCACCGCTATCATGGTAGGATCAATTTCCAAAGTTAATTCTTCAATTCCATCATGCCCAAAGCACTGAGCTGCATTAATTCCTTCCCGGGATGCCCCCTGAAAGAGAAATCCACTGCAACCATAGAAACTAGAGGACTTAAGTGACGTGTCATGTACATGTGCAGCCCCTGTTTTTGAAACCTTTGCCAAGAACACAATGTGAGAGCCTGTGAGAAGGTTTATTTCATTCTTCCTTCCCATATATCTTTATACATAGGCAGAATCAACTGTGGATAACGAAAGAATACTTATTTCTTTTTCTGATGTTATGCAGAGCTTCTCGAAGACTGACAGTGTTTGTAGTGTAAGCAAAGCTGTGGAGAAATCCAAAAAAGGGTAGCAACACTGGTACACTAGGCAGCCAACTGCTGAGAACTGGTTTCTCAGAAGAAGGGAGTAAGTGGAGGAGAAGGCAGCAATTGAGTTCTGAATGACAAGATGTTTAGTGTCACTTCAACTCTGTGGAACAGTTTAAATTCTGAGTAACCAGTTTTGGTATTCCTTTGAAGCAGTTTTGCATGATCCTGGAAAAGCTGTCGACTTTTTTTTTTTATGGGGAGAGAGAAGGCCATACTGAGATCAGTTCACTCAGGTATCCATTCTAAAAGAAGGCTGACACTGTTTGCTATAGTTATAAAAGATACAGTAGCAACAGGATGCATTATAAATGAAAGGAGAGTCAAACAAGGAAAGAAATACCTTTCCTTTCTTTCTTTTTCCTCTCCTTCTTTCTTTCGTCTTTTAAATCAGTCTGATGTTGTGATTAACTTGCATTCTGCAGCACAGTTGATATGACAGTCAACCAAATTAATCCCATTATGCAAAATCCAGTTCACAAGTGGCTTTGCCTTTTTTTAAAAAATTATGTCAATTTCCCCATAAATTGGAGAGACCATGTCAGTTTTCTGTACCGCACATAGACATTACACAGTGCTGTATGTCTATATTCCTTTAATGCAGAAAGATACACATTTTAGCTCACTGGCACAAATGAAGATTCATAACTTTAATGCCGATGTTTCTGTTTAGATGGGGCTTATATGAGAATTGCCATTAGTTTTGGCATTCATTTTCATTCTTGTACTTTGCAACATACCAGCTGTAGGAAAACAAGATTAGGAGCTTTAAAAAATAATCAACCCAGCCATCTAAAATAAAAATACTTAATTACTTTAGTACTGGAAACATGATTTTCTCTTGCATGCTTTTTTCCTGTTTAAAGGAATTCACAGTCTCTAGTAACTAGCCTCCTATGGACTCCCTGGTATGTGCCTAGTGTCAAGCAGCTGTAGCATAGAAATCTCCACAACTGCTATTCTCTTGGCTGAGTGTGGCCATGCTGTAGGTGGCCAAATCTGTTTGGCATTGACCAGGCTCTGTGAATTCCCTGCATCCAACCAACTTGTCAAATTAAAACCTTTCCTGCTTTGAGCTGAAGAGCAGCCGTGATGCTGAAGGTTCTTGCACTCTAGCCCTTTGTCACCGGCACAGTGAGCCTCCAACATCTGCTCACTGGACTCAGCTTTTGCACCTTGTTCATTTATAATGCAGCAAAGTCCCTGCATCCTCAGCACAGACGCTAAATGTTTAAACGAAGTGTCTCAGATTTTTTTTAAAAATGGAGTTGAGGCTCCAGGGGCTAAATTACTTACGGAATTCAGTGTATATAGATATATTTACATGGTTATTCTTTTTCATGTGCTATTTTTTTATCCTGATAATGCTTTCTCATACAGTGAAATGTTGACTTTTTTCCACATGCTTTAGATTTATTAGACATGTGTCAAGTTGTCAGCCTCCTGCCGTTTGCATTTGTGTCCACCTTGCAAACAGCCGGGAAATCCCCCCACCCCGTGAATGTTCACTTCTTGGCAGTTCTGAAACAAATTTTGAACAGTTGCTGTTCCTATTGATACTGATAGTGTGATGTTCAAAAAAGAAGGGCGTTTCATTTCCCCCCAAAGTTTCTGACACATTCTGTCATATCATATCACATCCCATCCTGATGCACCAAAAACAACAACAAAAGAAGGAGGGCATAAACTATGCTGTTCACACACAGATCATGAGCCACTGATGAACCCCCACCCATCTGTTCACCATTTCACTTCCTTTGTTCTACCTTTATTATATGTATTCTTCAATAAAATGAATTCCTACTACTTCAGCGACATTGCAGCTCACTCTTCTTAATCTGTTTGAACTATCTGCAAGGATCTCTGTGCCTTCCCCCTTTCACCGCCACCCATGAGGGGAGCTCAGTGACACCTGAAAAAAAAAGAATGCAGGGAATGAAGCCTTGAAGCACAGAATGTCTTCAAGCCTCTAGGGGGAAGGGGGAAAGCTCCCAATAGCAGTGAAGATACAAAGGAAATAATTCCACATTGGGAATCTTGATAGCAGAGGTGGGCTCAAGTTGCAAAATGTGAATAAAATGCTCTGTGTTATGTATTCATGGTTATTATTATTTGTACTACAGTAATGTTCAGTTGTGCTGGAACGAGGGGGCTGGGAGTCCCGCCACAACCCCTGGTTTGATGTAGTAATAACAAACACCAAATACATGGTTTCCATCATCGGTACCCCCACTATAAAAATTGTTCCAGCACCCCTGGTAGTGTTCAGATCCCTTAATAAAGATCAGGGGTCTGTTGTGCAGAGGTATACATGATCCTTGGCCTGAAGATTAGGTGCAAGTTATTTCTAGCACTCTAAAATGCTTAGGGATTTTTAGATTTGGAGTTTTGGTCTGGGTTGTTATAAAAACCAGATTCAAAATTTAGTTCTAGATCTGGGTTCAGAATGTCCTCCACCTAAATTTCAGAGGTACTTGGATCTGGTTACCTAGCTTGAGAGTATCTTTAATTACTAGTAGTTCAGTACTTTCCTTCTCCCCTAACCTTGCTCCTTTCCCCTCATCCCAGCAGTGCATTCACTGTGCACCCTTCAAGTGTCTTAGAAGGTAAGTGGCCTGAGACACTTGGCTACCTCCAGCACTATCTACTGATCTTTGGCCTTTGTCAAGCTCCATATTCTCCAGAAACTCTCCTTCCAGAAATGGTGTTTCAACATTGGAAATGCTGATCAGTTTTCTGGTATGGAAATGTCATTCCCAGAGTTGTTATATTCCAGATGTCGTATTTCTAGGAGTAACATTAAACAGGTAAAAAGGGAGTGCTTCCATGCTCTGTGCCTAAATTCCTATAGCAACAACAAGAGGAACCATCAGAATTTGAATTCAAGGCTCTTGACTCCAAACATCCAGATCCCTGATCTGTGAGCTAAGGGACATTGCCGCTAGATCAGGCAGTAGAGAAAACTATTAGAAACAAAGACTCCAATCCTCAGGTGCAGCCGTCACTTTTCACAGGACAGGTAACAGGCAAAGGTAACTGCACATCACTCTTACTGTCCCCCAGCCCTCAAGGCTGCCACGAACCAATTCCAACCTACTGTGCATCTGGCTTTGACATTCTCCAATGGCGCTAGAGCTCACACCAAACTCCCTTAGCCAATATGCTCCTGGCAGCCCCAAAGACCCAGGGCTGGGAAGAGAGGTCGTGTAGTGCTACTTGTATCACACTATGGAATTTCCTTCATGGGAGGCCTCAGCTGGCCACTTAGGCCAACTTTAAGTCTGAAAATGCAAATTCCAGTTCAAAAGCCTTACATTCATCAAATCTCATTGTGCTACGTGGGATCATCTCCTGAAACAGGGAGGAGGAATATGCCTCCCACTTTGGGAGCACTGTCCATCCCATCCACAAAGTCTTATAACCAGGGCAGCTGTCTGGGGGTAGGAAGGGCAGCACCCATTTGCTTAGTTACTATTAACATTCATCTACAGCAGGGGTTCTCAAACTGGAGGTCGGGACCCTTCAGCGGGTCACAAGATTATTACGTGGGGGGCCGCAAGCTGTCAGCCTCCACCCCAAACCCTGCTTTGTCTCCAGCATTTATAATGGTGTTAAATATATTAAAAAGTGTTTTTAATTTATGGGGGGGGGTCGCGCTCAGAGGCTTGCTCTGTGAAAGGGGTCACCAGTACAAAATTTGAGAACCACTGATCTACAGTAATATTTCAAGGGGTGATAAAATGATGATGATGAAAAGTACCTTTAAAGTGTATCAGAATACATGGCCTTTGATGCTGCAAGCTAAAAATTTCTGCCACAGTGATGGGTGCAGTTTCCTATCCCCAGAGACACTGTCCTTGCCTTCTCAAGTGCAAAAGCCTGAAAATGACACTGTTGTGCTGACAGAAGGATTCATGCAGCATCTCTGTATTCACTGCATCTGAATTCACTCCTGCTGTACGTTCAGTCAGTGTGGAATATTATAAACATCTTCACATGTACATTACACCCCAACTCATTGGCTGCTATGCTCTGCAGACTAAACATTCAATCTGCCAACAATTGCGTTATCATGCCAGCCAAGATGCAAACCTGAACCATATGGGCGGAAGAGGGACTCATTACTTCCACACTGCTGTCTCCCTTCTTATCCCTCTGTTCCCCTATTTTGAAATGGACCAGCTCTTGCCGCATGATATCAGGGGTGACGTAAGAAAGGAGCTATTTGAGAAAATTATTCTGGTTTTTTTTTTTTTGTCTCAGCACAAAATGTTTACCCACTGTTTGTTCATCAAACATAAGGTTTCACAAAAAGTTGCAATAAAACAAATAGAAAACATTTAAAAATCTGTGCTGAAGATTTAGCCAAAATGGCAAGGAGCAGCAGAAACTCACTCTGTCTCAGTGACTGGGGATAGATTCTCTGAGAGGGAAAAGTGAAATCATCTATTAGGGAGGTGAAAAATATATTTGTATTAAACATTAGCTTGTACCAATTAAAATACGTTGAGAGCCTTGTTTACAAATTGGGCCTTCACTTCTGTGGGCACAGTTTTGCACCCTGATGTGAAATTCAACCCTGTGCAGAAGGGCAAGAAGAGACCCACCCATGTACTGCTTAAGCACTCAGATAGGGAATAAGTGGAATTTAAGTGGTGCATAGGCCTGGTTTTGGCACACTGAGTTGTGCCCTGCAAATCATTCATGTTGTTAAGGAACACAAGAATTGCCATACCAGCTCCATCTCGTCTAAGCAGGCCACTTGTCTTGTTTTAAGCCCCACAATCCTGTTTTTGTGTTGTTTGTCTCCTGTTCCGTACTGAGACAAAACCAGACATGGTTTGGTCTAGTGTCATGAGCTGAGGATGCTATTTTGCAAAACCCACTGCTCCATCCCCACTGGAATAACCTCACATGGACACAAGCAAGGGCCCACGTCGTGTATTCTGGTGGTGCATCACTGGCTGTCTCTGACAGTGGCTAATAGTAGATGCTTCAGAGGGAAATACAGAGTTTCTTGCAACAGATAATTACGTAACAACCTGCCCACGGGGGGATGTTTTGCTGGTAATTCATCATGGGCACAGAAATGGGTATATATGGTTTTAAAATTTAGGCTCTAAGAGCCTGATCGAATCCTCATTGACATCAATGGGAATCTTTACGTTGACTTCACTTGGCTCGGGCTTTGGATCAGGCTCTTAATGATCAGTTCCTGTGCAATAATATGCTTGGAGGACAGCTGCAGTCCTATTTAACAAACACAAACATTAAGTGCCAATCAGGTAATACAGCCATGTGTGCATACACATATAGACACACTCTTCCACTCACTCTTCCTCTGAGTGCAGCGCTTAAATTACTTGCAGCAGTATTTGAAAAACAAGTGAGACATATCTCAGGACTCGGGAGATAGGCCTGAAACCAGGGAAAATGGATATTTTTTCATATTCGCTGCCAGATATTACACAGCTACATGGCTATATGCAGATAGAGGACAATGTGCATCTTATCATGCCGATGATAGATTCCACACCGGCTTTAAAGGAATAAATCATTCATTTAAATAATGGATTTTGTTTACTACACAAGTTTTTTTCAAAAAAGATTTTACTGCCATCTCAACGGAAAAACAAAAGCCTTTTAATATATGGCCCAAACTGAGATGCAACTGAGAAAAACCCTGCCTGGGGATTAGGAGTTTTTATGCTATTTGGCTGAGCTGTTTGAAAGTCTTTTTAACCGCTAGTAGTTTTATCAACGTGATGTTATGGACAAACCCAACAGACACTAGGCCAAAGAACAAAAAAACAGACCTCTTTCCTTTAAATCTAATGGAATGTTTTGAAGCTCTGTTGAGCATGGTTTACATGTTGTAGTCTCCCTTTCCTCCTCACCTCTTTCTCAAGGCGTTCCTAGACCTGTCCATTTCACCAACATTTCCTCTAATAGGAAAACAGGAACTTAAGCTCTTTGAGGTAGGGATGTTTTCTAACTGTGTGTTTGTACAGAGCCTAGCACAATGCGGCTTTGATCTCAGCTGCAGCCTTAAGAATTACCATAAAAAATAAGAGTAATAACAGGACTAGTGTAACATTATTTATAACAAAGACAGACAGGATTTTGATGGAGATGGGCTGAAGAGCCAGTATTTGGCTCTGGATCAAGTTTAGCTAAGGGCTGAATTAAAGCTGGGAGTCTCATTTGGTTGAAATGGTGAGTTGTTCTGCAATGATTTACAGTGCATCCAAAGCTACTGGAAAACAGGCCCTTTTGGATCTGTATGCAACTCAGAACCAGAACCATGGGTTCAGGCTCTGAGTAGGAATCTGATTCAAAACGCTCCTCCCAACGATAACATTCAGAGGCACTCAAATCTGAGGTTCTGGATTTGTCCCACATAACTATTAGTTTAACTTTTTTTTAAACAAAAGTTCATCAATTTACACACTACTACAGAACGTGCTCCTTTGATTGCCAAGATCTGACGGAAAGAATCAAACTGCCAGGGTGTTAGAAGGTTAGAATACTATACAGCCTTGTGGAAGCCAGGTGTGTGGCTCAGAGGTTCGCAAATTGTGGTCTGTGGACCACCACAGTTTTTGAGAGTGAAGCAGTGGGGAATTGGAGTGTTTGGATGCAAGGTTGACTTATGAGACACTCTTTCAGTTGATAAGTGGAGCATAGAATGAATAATTTAGAGAACCACTAATCTAGGCAGACAATTTTTGAGCACTTGACTGACCTACAGGATCATAGAAGTGGAAAAGACCCACTAGATCTATGTCTATACCCTGATTTAGACATGACTTACAGGTGTCATATCAACCACTAATTATTAGGTGGATTAGGTGCTCAGGAAGTCCTCTGTCATTCACGCAAAATTCTTGGAAGTCGATTATCAGTCAGCTTCCTGCTCATCAATTTTCAAGTCTATCAGAGCTTTAAGATGTTGCTTACATTTTTAAAATGTTGTCTAAAGCCATGGTAAAGCTGCACATGGTAAAAGACTAGGTAGGATACAAGAATTTTTTAAAACAAAAAATATAACTTTGAGGTTTTTTCCCAGATAGATGCTAGCTACTATCCCAGCTCTCTCTAGCTTCTAAACTAATTTTCAAGATTAACACAAAAGGGTGAGATGAAGGGACTGATTAACAGAGCTGTCTGAATTATTAACAACAAATATTAATTCAAAATATTTCATCTTTTGCTGTTCGCAAATGGTCCACCACACCAAAAGATTATGATTTTCTTAAATGTATTTGTTATTCCAAATTATTCACTGAAAAATGTCATCAAATAATTCTTGATTTCTAGCTTACTTGCATGTAAGTTATTGAAAGTACTGTATTTGATACTTAGAATTGAAGCTGTTTTGACTGGACAGCTAGACCATGTGGTATATTTCTGCTTCCTTGTTTGATAAACATAACTCCCAGAACTCTGATGTGAATACATGCAATTAGGTGTTTCCAATTTGCTTTCCTCACATATGCTTAAAAAGCTTAAAATGCTATGTGCTTAAAATTCTCTGTTTCAGCAAATATTCCCAATAGTAAACACGTTTGCTATAATGTTGGAGGAAAGTGAGTACAAAAGAGGTGTGAATGCAGTCAAAGTAAATTAGTTTAATATTTGATTAATATTTAATTAATTTTAATTAATACTCACTTTTTTTTGCAGTATTCACCCAGCTCTATTAATGAAGGCCCTTATCCTGTTAGCAGTGGCTCATGAAGGCTTCCAAAAATTCTGCTGTGATGTCACTGAATGAATCAATGAATGCACTTAGTTATCCTGCCAAGAGAACCATGCAGACGCAACCCTGGGCCTCCCCATTGAATTTGTGGCCTAAGCAAATTCCTTCATTCCCTTAAAGCTCTCTTCCAGAGGCTCCCCTGAAACTTGTCAGGCACATCCATCCATCCATCCACCCAGATTGGCTGACTCTGAGAAGACTGCATGGTACCCCACATTGCAGAGAAAAAGGAAGACCATTACTACTGGGTAGAGAACTTAGCTAGAACTCAACGGTTACCAAATTCCATAGACCATTTACACATCAAGGGAGATGAATTTATATGGAGTTCACATGAATTTCATTTGACTTTCCTCTTCTGTGGGTAGATTCAAAAGGAACTGCTCCCTGACTTGAAACAAGAAACACAGTAAATACAACTCTCAAAGTTTTCATTCTTAATGTGTAAGTAGCTTTCAGTTCATTACAGTGTTATTAGTCAGTCTTCATAAAAGTCTTATGCATCTTCATTAAAAATGGAAGTTCACACCATTTTATGTTCCCATAAAAATGGGTGGTGGTAGCTTTGATTCATTTCTTCACATACAGTGAACTTTACAGCAAATTGGACAGTGTAATTCAGTTCCTATTTCTGTGAATTTTTGTTGTTGGTAGAAAATCGATAAAATTCATATGTAATCATATTGCCTTTGCAAGAGATATTTAAGAAATAATATCCTGAGGTAATGATTGCATGGCTTAATTATTAATACCGTACTTTCAGGCATGACAGTATGCATCCCTTTTATCAGGCTTGACTTCTATAAAAAATATTTTTCCTGTCTAAATCTCGTTACATGCCGAAGAAGTGTATCTAAATTTTATACGTGCATGTAGCTGTGGGGGGTGGGGGGGAACAGCAGCACCTGTTACTACCACTTTGCTTTACAGATATGTCATCATTTTCAGGATAAGTGCTGATTTTGAAGGAGTTTCCTAGCAAAGCTATAAAAACAACGACTGTTAAGTTTTAGCACAGAGTGAGTTTTAATTTTAAATCCAAATTTCAGGTACATTGGATAGGCAATTTTGACATTATACTAGCACAAAAATGAAGGTTTTGGGGTTTGGATAACTACTGAACTCCTTTAACTAAATCAGCTTTTTCATGTTCTCCATTCAAGAGAGGAGGGTAGTTGTTGGCTTTTCCTTTTGTTCCTTTTGTCCTTTCTCAAACGCTCATGTGGCAAAGGTGAGCAAGACATATACTAATACATAAAACATTCTGGCTCTGATCCCTGCCCTGCACTGGGGTCATTTTTTCAAAGTGATCCTAAAACTAGCATAGCTGGCCACAGGAGGACCACCCCAAATCTAAGGGGGTCCTCCACTGTTGTAGACCAGGCATGGACACTCCTATGGCACTGGGACATAGTTGGAGTTTCTTCGTGACTTGGGAATCCCTGACTACTGCATCAAGTTAAGAATTATTTAGACAAGTTAGATGTTGTCAAGTCAGCTACGCCTGAAGAAATATATCCTAGAATACTTAAGGAACTGACTGAAGAGATCTCTGAGCCATTAACAATTATCTCTGAGAATTCATGGAGGATGGGAGATATCCCAGAATAAATACAATACCTATCAATAAAAAGGGGAATAAGGACAAACCAAGAAATTATAGACTAGTCAGATGAACTTTGGTACCCAGAAAGATAATGGAGCAAATGATCAAACGAGCAATTTGTAAGCATCTAGAAGATAATAAGGTGATAAGTAACCATCAATATGGATTTGTCAAGAACAAATTATGTCAAACCAACTTAATACTGACTGCCTAGGAAGGAGTACTGCAAAAAAGGATCTGGGGATTCTAGTGGATCACAGACTAAATAGGAGCCAACAATGTAATACTGTTGCAAAAAAAGCGAAGATCATTCTGGGGTGTATTACCAGAAGTGTTGTAAGCAAGAGACAAGTAGTAAGTCTTCTACTCTACCTGGCACTAGCAAGGCCTAGCTGGAGTATTGTGTCCAGTTCTGGGCACCACACTTTGGGAAAGCTGTGGACACATTGAAGAAAGTCCAGAGGACGGCATCAAAAATGGTGAAAGGTCTAGAAGACATGACCTAAGAAAAAAGATTGAAAAAACTAGGTTTGTTTAGTCTGTAGAAGAGAACATGGAAGGGGGACATAATAATAATCTTCAAGTATGTAAAAAGTTGTTATAAAAAGGACAGTGATAAATTGTTCTCCTTATCTACTAAGGACAGGACAGAAAGCAATGGGATTAAATTGAAGCAAGGGCAATTTAGGTTAGACATTAGGAAAAACTTCCTAACTCTAAGGGTAGTTAAGCACTGGAACAAATTACCTCAGGATGTTATGGAATCTCCATTATTGGAGGTTTTTCAGAAAAGGTCAGATCTGTTTTTCAGAACCTGTCAGGGATAGTTTAGGTACTACTTAGTACTACCTCAGTGCAGGGGACTGGACTAGATGACCAATCAAGATAACTTCTAGTTCTCCATTATTATGATCATCACTTTGGGCCACTATAACTTAAACCAGTCTGCAAAATCCATTAACTTATTCTGAGGGCACTGGCATGGTACACCGCATCTGGGGAGCACAAAGGTGACCTTTGCACATATCCCCACTTGAATTGTACTGTGTGATCCTCAGCTGCATCTGAGGCTGAGAACAACTGTATCTGCTCTTCTGCCATTGGAGGTGAGGGAAGATTCTTTGCCTAATTGAGGACATTATTTTCCTGGTAAAATATATTATTATTTTTCTGCTCCTTTTCATTTAACCTTCTCTTTTCTATTGAAAACCTCTTTTCTGCCTCTCCTACCCCCCTTTTTTTCATTTTTCTTTTCTTTTTTTTCATGGTAAAGCAGACTTGACTGAATAGTCTAGAGCAGTGTTTCTCAAATGCGGCCACTGTGGCCGCATGCAGCCACCAGGGGCTTTTCTTGGGGCCACAGCCTCCTGGGCATGATTGAGGGGGTAAAGTAGTGGCCCCTCCCCTCCCTGTTGTTCCTGGATGCACCACCTTGGTGTTGGTTGCTGGGGCCACCCGCAGGGGGTTGGGCCCTCCTCTGGAGATACCTGGGGCACAATGCTGGAGGAGCAGGCAGCCCATGATTTCCCCACCTTTCCAGGGGCGGTGGGGCTCAGGCTTTGGGCTTCAGCCCTGGGGTAGCAGGGTGGCAGACTCTGGCCACAGGGCTTTGCGCTGCATCCCTAGGCTCTGGCTGCACAGCGGCAGGTCCCAGGCTCCAGCCACATGGCTTCAGGCTCCATACCCAATCTGCACTGGTGTAATACACTAGTTTTATGTTGGTTAAAAATCAGTGGAAACACGGTAGAGAATCAATCCCTGAATTTGGCTTTTAATAATAAGCAAAGAAATCCCGAAAGAAATATTAACTCCATGATATACCTAGTTAATACAGTCCAGGAGGAAGAAAAAACTCAGACCCCATTTTTTAGGGTAATATCTCACATGCCAGAACTATGTAGAATGAGCCCTTTAGTAAATGAGTGGCTCAATATGAGAAAAGGCAAATAAATATGATGCATTTTGAGAAAGAAGAGCTCCAGAGGCAGATTAACTGGGAAAAGATGGTTGGACATAAGAAGTCACCTTTCACTTGTGAACAATGGGCTGCTTCCATTTGCTAGAAGAAGAATGAACATCTGTGAGAGCTTCTTTGTTATTAGTGCTGTTTCAGAAGCCATTTTGAGAGTCCAGCTGTAAATTGGCTATAAACACTTGCCAAATGCAAGGGGAGTGGTTTCCACTTTGGGCTCTGTGTTTATTATTTCTGCACTGGCAACAGAATTGAATTCATAGCAGCAGCAAAACAAAGACAGTTCTGAGTTATACTGTAATTCACTGCAGGAGATTTATGAACATTATTTTCCTGTAAAATTCAGCATTTTTCGCTTTACTACTTGTAACCTGTAAGTGGCATAAAACTGTATACCTAGCAGGATTTCCTATCACAATGAGTAACAAACATCGGTGCTGGAACTGCATTACATTCACATGTGGTTATACAGTATGCATAAATTGTGCCTTTATGTTTAACTTGTCTAATCAGCTCACCATATCAAAACTTAATAAGTAGCTGCTTCTCATTTAAAGGTCTAGTAAAACTGCAATTACTATGGCTGTAAGATGCCATGTTTCGAAAAGTGCATTAAATAGTTTTATAGATATGGTTAGAAGTACTTGTGTAGTTGTTTTTATGAAAGTGAATGACTTCATTAATAATGGGAGTCAGAGACAGAAATCTAAGTTGGGAGCTGGGAGAAGTTCTGCCTTTGAATTCCTTTCTTATAGATTATCTTTAAAGTGTTAGTGACTTTGGTCTCCTCTCAAGAATCCAGGCATAGCTGTGGCCAGTGTAATGCACCGTGTGGTTCTGTTTTGTAAGGGTCTGTGTTGTAAAACAGCATTAATGCAATGGATAGACCCAAAGGGCCTCATCGTAATTTCAGACCAATTTTCCATCAGTGGAACTACATTGACTTCGGTGGAGTTATTCCAGATGTATACCAGTGTACCGGTAATTCAAACCAGGATCTGGAGCCTCTTTTACAAAGTGAGACTGTATGAAAAAAGTCTTCATGAGCCTCATGAACTAATATGCTATGCATCAAACCATGATAACTGAGAACAAGGGGCCTGATTCACAGATATGCTAATTTGAGGACACTCAGAAGCTTGCAGAGCGTCCCAGTACATCATATGATTGATCTCTCAGACCCTATGGGAATCTTTCCATTACCTGCAGTGGGTTTTGGAGCCAGCGCCTAGTGGACACATCTTCCATTTCTTTCTATGTGATTTTGGAAAGTGGCTTTATGTCCTACTTAGCATTCCCATTCCCATTTCACCTTCTATTCTAGGACAATTTACGGAGGTCCTATTGCAAGCATTTAGACCAAAGAAGAAACCCCCCTCTCTTTCAATATGGGCTAGAAGGAAACTATCATTTAATCCAGTGGTAACTTAAATTAGACTTCTCACTATCTGCACAGATATTGTTGGCAAAATCTGTACATTTTTTAAAATGTATTTTTTGAAAAAGGAAATCTCAGATTTACTGTAAATGCAGACCAGGGAGGAAATAGCAGATGGGCAATGTTTAAGTTACAAACCTAAGGGAAGCTTTTTCATAGAAAACTCTTAAACTGCAGCTCTTAAAATAAAGAAAGATTTTCTGTTTTCCACAGTGACTCACTATACCTTTTATTTAGACAGTTGGTAAAAACACCACATCACATATTTCACTATTTTTTTTTTTTTGCAGTCGGCTGCAGTTTAAAACTATGTTGTTTTTCCTTTTAAAGGGAGGCAAGAATCTACAGTAAGGCATTTTGCCTTTTATTATTTATTGGAACTCCAAACGTGTTTTGGAATGTTTAATATTCCCATTCAGATCCACAGCACAGCACCCTCTGGTGCACATATTAAGGAGAAGGATTAGAACTATTATGGGGGCTTTGTTCATTTTCTGGTAGACATTTCGCAGAGATAAATTTTAACCCTCATTCAGAAATACAACAAAAACATAATGATTAGAAATAGATCATCTTACCCTTCAAGCAATGTTTATTCAAGTTCTTCTTGCAGGATTTCTAGTTAACTTATTTGCAGAGTAGGAAGACTTCCTTTCCACATAACTGATTGGTAATGATTATGTGTCTGCAGTAAGACAGCTAGCTGCATAGCAAGAGCCAGTATGCTCCCATAGGGACCAATGCTGTGAGGTACTCCCGCTAATGCCAATGGCAGCTGAGAACACTCAACCCTTTGCAGGCAGTACTCAGGACCCTGCACGATGGGGCTCCTGTAGAGTGTTATGTAGGTTGGCCTGTAAATTGTTGAAAAAGCTCAGAGATTAAGTTGCTTGCACTGTGTGTGTCTAAGGGTGGCACTGCTTAATGGCCCATAAGTTTTGCTACTTAAGACTTGAGCTAACTTATGGTTTTTGTCTTATAGAAGATATCCCATTATCCACTTTGTGTATCTATTCTGAAGGGTTCATATAGCTGCACTTCCTGCTTTTTAACATTTAGAGTCAAATTCTACCCTCAGATACTTGCACACAATAAACAAGAGTTGTACATTAATACGTGAGGGAAAAAATCTGGCCCGTAGTCATATGCCAGAGTAGCCTACCCTGCATGGATAGGTAACTTTGATTAGCATTGATAGGAGTGACACAAGATCAATGAGGGGAGAATAGACTCTTAGGGCAGAAAAATAATCATAAATACAAAATTATATTTATACACCAACATTCTACCAGAGCTAGACTTGTCCTCACCTGATAGTAGAGAGATATTAAAAAATCTCACCCATGGCAAAAATAAACAAACAAATAATCACATTTGTGAAAGAAAATATTTTTTGCCTTCATCTCAATTTTCTTGGAAGCTAAAGGCAGTTGTCATAGTGAGAGAATTATTTGGATATGAAAATAACAAATGTCCATGAAGAGCAAATTTGGGAAAACTGATGATTTTCCCCAAAGGTTGGGGATCTCTGTCTTCATGGTGAAAAGCCATGTTCACTGGCAGAAACAATCAAATATTAAATGTGTCCAGTTTTATTAGGAACCTGAAAAATTGTGGTGCTAACATCTGTTTGTGGTGGCCTTTCAATTTACTGGATGCAAAGCAAGAGTAGCGAGGAATTGGACCAGTCCAGTGTTGGGACCCTTGATAGGTTTCCAACCCTACTGGGCTCCAGTTGTGTTGCTTTCACCAAACTTTCAGGTGGGGGCTTTTCAAAGAAAGAAATTTGGGTTCATTCCTAGAAGTAGCACTTCTAAGAGCTAGTGCTTTTGGAATTATTGTTTGTCACATCTCCAGTTGTTCTGCATTTCGCAACATGCTTCTAACTCATTTCCAGATTGTTGCTAGTCATAATCAAAGACAACATTAAGCTCTGATAGTAATTGGAGGTCATATTGACTGGAAGAGTTGACAAGTAGCAAAATATGCAGTCAAAATGCAGACAATGTACAGGTGTCAAAAACCTCCCTATGTTTGAAGGCATCTGATCCACTGATTGCGCAAATTATCAAAATTATTTTTCATAATTTTAAGGAAGATATTCACAAAGTAGCTAGCTGCAAGATACATATTTTGCTTTCCTGGACTACTCAATTTAAGTAGAACAGCATAGTCTAGCCCTGAGTGAAAAAAATGTCTAATGTTTATATAGCAGAAGAGTAAATCAGCAGCATTTCATTAGGCAAAACTAAGAGCACATGAAGCTTACATCTAGCAGGCTAGATTCTGCTCTCACACTGGTTTTACACCAATCTAATCCCAACGACTTCAGTGGAGTTGCTTCAGATTTAGCACAGTGAAAACAGAATCAGGCACAAGAAATGGAAATTAATCTGCAAATAGGGTTGGTCCAGCTGACCATGCTGTTTCCTTCACAGTATCTAAATGCTGAATTCTCAGACACAGCACTCTGCAAGGTGGAAGTGGGCTTGGTTAGTGTTGCTAAGGAAATTCCAGGTTTGTTCCAATTTCTTCAGAATGGCGGGAGGTTTTGGGGTGGTTCTTTGGACAATGGTTTTGGGATTTTTTTAATCACTACTTGTCCCTCTAAGGCACCCCAGGAACTGATATTCTGTTTCCCTGAGGGCAAAATTTTCCAGTCCACACTGCAGATCTCTTCTCTGCACTATGGCTTTCTCTTGCATGTTCTGCAGTCCTCCTGTGTGCAGAACTCCCACGGTCATCCATGAAATCCTGCACACAGGGGGAGTGTAGCATATCCAACAGTAAAGATAAGCAATGCACTGCACAGGCGAAAACTCAGCTGCTATACTTTCTAGCAGATACCAACTCACTCCAGATACCACTGGGATGGGTGAGGTATAAGAATTTAAGCATAACAAAACAAAGTAGGCAGAAGAGGTTTTTACCTATATGTAACTTGAACTCTATGAACTCATGCAATTTGTCTGCCCTCACAGGTATTTAGAAGGACCTAAGTAATTTCTTAATTATTTCTACACTTTTGTAAATACGAAGAGACAATTACTGTAACTCCTTTTATCGCAAAGTGCTTTACAAACAATATTCCGGGATCACATTACTAGCCATTGTAAAAAATCACATATGAGGTGAAGTATGGCAATATCTTTTCTCTGACTGTCCTAAAGTGTTGTGCTATTTTGCTTTGCAGTTATACAGAGCAAAATAGCACAACACTTTAGGACAGTCAGAGAAAAATCCATTTTCCAGTTGAAACTGGGATCTGTGCTAGGCAACAGGTAAGAAAAGTATTTCATTTTTCTTCATTACGCAGCACTCAATTCCACGTTTGTAAAATACACACACACACACACACCCCTGTGGTTCCGAGATGTGGATTATTGTGCCCTGAGGACTAAGGCAGGACCTCTGGATTTGTGCTTACTTTAGATTTCAGATTTACCATAGTCCGCATAGGAATGATCTGACTGCAAACGTGCCTCCTCCTCCCTATCGCAGATTCACAATTACCCTCTTTCCCAGTGCCGATTTCCCACTAGCCTTTTCACCGACACAGTAAAAGGCTGATATTCTTTCCCCTGGTTGCACAGAGTTTTCATAAGAGACCAGACTGGCAATAGTACAGGGCATTTATCAGCTGGGACAGGAATCTTTCAGCCTCCCAAGAACCTTGAGGCGGTCTGCCCCTCATGGCACCGGTGACTTATTAGTATTTTATTCAGTCAGTTCCCTGACCCTAGGACCTGACTGTTGAGATCACAAAAGCTGGACGGATCTTAGTTAGTTGTTTCCAGACTGAACTTGTGTGTAACTCTAAGGGCTTCACACCACAGAGAAATTTGCCTCCAAATATTTTCTTATAGTGGCAGCATGGCGTGCTACTACATGGGGGATCTGCATCCCTTGCCCCCAGGCTAGGAGGATTATTTCACTTAACTACCAAGCAATTCCCACTAACCGATCCAGAAGAGGTAATGTCAGCCTCTGGAGACAGCTCAATTCTCCGGACCTTAGCGGCCAGTAGGACAAGTCAACCCATTGTGGGTACTGTGAGGAATAGAATTAAAAAGGGAGATAGATAATGGGGGTGAGGGGGAAATAACTCTGTAGGACCCTTCCAAAGGAAGGAGAACATTTACAACTATGCTGGTATAGAGATCTCCACTTTGCAGCCACCTTCTTCCTCTGACCAACTTTATATCCTATTTTGATTTGCGCACTTAGAAGATTTATCAGTTCCCCTCAGGATTTAGTTACACACAGAGGTGCACTGGTTTAATTTAAGGTGTGAACTGATTTAGTTAAACCAGTGCAAAAGTCTGTGTGGATACTCTTATTTCAGGCTAGCTTAAATTAATTAGGAACAGGTTTAAATTAAACCAAAATAAGTCACTCTTAAAGCAAAATAAGATTTCCCACACGGGAGTTTCAGCTAAATTGGTGCAAACCTCAGTGCTGACAAGGCCTCAGGGTTTCCTTTCTGTACTTGATGCTGTCCAAGAGTCCATCTTCTCTTCCTCCCTCACACTCCAACCTTACTGAATTTGGACGGCTTTCAGAGAAAGCAGATTCTCCCCGTAGTCTTATCATCTCCTGGGAGTAGCCATAATTAAAAGAATAAAGAAGGCTCTTTCTTCATACTTCTACAAACATCTCTCTGCTAAATCAAACATTTGGTAACTTACACAGCAGAGCTAACCCTCCCTCTTTTAATAAACACTGTTTAATACTGAATTGTAAACTCTGGGCACAATTTCAAAACCTGTGACCGCCAAATGTGTTGATAAAAATGCATGTGCCTGCTGTATCCATATTAGTGCATGAAACATCAGGAAAATGCACATCCCTCTGTGCAATTGTGTGCAAGGGCACCCAAGCGTGCATACATACATACAATCGTGCATCGTGCCGGCATACAGTCCAAGATTTTCAAAAGTGACTAGTGATCTAAGGGCCTTAGTTTTTGAGTGCCCAACTTGAGAAACTTTAAATAGACCTGATTTTCAGCTGGTGGGTGCTCATTGCTGGGTGAAAATCAAGCACCTGTAGGGGTTTCAAGTCATGTACTAAAATTAGTAATCACTTTTGAAAATCTTTTTGGCTGTATATTTTTTGCAGGCTCATCTGTTGCAGTCAGGTTTGATAATTCGGCCTTATGTGATTCAAAGTAACATCTGCCATGAGAGGATATGGTCTTTTCTAGTCCATCCTGAATAACTCAGATCTGGTATTTATAGAATGTTTTCCACTTTCCTTTCATTTCTTTTCTTTCCTTTTCACTGCACATTCAGTGCAACCTTCTCTCAGTAACTCCTCCCAAAAGTTCAGAGTTCACCATCAGCCAATGTGCAGTTTGTACATTGTAACAATCTGGAACCATCTTCAACAAAGCTCCATTAGAGGCTGGTTGCCTACAAGTGGGTTTCAATACCTACACTGCATTTGTAAAATATCCTCTCTTAAATCCCCAGCCCTGGCTGCTTCAGCACATGTGTCTTTATCCTACCAGGGACAAAAGACGTGGGGTGGGAGTAAGGGGAGAGAAGGGAGAAGATCCTGTTGCCGACAGCTGTCGGTTGCCATTATAAATGATGACAGATTAAGTATATGGAGAATTTTCTCTCTTAACAAACAGAGTGCTTTGCCTCAGTTGTGCCAAGAGCTATTCATTTTACATTGCTGTGGCATAAACTCTCAAGATCTTAATATGTTGTGTCAGAAAAATGAGCCTTATTTCATATTTCTAGCACAGAACAAGTGGTGGTGATGAGACAGAGGCGGGGTGAGGGGTGAGGAGCGAGAGACTATTATGAGAAGCTCTGTTGGAAAAAATGGGCCCTTTTCCCCATACAAAAGTGGCAGAGTGCTCTGTAGTGAGTAAAGAGCCTTTGTCACTCACTGGAAACCTGTCACCTTACACTGTGATACTGCAGGGGCCTGCATGACAGGTCAGGCCTAATGAGAAGAATGACAATGTGGATGCTGCAGGGAGGAAGGCACAGAGAAGTAGCCTTTGTTTCCTTTAGGGAAATCCTTTCATGGTAAGAGTTTCCGTACTTGCATGCAGTTGTTACAGAGAACTGATATTTGAGAGATTAGAGCCGGGAATGCCAGCCCACTACAGGCAGCTGCTTCCGCATGCAGATGGGGAAGGTATGAGGCTGGGAGAACTTGGGCCGTAGACAACGGGCCCCAAATACAAATGGAAAGTGCAACTTTCTCGAAAGCAAAGACCGTGAATATTTAGCCTATGTTACATTTCACAAGACATTTCCCTGACAGTAACTGTGATCTTTATTGCACAGCATATGAGTACACAGAGCCAGGCATCATGGGCATAAGTTTTCAGGGTAACACTTCAGTACACCCCTACCATCAGCTACATGCCCAGCATGGAGCAGCATAGCCCCTCTGGGCTATGAGGCTGCCACTTCAGCCTACAGTCCACAGCCCATCAGGGCACTCCATACAGGGTGTTAAGGTGACTGATTCAATCCTTTGCAGATCTACCTCCAGAACGCACAGGGTGCAGCAAGCCTCACTGGATAGCCTATGTGCCTATAGCTTTCCCCAGCTACCCTGCACCAGAGAGGGCAAACAGGGTTTAAGTAGCATGGAGGGTCTTCTATGGGAACTCCATGAAGATGTGAATTGCACCCTAAGTAACAATATTCAAGTCACTTAATACAAAACAAAACTGATTCACTTCCATCACTACTAAATTGACCAATCACAGGGCCATCATAACTGCACTCCATAGTCTCCTGGTGTTTCTAGTTTTTCAGATAACACTTTGGATCCTTCTGCACTCACGGAACGAAACAGGGAAGCTTTCCATAAAAATGTGTATAATGGCAGCTGCTTAGCCAACAAGAAGTTATGGATTTTGAATCTACAAACATTTTTTGCAGTGACAAAGCTGTAGAAGGAAAAGCAGTTGATTCTCTCTGTTTTTTATTATATGTAATCTCAGCAGGCAATCAAAAAGGTATTCACCCACCACAGGGAACACAAAAAAATGTTTGTACTCTTATCAGACTCAAGCATTATACTTATACCGGCTGGCCCTGGGGTTATCCGTCCCAGAGCAGCACTTGGATTTGGCATTCAAATTCAATGTACAAATATAGACTTTGGCCCCCTCTATCCCTCCTGATCTCTGAAAAAGTTTTTGCCCGTAGCATCAGGCTTTTGGATGACAAACATTGCTCTGAGGTTAGGTGCTGGCCCATATATGGGGCTTTGTTACAGCAATAAATTTACTCTTTATTTTCATACAATGCAGTTTTGTGGGGCTTGCAGTAATATGTCTGAAGGGGGCCCTTGTGCAACATGCTTTGATATTTATTTTTCTGGGGAACCAAACATATGCTACTAGGTCTTTAATAAACTTTAAAGGTGTGCTTTCCATCTTTTAGTCTGAATGTAGCAGGTGAGGAAAGTTGGTTTGGCAGCACTGTTATGCCAAGTTATTGCTTTTTGTTTCGTTAGAGGCTGTGATTCTCCCATTCGAGGCCTCATTATGTGAAATTTAGGGAACTGGGTCGAGGACAAGTTTTGGACTTCACTTTCAAAAGAGGAGGAAAGATACAGGGAGTCTTGGCAAGACTTGGCAATACAGAATTGTGATTACCACTTGGGGGATCTAGGCCCTGATTCAGGAAAATAATCAAGTATGCACTTAACTTTAAGCACTTGCCTCAGTCCCGTGGACTTTAAGGTAACCATGTGCCGAAAGGCTTTCATGATTTAAGGCCATAATGAAGTGGTCTAGGCACTTGGGGTTCAATCCTTTGAGACCTTGAGTGACCTCAATGGCCTATTGACTTCAGGGCAAGATAAGGGCACTCATTATTTCACAGATGTGCTCAGCATCTTGCAGGTCAAGCTTCTGCCACAGGCTCAACTTGTAACTCCAGCAATCAGGTGCCCCGATGTGTTGGCTCTGAATGCTCAGCTGAAAAATGAGTTTATTCCTTCAAAAGCAATATCAGGTTACACACTAAAACTAGCTAATTAGCTGGGTTTGATAGTAGTTCAAATTCATTTAAGATATTTACTAAAGAGGAATCCAAACCAAAGGCCTGGATCTGAACATTCCTGAGTTTAGAAAAGGTTCAGATCCAGCATCAGCCCCGGTCCTCAAAGGTATTTAGGTACCTAAGGCCAACTGAAATCTTCAGGACTGGTGCCTATTTCTACAGCAGTAGGAACCAGGCCCAGGATCCAAACACCTCTCAATTTTGGAAAAGTTCAGATTCAGCTCTGAATTTTGTTGCTCAAGCCCATTTCTACTTATTGCTAAAATTGGCTGCTTGGACCAAACTTTTGCCCTGAAAAACTAAATCCATCATTACAGATGCAAAAGACCCATGGATCTGAAGATCAGCATTGCATTATATCATTATCAATATCATTGCATTATAACCTGACACAGAGGTTACAGTCACCCTTTCAGACAATAAATTCATGGCACGTATTTCAAAGATTGTCAGGTCTGGCTAACAGAATGGGGTCCCATATGTGAACTAAAGTCTTTTTCTCTCCCAGAAGTTTTCAACAGTGCTTGTGACAGAAGGGGAGGGAGGAAGGCAAATGAAAAACTTTTTTAATAATTATGCATTCAGTAGGTAAATTAAAAAGATGAATGCCAACAAAGACAGGTGAAAGTCATATTTTATGGTAAGCATCATAAAGTAGCTTCTCACTGGTGAGAGAAGCACAAAAGAAGACACAAGAAGCCAATGGAAGAAGTGGTTGTTAATACTCTATCTAGAAATGATATGTGTCTTTCTTTTTATCCACACTGATTAAATAATTTATATCGGAATACTTCTGTAATTTGAGTCTGTCAGATTGGAGTTCTTTTATATATATTTTTTTCTTTCTAATTAGCTAGGTACAAAAACAAGCAGAACAGTAAAATACTATACACAAGGGAAGGTGACATTTTATTGGGCTCCTTCTTTTGTCCTAATTCCCAATAGGCCTGTGGCTGGGCTGGGCTAGGCCCGACTGAAAGCATGACCAATCCCTTTTCAGTGTTTAAAGAGTTAAATGGAAAGATCAAAGAGAGAACAGGAAAACATTCCTTTCAAACCTGGTGTAGTTTGAATCACCATAATCAACATACTATGAAGAGTAGTAGAAAGTAATAAGGTGGCCTTGGAGCAGATATGTGACCTAGTACTAATGGCAAGAGTTCAGATATAAATAAATATGTCTGGCTGTTCTATGTCTTATCAGATAAGAGTGCTGACTTGCAAGCAATTTAGGTGAAACAAAGTGGCATCTAAAGTACTTGCAAAACAATGCACTTATTTGGGA
The DNA here is from genome assembly GCF_965140295.1 of Lepidochelys olivacea. Taxonomy (NCBI): domain Eukaryota; kingdom Metazoa; phylum Chordata; order Testudines; family Cheloniidae; genus Lepidochelys; species Lepidochelys olivacea. The sequence goes on along the minus strand of NC_140412.1, from coordinate 101,717,373 downwards.
AGATGTACCATAAACAAACCAACTGATTCAGACCACCTTGAAAATTCCAGCCTAAGTGAGTTGGGAGCCCAACTCCTATTTCATGTCAATTGGATTTAGGCACCTAGGCCTTCTAGTCTCCTTTGAAAAAGTCCAGTCTAATTTGTTATAGCTCAAGGGACAAAACTGTTAGCAGATTTATAATTAGAAGAGATTTCACGTGAATGAAAAAAATCAAACCCTTAGTTGATTCAAACTCTTAGCAGCATTAAGGGCCCAGGCATGCAAGGTACTAAAGTAATCTTGCCTCCCACCTCACAGGGCTGAGCCCTCAGTGAACAGCCTAACAATACCACAGAGAGTCCTGTGCTATACATTTCTGATCCAGGATTTTGAATCTCCCAAAGTCTAGGGGCATCTGGATCTGAAGATTGGGTGATAAGGACTAGCTGCAAAACTTGGATTGAGGTTCAGAGTCCAACCCCTACATGCCAAAATTCAGGGATGCTGAGAATCGGTGGATTTGGCTCAGGACCATCTCAGATCAATACTCTAAAAATTAAACATTCCCTCCATGGTCTCTCTTTCCGTGAATTCAGAGAGTAGTGTGGCTTGACAGTTAAAGCAAAATGAGATTGTGTCACAACACTGGGGAGCCATGAGCAATGGTTGTCTAGTAATTTGGAAACAATTTCAGACAAAGTTATTAAACCAGACCCTAATAAATTACCCACCAACTATACTATAATTCTATTGTTTTATGGAGGGGTTTTGACGACAACATACAAACCATGGGAGTAAAGCTCAACAGTTTGTACATGTCACCAGAACCCCAAGAGAAAAATACAGCTTTATAATATGTACAATTTGGGTGTAGTTTATTATTTATAATACTTGGGTACCAACAAAAAAGCAGATACCAAATGCAAAGTTTTTAATTCCTTAGTAAGTTGACATCACTTACTGTCTTTTTCAATGTATTTTTATTTGTTTGATCTTCTATAAATTTTTCTCTTTGTTCTTCAGATAGAATAGCAAATCTAGTTAATGCTGAAGGCATTTTGCTGCAATATAGTAACTGAACCACCTTTAAAAATTTAGAATTTTAAGAGTGACACCATGTCCTATAACAAAATATTTGTATCATTCCAGGACATATTATTACCCTGTAATGTACAAATTTGTAAAGCCTGTAATTTATAGGACTGTATCAGCTACTTGTGTATTTTATTTAGAGAGCAACGTACAAACAGTTCACAGGAGACAAGAAACCAGAGTTCTGTTCTTGGCTCTAACTCAGTAGGTGACCTTGAGCTGGCAAAATTTTGAAATGTCCAGTCATTTCCTGAACCTCTGTTTTGGGGAGCTTAACATGAAATACTTAGTTTAGGTGCCTAAATATGGATTTAGGTCCCTAACTTTAGGCAGCCAGTTTTGTAAATATTGACCACTAGTTCTTTCTTCCCCTTCCTCGCCCCCATCCTCATCTGTTTTTGAAAGCAAACTATTGGTTAGTCATGTCTTTCCATAGTCATGGCTGGACTGGATTGCACTACAGATAACTCTTTAGGTTTAATTTCATTAACAGGAAAGATAAAAGCCTGATTCTGGGGGGTGCTAAGAACCCTCAACGAGGAGACTTGAGGGCCTCTGCACCTCACAAGAGTCTTGGACCCTGCACTTCCCTAAATGCTGCCACCACTATAGCAAAAACTGAGGCAAGATGTCCCCAAAAAGCTGAAAGTTGGATTATAAAAATCAGTAGTTTGTTAAAGAATCTATTTTCTTGAAAATCTAAACAACACCTATTTTTTATTATTTCCAGTTGTTACGCGATTCTTATTATAGTTCAACACTGACGTCAGCAATAAACAATAATAGGATTGTGAACTATTGCTCTTTCTAATAAAATTATGTTTCTTCTCTGCATTATAAATCTAATAGCTATTACATCAGCACCCATAAATATATATCATTGCTTACTTTTTAATATATACAGGGCATTACATGCCCCAACAGAAAATAACCAGATTTATTTTAGCCACAGATATTATTAGATCATGAACGGCTAATAAACAAAACAAAAAGTTATAATGAATGGCTAATCTTTATATCATTTTCGGCCTTTGATGAGGAGGTGGCTTTTACCTGCGTCCTCTTCTCCCTCTATAGTAGCAGCCGCTAACCTGTTCTGGACATTTCTCTACGAATTCTTGTACATTGTACACTTTTAGCTCCTAATGGCTGGGGAAATTTGTCAGGTAGCACAGAACATGTGTAGTTCCCAATGTTGGTTCAGTTCCAGAGCAATTGGGAACATCTTCTCCTGCCTCCCCAAAACCTATGAAAACATACTCGCACCCATATTGCTAGCCTAGGTCCTTCCTTCCATGCTCTCCTGGCTCTTAAAATTTTTCCTACTCCCTCCCACTGCCCGGCCCTGCTCTCTTCTCACAATTTTCGAGGACCTCCATCCCCCTTCTCCACATTCCATGTGCTTCCTGCTCCTGGGTCCCCCTCACAGATGACATATTCCAAAGTTTGGATATATCATATGGGGCTGCCATGCCTCCAAAAGTCACAGTAAGCAATTGGTTATAACCATGGCTGAGTTGTAAATTTAACTATTTCATATATTTATTTGCACATATAGGGCCAGGTAATTTGCTGACGTATGTGAATACCCAGCATGCCCATGGCTATCAATGAGAGTTCCAGGCTTTGATTATGTGCCTTCATTTTCAGTAAGTTTTCTAGTGCAAACTAGCTACTGAAACGAAAGCAAAGAAATCTGTTTTCACCTTTCAAAGAAGGAGCTCTCTAAAGAATTAAACATGACCTCGTGGTCTGAGCAAGAAACTGGAACCAAGAAATCCAGAGCCAGAACCTGGCCCCTGTTTTGCACCTTTGCACCCAGTGAGAAACAAAACTAGACTGTAAAGCTGCCGTAAAGTGGCAAGTGAAGACTCATCTGGCATTGGGACTTTTCAGCTGGCACAGAGCTAGAATAGTCAGCTCTACTCCACCTATTCTGAGAACCACTCCTTGACTTCCTCATAAGAGTGGGGTGTTATGGAGAGATTCCAGCTGGAGCATAGCCAGAACATGACTCCAGCAACCCTCTAGGACAGTGTTTCTCAATGACTGGTCTGTGGACCGACAGGTCCGACACCGGTCCCTGAGAACTCCCCGACAGAGTTTAGGAAGGCAGCAAGCCAATCCCTGGTATTAAAAAGCTTGAGAAACACTGGTTTAGGGGAGCTGTTATAAACCAGCAAAATTTAGAGCAGCTGTGAGGCTACTCAAGTTACATCTGGGGCCAAAGTGGCCCTGCAGCAGGCCCAGGGATTGGCGGAATAAAACTGAGACCAAAGGCAGAGTCGAGTGCTGGTGCTGAAAAGGATCTAGTCTGCAGAGCCTTCCAGTTTAAAGAATGGATTTATTTAAAGTTGATTTTAAAATTGATTTAAAACTTCTGAATTTTAATTCTGGCTCTGACACTGATTCCGCTGTGCGGCCTGGGGGAAAGGCATTTAATCTCTGCCTCAGTTTCCCTCACCCAGCAAATCCAGCTAACACTTACGTACCCAGCATTGTAATATTTACTCATTACGTACCCAGCATTGTAATATTTACTCTGAAGGTGAACAGTGCTGGAATAGAAATATCAACACCATGTGACTGTTCCAATGACTGAAGATTGTCCCTCTGTGTTGCCATTAGTGAGACTTGGGTCCATCCCGGCCTTTCACTCCCCAAGCCTGCACAGGCTGGAAGAGCATGCAGAGTTGAGGAAAAACAGCACCTTACTAAGCTCTGCCAAGCGCCCTCTGGCTGCTTAAGGAGTGGCCTTGATAGCCTTCAGTGGGAGTCCCATTTAGTCTTGCACAGCTGCCTGAGTCACACTCAGGGTGGGAGGAAGGGAAAAAATGGGATGTTTATATATTATGGGTGCATGTGTGTATGTTGTTCACAGCAGTGCAAGTAGGGTGGCACGGTCTGGTATGCTGTACCAGCAAGATATTTATAGCTGGTACAGCTTACGGAAAGACACAGGAGGAGCAGAACGTGGGGCCACAGGGCGGCCCCACACCGGCAGCTCCTCTGGCGCGGCTGTACCACCCCCAGCCCTTCCACACAGGGTCTCCTCTGTCTGTACAGCAGCCCCGCTGGAGGACAGGGCTGGGGGTGATGCAGCTGCGCTGGAGGAGCTGCCAGCATAGGGCCGCCCGGTGGCCCCACGTTCTGCTCTTTTTGCCGCTTCAGTTCCGAAGTCTCCGGCGCAGCGGGAGGCAGACAGAAGCCCCTCCCCCCCAGGTAAGGGGGGTGGATCATGGGGAGAAGACAAGGAGAGCATGAGGGCCCCGGACTGGGGGCAGGGAGGAGTCACATGAAGGGTCACATGAAGAGTCACATGCCCCCCGTTAGCTGCCCCCCCATACCAGTAAGAAATGGATTCCACGTGCACCACTGGTTGTTCACTTAGGTGCAAATACTAAGCCCACTGGCCAGCCTGAGCAGCCAGTGCTGTATCTTTCCCCTCCCCCTCAAGCTCCACACAACCTAACGGCTGGAGCAGCATCCATGGTGCCTTAAGCAACTCCCCGGGATGGCATAAGTGAGAAAGGGCAGCAGCATTCTGTAGCAGCTGATCCTAGAGCCCTCCCACCCCCATGTATAGTTGTGCTTGAGGCTTCATGGAATTCAGGGGATCGTACCCCCCTTCCAGACCCTCCCCTTCTGATGTAGCATTCCCACAGCTTCAGAGGGGGAGGCGGGATTTGCCCCTTACTTCCTACATAGCTGATTTCATCACAACCCTTTCTAGAATAAATGTGTCCAGCAGCACCCTGGGGCAATCCCAGACATGAATAGTGTTATGATCTATGGATGCATGTGAGAGTCTGTATAAATAAGCCAGATTCTTTCTCATCTCTCTCAGCGCTGACGAATGGCTTGAATGAAATCTTTACATGTTCGATTTCAAAGCAGAGGGATTTTCCCCCCTCAACCCTCCTATCTGAAAGGAAAAAATTTGATCATGGGAAATGGGAAATGTTGATTTTAATGGAAAAATTGCATTGAGCCTACTTCCACAGACTAGAAAATCCACAGAGTGAGACTTCAGGCTTGGCACCTGCTCCAGAACCTTCTTGATGAAGCAAAGGTTGTCTTCATTAAGAGCATTAATATTCATGCAGCATGGTAATTTTGACACAGAAAAGGTCTCTGTAACCTTTTCTTGTGTGAGAATTTTTTACTTCTCAAGGAAATTACAGTCCAGCAATGACTTAATTAATGCTGGGTTTCTTCAGCGGATTTTGAAGAGCTGTCAGTTTGGGCTTGCGGTAGCTGTCAAACAGGGAGAAGTCTCTGGCTAGGTAGATTGAAGAGAGGGAAGGGAGACAACCAAGCCCCCAACATAGATCCATGCAGCTGGGGGGCGGGGATGTTGGTTTTAATTTAGCAATCTGCTTTCCCCAATACTGGGTCATTTATTATTGGTATGTAGGACACAGCTTGAATTAATACTCCATTTTTCACGCCGCTTATTTATTCTTTTTATTATTCTTATTTATAATTCCATTTTGCTCTCATTTATTTCAGAGGTTAACAATGCCTATATCTTTGAGCAAAGGTCAGTGGAAGAAGCCCCATTTAAATGGCATGTAGCCTCCGTTGCAAGCAGTGGGAATAAGGAGAGAAGCATTACTTCGTCCTAAATATATATAATAGGATCACATAAAAAGCTCCAAAGAAAGGAGATATGAAACCAAGTAGGAGCAGCAGCAAATGATATTTTCTATCAAAGTTTACATTCTTTTCCAGCAATGCCATTTGTGTTTGCATACAGTACATCATGCACAAACAGTGGGTGTGATCTTTGAAAAGCAAAAGCACCTGAACTCATAACATGATTGTATGTATCTGTTTGTGTGTTTGAGTGCGCGTGCATACTGTATTGGGAGATCCCTTTAGAATTTGTGCCGTGTAATCTCTCTTCTCTTTTGCATGTTCATCTCCAGACAACTGTGATCTGATCCCAGGTCACAGGAATATTTTATGTGCTGTACTTTTCTGACTCACTCCTGCCTGTTCTTCTGCAGTGGTGTGCAGCAAAGAGGAATTGCAGCACAGCCTTTCATATTCTTACAGGACTCCTGGGGAAGCAGAACTTTGCAGTCAGAAGTTTAGGGCAAGCCAACCTAAAAACCAGAAAATCCAAAAACTGGATTGAAGGAGGAATTGGAGTGTATTCCTTAGTGAAATATATTTAAATTAATTTGTTTGGCTTTGGAAGAAGCATCTTATTTATTACTCACTCGCTCTCTCTGACATGAATACATGCAGTTTTAGGTTCCAAGTTTTAGATGCATTGAAACACCTCCTTATGATCCTACAAAATCTGAATTTCTAAAGAGACACACACACAGCCCTCACCCATGTCAAGATGTACAAGAGATTTCAGATTATTCCATAATCTAAATGAAGTAGCAGTCTTATAATACTGTCTTGTTTAAAGGTGAACCCGAAAGCTAAAACAAACATTTAAATTACGTCCTTGAGGTATGAATATTTTAAGAAAGGAGAACACATATGACATTCATTTCAGCCAGTCACAGCCCTTTATTCTTCTTTCATTGTCAGAGGTGCAAACCCTATGACTTCCAGCAAAGTAGATTGGATATAAATGATATATCCAATTATATAAATGATGTTGCATTCAATGGCAACATGTAAGTTTAAAGGGGACTGCAAAGCTAAAGACAGAAGTGTTTATAGAATACCCCAACTAACTAAACTGTGAGAGCACTCAGCTCAGAAATATAACCTCCTCCCCTCCCCCATTCCTTCTCCCTTCTGGCACTAGCTAGTTTGCTAAACATCTTTCAGAATGTATCATTCTATGACATCACAAGTACAAGGGGTTCCATTACTTTTCTGATACCCATGAAGTCACAGAAAGATGCATTGTGGATGTGATGGCAAGCAAGGAAGTACCAGAGAATTTTAAGTGTTTAACAGCCATTTGGAAGGTTAGTTAATGCTTAGAGCTGAAAGGCGGTATGCTCCAGACAGCAGGGCCCCGAACTGGGAATCTGGAGACCTGGATTCTATTCCTAGCTCAGCCAGTAGCCTGCTGTTACCTTGAGCAAGTTACTTCACCTTTCTGTGCTTCAGTCTCCCCATCTATGGGGATACTTATTTCCTTTGTAAAGCACTTTTAGATCTATGATGACAAAGCACTATTTCAGAGCTAGCTATTGTTATTTCTGTGCTGAATGCCTCCATGCTAGCTTATCTGGGACAAGCAGCACATTTGGGGCTTTCACTCTATTTTCTTTTTAGCTTTGCCATTCACCTTTAATTTACAGAAAGTTCACATTGTATCAGCAATGACACTGCATTTTTATTGAGGACCTACCTAATGATATGGGAGTTCAAATGGAGAGGATTTTGTGCATATGATAACCAGGAGCCTGAGGAGAAAGTATTAAGGACTAGAAATGTCTGAAATGAAAGTCATAGGTACTCTCCTTTCACAGAAGGCGGGAAATGTTCCTGATTCAAGGCGTATCATTGAGAGCAAACCCTGAGCCCCATCCACACAAGAAGAAAAATTTTACCAAGATCCTAATATACAATGACTTGTTAGGATCATTTCCTGGAGTGCTATTGCATTAGTAGTGACACTAAAGCACACTTTACAACTCTCTCTTTAGTTTGTATTTACCATACTGATGAAAAGAGTTGAGAAAATTTCCCTGATCAAAAGGATATAAACTCCATTTTCTTATACCAAATCTGCAGTAAAATAAAATGAGTTCTAATAATCCCCCAAATATTTATCCAAATGGAAAAGCATTATTGCCACAAAGAAGGTTTCCTGCTCCATGGACAAATAATAGGAGTTGTATTTTTTATGTAATTACATAACAAAATAAATATTTTACATTTCTTATGCATAATAAAGTGACTAATTAGATAACACAGCATAACGAAGGAGCACAAATCAATGATGCAGATTATTCATGGAAGACCACAGAGCAGTATGAGATGTACAAAAAGTCAGTTAGAATCCAAGAAATGTAAGTATTGTATGCAAAAGATATGAATACCATTTACTCTTCCTTTTTCAAGCTGAATGGGAGTTGAAAGAAAGCAGGAAATTCACTCCTGAATTGAAATGTGCCAGTTAGTTTTAATGACACACAGACTTTCATGACAAGCTTGATGTATTTTAAATAATGCCAGAATTACCTTACATGGAGTAAATTGATTTTTGAGGATCTTTCTCAGATACTGATGCGTTATTGCTTTGCAAGGAAATTTTGCAGGGACTCAAGGGAAATCTCTTCCTAGATGTGCCCACTGCACTCTATATATCAGTACTAGGTCTGGCCCCAAACCTAATGCATCAAGCCTGATACAGTTTTCAGACTGTTCTTAATGTTCTTATCAGACCAAAAAAATCCATGAAATCCTGCATTCTCTGCCCTATAAGCTGCATCCTGACTTTGGATCGACCCATGATGATGTGTCATTATCCCAACACCACCACATTGCAAAACCCCAATTGTCAAAATTGCAAAAATACAGATAAAACCAGCCACAGGACAAAGGATCATCATTCAGGATCAGTTTGGATGCTTACCTGAGCTTCTTGAAGCCACCTACCAGGCTCAGGGGTGCTCTCTACTCCTACCACCCACAACAGACCCTGGCACTCTTTACCGCTAGCTGTATTCTTAGAGGTGGAAGACAACTAGTAGCCTGATACCTCCTACCCCAGTGTGTTGTTCAAAGGGGGAGTCAGTAGAATTACTCCACTCCAGTGTCTCCGTAGGTAAAGACTGAAGCTGGAAAGTAGGCCTGCTTCCTTTTCTGCCACCCTTCTCTCTCCTCACTTCCCTCAGAAAGGTTCTTAGCACCTCCCCTGCCACTTCTGATGTCTCTCTGAGAACATCTAACACCCCATGAGGCTTCCTCTTTGCTTTTTCCCTCTATGGTGTCCTTCTCACATACCCCTCCTTCTTCTCCACCTCCTCTGTCTCCTTACCCATCCATATGACACCATTTTTGGTGTCACTGGTTGATGGCCAGATGAAGCAGGGACCCTCTCTCCTTCTCTTTCCAGCTTTCCATCCCTGCTGCCCTCAGAGAACAGTCTGTAGAGCAAAGAAGAGCAACAGGGATGAGATGGGGAGAACACTGGCTGCTCAACAAGAACAACAAATAAAGTCTAGCGACTGGAAAGCAACAGTGCATCCTGAGTGTTTTTTTCTTTCAATTCTCAGCTTCCTGGGACAAATTAGTGCCCATGTGGGCAAGGGCTAGGACATGAGGCTATGGATCATTGGCAAGAATGAAAGTAATGGCACATGTCACTAGAGTAAATACGTAATCTTCAGATGACATCATTCCAGTGAAATAGGAGCACATTTTTGGTTTACTTGGCTCTCTCATATCAAGACTGAGTCTCCTCTCATTTTCATACCCTTTCCCTGGAACTAAAACCAAGAAAATGAAGACATCTCCCATCTCCAATGGTCAGGGATTCCTATGCTCTCTGCCTCCCCCATGACCCTCCACACACCTGCCATGGGCCACTAGCCAGTCCTTATGAAAAAATCCTCTCAAATTTAATAGTCAATGATCCCTTTTCTATAGGCTTTTTTTAACCATTCTATAGAAATTAATTGAGTAACTTCTGTCCCTGAGTAACTCTCCAATGAACGCATGCGCACACACACCCCGTCCCTCAACCTTTCAAGTAACTTCCCCTTCATGGGTTCTAGTTTATTAAGAAGCCATAAGAGAAACAGTTCCCTTGGTCCTCACAGTCACAAGTTGTTCCTGATGTTGCTGGACTCTCCCCCTGACCAGCACAGTTGTCTTTCCTGTTCTGAAAAAGATTTCCTGCTGGTCTTATTCCACTGAGCACCTTCTGGGCCTGCTCCCTCTGTTCAGGGAGTCCCACCTTTCTCACTGCTGTTCTTCTGCTGTGGAGAGACCCACTCAGGTCCTTCCCACTCACTAGTGTCTTCCCTACTTTGAGAAAGGCAACCCTTCTTCGAGTGTGTACAGCTCCCAGGCTGCCATCATAGGCCCTTTGGGCAACTGTTTCAGGTACAGGCCATAGCTGGGGACTTAACCTTTTGACACCTGCATAGAATTCTATAGGATTATTTTAAAAGCCTGTAGAAGCCATCTCATCCTTTATTAAAATCTGTTGGCTTTTAGAGCAATTTCTATGAAACTCCATTGGGTTCATCCCTATTAAATTCTATAGGATTTTCCATAAAGGTGCACCAGAGCATGGAGCAACTCTGGTCTCCACATCAGAATCTGTCTGCTCCTTCCTTTTTCTAGCTGTAAGAACAGCAGCAGAGGCTACCGGGAGTTCAGGCCAAGAGGACAAAGGATTACGAGCAGAGATTCTTACTCGGGAACAAATTCCAGCCTGGCCTCATATTCCAGCAGGCAGAGCACCTCACTTCCCAAGCCACAGTGCCTCCCCATTGCCATATGCTATGGACCCTTAATGACATTGCAGCCATAAAACATTATTTTTTTTTCCAGCTAGAAGTATGGGTTTTGCTATATTTTGCTGAGCAGCACCTTTCATGTAAATAATGGAGTTTCTCCAGCTTACAGGCTCCCACTTTTATGTCAAGGTTTATACTGAACCTTCATCTCCCACAGAACGGAACCTGAGGAAAAAGATATTCCAGGAGACCTCGCCTCACTTGCCCCTCTCCCCCAAAGATCCTCCACTGGCAGAAGGTTAATTTCAGTCATGTATTGTCTTGTTTATACCAGGCTTTCTAATCATTAATTTTCTCCACACAGCTTTAACAGGTACCTGTTTTTTCCCCCGTTTCTCTGTTTGCAGTGAGCGCTGATTTTTTTTTTTCAGTTGCTGGTTCTGATGCTAGGGTGAGACATCCAACCTTTAAAACAAATCATTCATTTTTTTTAAAGGTTGAACGTGTCATGATAAGTTTGATGCCCCTAATATTAAAAACCCACTGTTTATTTTTAAGTAGTTGGATGCCTGGTAACTCAAAAAAGAGCTCACTTTGGCTGCGATCCTGCATGAGAATCAACACAAGCCAACGGAACTCGATGGTTGAAGCCTAAAGCCAGGTATGGGTTCTTATTCTGTGAAATTCATCTCTAAACCTACTGTAGGTGTGGTGTCAGGGAACTCAGCTTCCTGATAACAGTAGTTAATGCAAAGCCCACATTCCAACAACATTGAAGTGGCCCTGTTAAACACTGAGAAGTCTAGAAATGTCAAAATTAGGGTTGAACATGTTAACTGTAAGTCTCTTGCCTCATGCATATGCATTATGATACAGTCTTTAATTAATTCTGCAGTGGCCTCTGCCGAAAGCCCTCACTCCTAGCCACTCCCAGCTATTCCATTATCTTATTTATCCCCTGTGCTACATGCCTCCTCTCACTCTCTGACTCCCAAGTCTCTGGCCAGCCACCTCTTGACTGAACATCTTCTTAGATTTGCAGTTGATGATTTTGGAGACTTTCTGTGGACTAACCAGTTCAAGATGAAAATAAAGGGAGATATTTGTCCTCCCACTATGATTTCTTTACCAATTTTATGAAGCCCCTTTGCAAGTCCAAACATAGGAAGTTGGTTGGCAGCAGGCTAGGAATGTGGATGCTACTACAGTGATTGTGGCTGGTGCTGTCACTCATAGGCAGCTCAGCTTGGGTTGCCATAATATGCCTAAATCGCAATAGGAATTTGGGCCCTTGAAGCAGCCCAGAACTAGAAGGGTTTGGTAGTGGCTGAAAGCCGCCCTAACCATTTCTCTTCCTGGGCTGCAAGTTTTGTGCCTAACCACTTAAGAGGCTCAGCAAAACAATCAAACATGCACACATCACTCCCTAGGCATGCACTTTACTAGATTAATGATTCTATTGCATATAGTTGGTACTTAAAGTGGTCTCCATGAGCTGCTCCTCACTGTGGTCTAACCTCATGTCCAATTGCAACTTTCAAAGCTCTGTTATTTTAGCTGTGGCACTATTGTGGCACTGTTCAAAATTAAGGTGGCAATAATTTTTTTCTTTGTAATAAAATGAAAAAAATATTTTTAAATTTCCTGGGTCATTTTTGCTCATTTCAGGCCAAGCATGGAAAGTGTAAGCCCAAAAGAAGAATGTTTCAGAAAGTTATGACTACTTAAAAATGGGTCTTTATTATGTAAACCTTTTGCAATTTTAACTGTAGCAAAAAGAAAAGGAGTACTTGTGGCACCTTAGAGACTAACAAATTTATTTGAGCATAAGCTTTCGTGAGCTACAGCTCACTTCATCGGATGCATTCAGTGGAAAATACAGTGGGGTGATTTATATACATAGAGAACATGAAACAATGGGTGTTACCATACACACTGAAAGGAGAGTGATCACATAAGGTGAGATATTACCAGCAGGAGGGGGGCGGGGGGAGAACCTTTTGTAGTGATAATCAAGGTGGGCCATTTCCAGCAGTTGACAAGAACGTCTGAGGAACAGTGGGGAGGGGGAGGGAATAAGCATGGGGAAATAGTTTTACTTTGTGTAATGACCCATCCACTCCCAGTCTCTATTCAAGCCTAAATTAATTGTATCCAGTTTGCAAATTAATTCCTCCTTGCAACAAAGCCCGTTGCCAACTATGTCCACATATCTATTCAGGGGACACCATCATAGGGCCTAATCACATCAGCCACACTATCAGAGGCTCGTTCACCTGCACATCCACCAATGTGATATATGCCATCATGTGCCAGCAATGCCCCTCTGCCATGTACATTGGTCAAACTGGACAGTCTCTATGTAAAAGAATAAATGGACACAAATCAGACGTCAAGAATTATAACATTCATAAACCACTTGGAGAACACTTCAATCTCTTTGGTCATTTGATTGCAGACCGAAAAGTTGCAATTCTTCAACAAAAAAACTTCAGAAACAGACTCCGAGAGACTGCTGAATTGGAATTAATTTGCAAACTGGATACAATTAACTTAGGCTTGAACAGAGACTGGGAGTGGATGGATCATTACACAAAGTAAAACAATTTCCCCATGTTTATTCCCCCCCCCCAACTGTTCCTCAGACGTTCTTGTCAACTGCTGGAAATGGCCCACCTTGATTATCACTACAGAAAGTCCCGCCCTCCCCCCGCTCTCCTGCTGGTAATATCTCACCTTAAGTGATCACTCTCGTTACAGTGTGTATGGTAACACCCATTGTTTCATGCTCCCTATGTATATAAATCTCCCCACTGTATTTTCCACTGAATGCATCCGATGAAGTGAGCTGTAGCTCACGAAAGCTTATGCTCAAATAAATTTGTTAGTCTCTAAGGTGCCACAAGTATTCCTTTTTTTTTTGTGAATACAGACTAACACGGCTGCTACTCTGTTAACTGTAGCAGTAACTGCCTTTCATTTCTGGGACACCCATTTGAATGACCATCTGATGACAGCGTGGTTGCCTGTGTGCTATGAAAAAAAAATGGAAATTTCTGTTTAATTCCTAGAAGAAGAAGTCCGTATCACAAAACAACCATCACAATTAACATCTTGGTTGGAAGTCTAAGCACAGACACTGACAACTGTCCCCTCACAGATACGAGTGGTTAATCAGGACACCTAATCAAGTGAAGATAAATTCCAGTATCTCTAGTACATTTTTACATATTCTATTTATGCGACATATGGCAGTTGATTTTGCATCTGCTTTCATTGCTGTAAATGCCCGTTTCTGCTGGTACCGCCCAGTACTGCTCAGTTGGCCTTGTGAGCAAAGCAGAGGTGAAAGCAGAAGAAAATGTATGAGGGAAGGAAACAGGAGGACAAAAGAAGATAAAGGGAGAGGAAGCATCTTAAACTGAATTGCACTTTATAAGAAGATAGGGTTTGCCACAACAGAGCAGGAGATTGGGCCATCAGATCTGGGGGGAGGGATAGCTCAGTGGTTTGAGCATTGGCCTGCTAAACCCAGGGTTGTGAGTTCAATCCTTGAGGGGGCCGTTTAGGGATCTGGAGCAAAAATTGGGGATTGGTCCCCCTTCAAGCAGGGGGTTGGACTAGATGACCTCCTGAGGTCCCTTCCAACCCTAACCATCTATGAATTTGGTAGGCTGGTTTTAACAGTGGGCAATATCTGATACTTTGGAAAAAGGGGGGAAATTTACATTTACTTAGTGCTATCAGTATGCTCAGATCTGTAGAAACATGGAGAAGACAGAGTCCCTGACTCAAGTAGCTTTCAATCTAAATCACACACAGGTAATACAATTCAAACATGTACAGCAGTTGCCATTAAAGGCCAACATTTACCCAAGGATGCTATGCAGTGGTGTTCGAAATAGCACATGCTGAGATACCACTCTACTGAATACAGGGAAATAACGGAGCATCTTTAACATCACTGAGTTCTAAACGTGGGTACCTGCTGTCATTTTAATGGGAACCACTGTAATACAGTAGGTGAGGGCCAACTCGAAGCAGTGCTTTTGAAAAAAATTTCAGTGATTGTCAATGGAAGGCTTCATAAAAGAAAGGTTGACAGGTGCAAAAAGAAAGAGAAGGAGAGCCAAGCAAACGGGGCTGCCTGGGAAAAGATGCAAAGACAAAAATGGGAGAAGGAGGATAGAGGAGTATTTACAGCTCAGTCTGAGAGGAGCTGAAGCAGTAGGAGGAAGTAGGTGACGAGAGAAGAAATGTAGGGAGGGCTGGAGTTATGTAAGGCCTTGAAAAAGTGGAATATTCCAGCTATATGCAGGAAGTGAGAAGAATGGTTATTATTATTGTAGTTCCCAATAAGGATCCACACCTTGCTGTGAAAATGCATATCAGATATGACACTTTACAATCATATATAAGAAAATGGTGGCCAAGATTTAATAAATGACTAGTGCTTTTGGATGCCTCAAGTATTGGGTGCCCAACCTCAGACATCTTGAAGTGACCTGATTGTTCTACTTCTTCAAAATCTCGCCCCTTGAAGGTATCTCCAGTTGGGCACCCAAAAATCATGAGTCACTTTTGAAAATCTTGGCCATCATTTCTGCATTATCACTGCATGTATTTGCAGTAGCTACACATCTGAAGTTATTTTGATAAAGTCATTTTATAAGTAAATGTCCAAATATGTAACTACATACATATCACAATCTATATCCCTGCAGAGAGCAAACTAGTGGAAGCTCAGCATGTGCCATTCTATTGTGGTTGCAGTACCATGATAGCTCTTAGTCTAAGAACAGGAAGATGCTGCAGATACTGTAAGTTCCCAGGCCAGTGAAGCTAAGTTTTTTCAATAGTGCCTCAATGCTTTTACAGAAATTTTGTTTTTTAATTCTGTTGAAATTTCCTTCATGGCATCATTATTAAAAGCATAATGAATCCTCAAGAAACTTCCAGGAAGATATTCTACATCACCCTGACAAAACAAATACAACTTCATTAAACATGTTCCAACACTCAGAGCTCAGAAAGTCCATCTGCCACATGCTTGTACATGCACATACCAACACAGTCTATCCACATCTCTCTTTCTTTCTACACTTTTCTCTTTATCGGAGTTCCACCTGATAAGACACAATATCGCAGAAGTGATGAGACGTGCGAGTTGCTAGCTTGGCCAGCCTTGTGAAGTGTGACAAGCTGAAGTTTGTTAACATTTAACTTTGCTTAACCCTTGAACTTAGGCTACTTTCTGCTGCCCCAAGAGGACTGAAAAAAGATCCTATGCTGCATCTCTAATTTGGGGGGCAGTACAAGTTGTTCAGATACCCGTCTGCACATATGGAAGACCTTCAATGTGTCAGCTCCAATACTCAATTGATATGTCAACAAAGATGTAATGAAATTCACTTTTATTGCTCCTTCAATCCATTTGATTTAGAGAAATTGTAGCAAATAACTCAAGTATTTGGGGCATTATTTGGTTAAAAATGTGCAGAAGTAATTTTCCCCCTTGTGCTATTAAGCATGTGGTTTTCTTTATTCTGAGATCTTACTTTGCCTGTGCATATGTGTACCCATATATCTATCCATGTGTATAGGGAAACCATACACAATAGTAAAATATCCCTAAGTACTGATAAAAGTGGGTTTAAAATTTACAGGGTACAACCTTTTTTGTTGTTGAATGAATAATTTTAAAACAGTTCCATATAGTTAATGTAGTGTTTGGCCTTCCATTAAAAAGATACCATTAAACTAGTCACAGAAACACTAGCAAGTGAGTAAATGTTTAAACCACAAATCTCCCTGAACTCCTATGGGAAGTGGTGGTGGGGGCTTTACCAGTTCCAAAATGGCAAGATCATATAGCAGAGGTGAATAATAATGTGGAAAAATATGTTTTGATGAATAACACAAACTGGGGAGGGGAAGAGAGAGGATGTTGGGGGATGGGAAAGCCTAAAGCCATGGAGAGATGGAGATTTCTTAAAGTGTAAAGGTGACCCTCTTTACTAGAGTAGAATATTTTTAGATAATGTTGGGAAAGAAAGAAAGAAAGAAAGAAAGAAAGAAAGAAAGAAAGAAAGAAAGAAAGAAAGAAAGAAAGAAAGAAAGAAAGAAAGAAAGAAAGAAAGAAAGAAAGAAAGAAAGAAAGAAAGAAAGAAAGAAAGAAAGAAAAGTGAACAGGGGGAAAAAATCCTGAATTTAGCTATGCAAATTAGCCCTCAATGAAACTGCATGCACAAAGCAAGACTGTATATTCCATGCACCAGACAGTTAAACATTTGAACATAAGGTAACATTTCCTTTATCATATCCCATAAAAATAGCAATTTGCTAAAGCCCTTGTAGCACAGTATGGAAGGTGGCGTATTTTACTGATAATGTAGAGATGACAGATAGTCCTATACTAGGAGGTTTCAATGGTGTCTTGCTGTATAGCATAATAAATTGTGAGGAGCAGAAACAGAGGACAGTGCAGGCGCTGCTCCACCTCCAGTAGCCAAATAATTCAGCCCCGGCTCAGTAATTATGCTGTGTGAAAATATGGGATTAATTAGACTGGTACACTAACACACTGTAGTCTCATTAAAGGCTGAACAGCATTTTCATAGATACTGCCACTTGAACAGGGCTGCTGCTAATGTGAAAAGACAAAGTCTCCTCTTTTCACACTCCTTGCTGATTATCTTACTTAAGGCCACTTAAGCAAACTTCCACAGGCAGCCTGGCAGAAAGCTCTTTCCTGGATTTATTTAATTGTTTCACCTGGATGGGGGTGGGGAGATGAGAAGTGGGGGAAAAGCCGGGGGAGGGAGGAACACTAACATTTGAAATAAAAACAGATTCTCCCATTAAAACCAACCACATTTGTTTTTAAGGTGGGAAAGATCGAAGAGGGAGAGATACAAGTTGTCCCCCATTGTAACCCTCAAGTGTCTGGTTTCAATTTAATGGTTTAGACACTTGAAAGGATTTTTTTCCCCTCCGCATCAGATCGACTGGGTGAATCCAGCATTAGTGCCACAGTCAAATTAAGGTGTACTGGATAAGACCTGTATCTTTTGAACCGAGAGGTGATTAGCAAAGCCAAATGACATAATTTATGCTAAACAGTTATCATTTCAAATTCTTTTATCTCCTGCAGAAATCATCCTCCTGGTTACTTGGAGCTACTGAAAAGGTCTGAGTCACCCAGTGAGTACAAATGTTACTACACTTACAATTATATCCCTGTGGCTCATTACAAGCAGTTCCAGGATATCTGACATAGGACAATGGTGCTCCAAAGACAAAAAAAATTTCATCATCAGAATAAAGCACCCGGCATAAAATTGATACTGAAAGAAAAGGGAGGTTATAACTCAACTTCAATTAAACAAGTAAATCTTTTTGTAAGCTCCTCTCACCTACACACTCTGTTTCCTCATACGAGCAGGTGTGTGACAAACTATCTGCTGACATTCCTACAGGTACTGCATTGGGATTTGGGAGGCATAGCCCTGCCTGCCTGTGGCTCATGGATCAAAATGACACTTGGTCAGTACCAGAACTCTGGAGTCTGACACAATTGCATTGCTCTTCTATCTAAATATGAACAATAAAGCCCAACAAATTCCACACTGACAGCTTAATCACTGCTTTGCGCCTACATTTTTTACATTTGGTTCTGGGTATTAATGTGGGCTCAGAGGACTAGCGAGAGCGCTCAGGAATTGACTTGCATATCATGTGGTTCTCTGTCTTCTAATAGGGAGCTGATTTGGTGCTTATCTGGTTTCATTCCAGATAAAATGCAGGGATACATTTTGTTATCCACTGCAGTGGGAGAAAGACTGCCACAGGGGTACTGATATATAAAGCTTGTCCTTTAAAATTACAGGCCTCTATAGAGACCTGCTTCACCCAACTCTCATGAGAGCTATTACAGCACAGGCCTCTCCACAAATATAGGAAGGCACAGGGGAGAGAAAGAGAGTGGAGAAGAACAGAACATTCTGATAAGAAAATAACAGCAGTATCTGTGCAGAAATACTGTAGGCTTGAAAATGCCTTAGAAATAAGCAACAGTAATATTCACATCAGAAAAATAGCTGACATTCAATAGACTGAAGCCTGCTTTGTGTCTTAACAAAAGTGGGCAACACAGAGCAGAGAGAGGGAGAAGTGAACTGAAGACTGACATGAAACAAGTCAGTTTGCAGAAAGCTCTAAGGTTAGCATCATTAGCAAAGGGAAAAAATGATTAGCAGTAACAAGAAGTTAAAAAAGAGATTTAAAAGGAGAGAGAAGGAACAGGGGAGAGAGGGAAGGCTTTATTTCTACCTAAGAAAAATAAGAGAGATTCCTAGAAGACATATTTGAATTCTCTGTGCTGCCTTTACACACTGAAGTTTTATGAATATTTATCTTTCTAGTGGTATTGGGAAGTGTAAATTCTTTGGCACTAGCATTCAAATCTGAGAGCAATTTCTCCTAGCTGTGCTCGTCATACACAGTGCTTTTGAGAAGTCTAAGGACAAGTGTTTCAATATATAACACACCTCCTGCATACAAGTGCTTTTTAACTAACCTGTTTCAATTCAGGGCTCTTCTATATACAGTTTTCAGATTGCTTTAACTGTATCCATTTAGAAATTTTCATTCAGACTTAGTTTCTAAGTCACTTTTGAAAACAGGACTGGATTAATATGAAACAGTATAATAGCCTTGAAGTATCATGTCAAATATTCAGTTATTAATGTCTCCACTATGCCAGTTAGGTGCTTTTTGAAAATTTTACCCCAAATAAGGTGATCATATTTCCCAAAGGGAAAATGGGACACCGGTTGGGGCTAGCATGACGGCTCCCCTCCACTCTCCCCCCAGCACGGGGCTGGCCCAAGCCACTTCTCCGAGCCCTGACCCCCATTCCCCAAGGCTGGCCTGAGCTACTTACCTGAGGCCTGCCTGCCTCCTTCCCCCCTAACCTCGTGAGGCTGGAGCTGGCCTCACTGCTTGCTCCTTGCCTGAGCCCTGCTTCCCCCCCCCCCCCGACCCCAGGGGGCTGGCATCACCGCTTGCCCTCCTCTGCACTTCACTTTGACAAAATGGGCATTTGTCCCGTTTATTCTTTCCAACTTGATCAGTTGGCAAGAAGAAATGGGACAAATGCCCACTTCTTCCAGAAAAGTTGGGATGGCTGGGACAGGGCTTAAAAAAGGGACTGTCCCAGCCAAAACGGGATGTTTGGTCACCCTAACCCCACAGAATCATTTCAGGTGGTAAATTGGGGGTCTCATTCTGGGATGCGGAAGGAGTTTCCATTCAACAAAACTGCATTGTAATCAGTGAGCCCTGAATTTTTTGGTTAGAGCCAGTGCTTAATTTGTAATGAAAGAGGTGCCAGAGCTCAAGCAATTACGTGCTGGGGCTCAAGCATTTTCTTACATTCATAACTGATGCAGCAAGCCCAGAAGTGCTGGGGCTATGAATTGCCAAGCCTAGAGGTGCCGGGGCCAGCTCAGCCCTGGCAAGACCTGGCACAAATTAAGCACTGGTCAGAGCATTTAAAAGCACTTCTGTGGAGTTATCCTGAGGGATATAAAAAAGCTGTTCCTGTGAAAGTACTCCGGGTGCTAGGATGCTTTTTAAATTTACCCTCTGGATTACAGCTGTATTAACATGGTAACATCTCTATACTCCATCTCCACTGGATTAATATGAAACAGTATAATGGCCTTGAAGTATCATGTCAAATATTCAGTTATTAATGTCTCCACTCTGCAGATTGACATGATACAGTGCTACATAAGGGCTCTGAAAGAGGTGCTATGCTGTACAATACTACGTCCAGGATTGTATATCAGTAATGCTTTCTTCTGTAGAGTTTCAAGGATGCTGATGGTGAAGATTACAATGGTGGTGCCTAGAACCCAATCTGGAAGTACAATAATCTGATATTGAACAAAACTATATGTAACTTATTTGTGCATACTATATAAAGCAGATATTTTACATATTGGACTTAGAAGAGTTCTCTGTAATGACTCATAGATATTGATTAATATGAAAGCTGCACATATGACTTTCTGCACACACATGTAACAAAGTTCAGAACTTGCCATTCTCTCTGTGTAAATGAAACAGACTCCTTTCCACATGGGATGAAACAGGTAAATAATTCCTCCTTTGCATTGCTGAGGTGAGGGTGTTCAGCTATTTTAAATGTTAGTTCCCTATAAAAGAGTGAATTTGATTTTTGTGACTGTGAAAGGTGAATAACATTGGTATGAGCCAGGCACTGCAAATAGGGGGGCGCTCGGCACCCACGGACCATGGCCATGCCCTTGCTTCATCTGAAGGCCCCGTCCCTGCTCAGCCTCTTCCCCCATGGCCCCGCCCATGCTGTGCCTCTTCTCACCCCTGCTCTGCCTCTTTCCCCGAGGCCCACGCCACTCGCTCCTCTCCACCTCCTCCCCTTAAGGCAGGAGGGGCAGAAAGGAGTGAGTGGCACGTGGGAGGCACTTGGGGGAGGGGGCAGAGAGGAGCGAGCAGTGGGTGGGCTGGCAGAGGGAGCCTCAGGGGAGGGGCAGAGAAGAGCAGGCAGGAGGCACTCGGGGGAGGGGGTGGAGCTGGAATGGGGAGAGGCAGAGTAGGGGTGTGGCCTCAGAGTGGGGGCGGGGACGCAGCGGGAGTGGAGCACCCATCAGCAAAAACAAAAGTCAGCTCCTGTGAATCACCCCCAAGAGCAGAGTAGATTTATGAGCTACATAAAGTGGGACTGTGATGTGACCACTAAACTCATCTCTAGCTGTGATCTAACATAGCATTTGATTCAAGTGCAATCCTTTTGACAGCAGCAGATCCCAGCAACTAGGGCTGGGGTCAGTCTGTTTGGGGTCCTTTTATAAAGTAAAAGAAACTATAGCTTGAGACCCCTTCCAGAGCCACACTCCTAGCAAATTAATGTACAACCTCCCTGGCCACCTTTCTAGGTGGTTCATCACCACTCACAAGCACTGAGGATATGTCTACACTGCAATGTAAGCCCAGAATTAGCAGAACTTGAGTTAGCCTGGATTTGTTAACCTAAGGCTTTAGTATCTACACTCATTTGCAACTCCAGGTTAGGAATTGTTGAACCCTGGGTCCCAACCAGGGCCAGATTTACACCTTACATGCTCCTAGACACAGCATCTTCAGCGCCTCCCGCCCACAGACACCCCACACACACTGCCCAGCGCCCCCCACACTGCCCCACCACCACAACTGCTCAGTGCTCCACACAAACCTCCCTCACTGCCCAGTGCCATCCCCTCACCTCCCAGAGGCCCCCTCAGAGGTCCCCCCAGAGATCCACTCTTCCATGCCCTGGCCCCTCTGGGAGGTGGCTGAGCCAACAGCATGGCTGGGGCCAGTCAGGGATTGCTCTGGCCCCTTGGGAGCAGCACAATCATCCAGGCTGGAGCAGGAGCAGGACCTGCCCAGGCTGGGCTCCCTCAGGACCCACTTGCCCAGCAGAGCCCTTATGTTGAACTGCTGAGCTCTTTGCCTGCCACAGGGTCTGATTCACCTTCCCTGCTGGCAGGAGTGCTCCAGCAGGGCTACGTGACGCCATCCCCCCTTAGCCGGCCCCACCCTCTGCCGGGACCGGAGCGGCAAACTGAATTTTTTTTTAGCACACAGCTGGGCCGCCCGCAGCTATGTGCTAATTGGGTTGAGAACTTTATTAACTTTTTTAACTTTTAACCCACTTTTAACTTTTAGGTACCCCTAGAACGCCTGCCCTCCTAGGAATGTGCCTACTGTGCCTAATTGGAAATACGGCCTGGTCCCAACCCGGGGCTCCAGCATCTTCACTGTATCATGCGGGCACCAGTCCAACCACCCATATCCCAGACTTCCTAGCACGCTCCCGAAATATGTCCGCTCTAGCATTTCATCCATGGTGCAGTGTGTGAAAACCTGACTGTCCATCAAACTTTATTGTTCAGAGGACAAAGAAAGTCAGCCTGGGGAATTGTGAAAACTTTTTGCTGGACTCCCAAAGCATGAGTCCCATGGGGCTGTGTCTATACTGCAAAGCAATAGGGCTGAACCCTGGGTCCCGTCTTGACTGAGGCTCAGACCCTCCACACCTGTGTGATCCTGGGACCCTGGTCAAAGCCCTGGGTTAGCACGATTTGTGTGTAGATGGAAGGAGGATTAGGCTTGAGCCTGAGTTCTAACCCTGGTCTTACATTGCAGTGTAGACATACCCTCAGAGTCCTTGGAGATACGGAACCACAAGTATCTTTGATTTGTGGAAAAGGGAAAAACAAACAAAAGAAACATAACAATCACTTGTATATTAACGTACAATAAAGTGAGCAAAGCGTATCAGGAATGTTGCCAGTCCGACAGTTCTAATGAATTAATTGTCCAGCTTGTTGAAGTCCAAGACTTGTTTAGGTCCAGGACAACTGTCCAGCTTGTTAAGATCCAGCAATCTCCATTCACCTAAACTCCCACGCACAGGTCCAATTAGACTCAGTGGTAGTGAGGGGCTGCCAGGGCTGATTTTCCTCCTCCAGTCTGATACAATTCAGTGAAGTGCACACTAGCAGGCCCAGCTCCAATGTACAGCTGCCTTGTTCAGTTTTGTGACACCAGCTCTGCTGGTGCTGGTCCAGTGACTCCTCGCTGTGAAATAAGCTCAGCACAACCAGTCCAATCCCACAGAATCACTCCACACAAATTCAGAACCTCCAAATGGGAGACAAAACCCTGTTCCTTGGGATAGAGCTCCTAGTCTCTGAACCAGAACCCTACACCCTCTCTTGATGAACCTGCATCTGTTCCCAAACCAGAGTCCACTGCCTATAAAGTCAGGGTGTCCCACTTACTCTAAGACTCACCTTACATAATTCCCATGCCTTTTCATGAGTACAAGCACAGCAACGATCCATTTTAATTTGTACCGTCAAGTGCGTGAATTAAGACAGCCATCGCTGCATATGGTTACCACTATCACCGAAAATGGAAGCTGCAGGGAATGTGTCTACAGACAAAAATCAAAGTCTATAATGCTGTAGTCCTCGTGACATTGCTCTACGGGTGCCAAAGACAGACCTGGTATCAATGAGCACATTAAAAATCTTGACAGTTTCAATTTACAACACCTATGACAATGGCTGGACATCAAATTGGGATCTGCACCCAATTGAGATGGACTGGCCGTGTAATTCATATGCCTGAGACCTGAGACTGAGAAGTTTTATATTCCAAATTAAGGTCCAGCAATTGTAAGTGTGGTGGGCAGATGAAATGCTTCAAAGACACTCACGCAAAATTTGGGCAAAATGAACATTGCCCATTGATCATATTGCATGGCACCGGACGGGTCAGTGTCTAAGATTTTGAGAAGAATTGCGCTGAGCTGCTGGAAGCACAGTGCCAGGCACAGATCAACAGGCAGCTCAATCAACACAACTAGACAATTGGCTCTGTGGCCAGCACAGTAAACGTTCTGCCCAAATTGGTCTATGGAGTCATGTGAGGATCCATTAGCACAAACTATGACTATCAACATTGTCCTCAAAATCGAGGTGACTAGCATCACATCGCATCCAATCAGACCATACACAAATTTCAACTAAAGCAACAAAACACTATATGTAGAATTTTATGATTCACGTATGAAAGTCTGGCCAAAACTGGCTTTTTCTCTTCTCCCCCATAGAGGGAGCAGAGAGCTCCATCCCTCTAAATCTTCTAGCTCTGGAGATTACACAAGTTTATAATTATGAAAGAATAGTGAACTAAGCCCTGATGCTGCAAAACACTTGGCTCCAATGGTACTATTCAGATGCTTAAAATTATGTATAAGCTTAACTGCTTTGCTGAATCAGAGCCTAATCCATGGCACCACACAGGCCTTCAGAGACTATTGTTAAAAATCAAAGAAAAGAAAATACAGAAAAATGCACTATTGATAAACCAGCAAAAGACAATCAGTGTCGATTACATGAGCCGTCAACTCCATCCTTCTCTGACTCCATGGGGTCTATCTGAATAGAGAAATCAAATTAAAAATGCCAGAGTGCCCTCTCTTCAAGAGTCCAAAGGGAGGATATATTCATCTGGATATGTTCAAATGGTATGTACAGGGAGATACCATATTATTATGTAACCGCCAACATTTGAGAGGGAGAAACTTCAAATGGGCATAAGCAAAAGCACACAACTTGAAGATGGGAGGGGTACATTAGAGGCCCACAAACCTTCTAGCGAACACATTTTTAAACTTGGAAAATAGAAAACAATAGTTGGGAATCCAATACCATAGCCTGTGGATCAGTTGGACCTAGAATATAATAACAACAACAGATTCATATAGCGCTTTTCATTGGTAAAACTTTATAATATAATAAACTTTAAACTTTATAATAACAACAACACTTTACACAGAATGTCAGTATCATTATCTTTATTTTACAGATGGAGAAACGGAGGCACAGAGAGGTGAAGTGACTAGTTCAAGGTCCCACAGCAGGTCAAGAATAAAACCCAGGTCCTCTCCTGAGTGCCAGTCCAGTACTGTATCCATTAGGCAAAACTGCCTCTCATAATGAATGAAATAAACCAAAGGAACATTGTCAGTTGAAAAATGATACAGGACTGATTTTCAAAGGTGCTGAGCACCCACAGCTCCCCTTGACTTCCGCTGGAGTGATCAGTGCTTATGGAATTGGGCCCATATCTGTTTAAAGATAAATGGTGATATCCTGGCTCCACTGAAGTCAATAGGAGTTTTGACAACAGCCTCAAAGCAGCCAGGATTCCACCCAAAATTCCTTACCCATGCTACTAATGCTACCTTTGATTATTCAAAAGGAAAGAATGGCAAAGTATCGTTTTCTCTCTCACTTAGGCTGTCTGTTTACTTTTTGCACTTCACTTGAGGCCCAATTCTGCCATCTGGAGGGGGAAAATGGGTGTTTGGCTTGGGGAATAAAAATAGATTGGTCATTTCCAATTTTCTTCTTGTAGTTACTAATCAACATCTCTTTCAGATTCTCATGCCTTAGCATGATGGTATTTGGGACATAAACAAGGTAAAGGAATGTTTGTTTAAAATAGGTATCCAATGGAATTTTTTATAATTACGGAATTGTTGCTATTTCTCTCACATTATCTAAAATCACGTTTTTCTAAAAAACTAAATCTGAGGGCCAAATTTGGTCCGGCACTGTCCCTTTAAGTTCATGAGAGAGTATTAACTTTGAATTTCTCCTTAAAGCAGTCATGGCATGATCTTACAAGACAGAATCACATGAGTAAGCCCACTGATATCAATGGGGTTTCACCAGTGTATCTTAGAGCAGAATGTGCCCCCATGTGGCTTAGTAGTGCAGCTATAATTGCAGATGGGAGTTTTTGAAGTACCTGATTCACCTGGCTGTTCACTACTATCTACAATAGCCATAGTATGCATGGCCAAATTAATCCCTGCCATAAGTGATCTGAGTGTATTTACACAACAGATGAATTTGACCCACTGACTCAAAAAGGCATTGCTCCTGGACTCAAAGGTTGCTCAAAGGTTGATCAGTCAACATTTACTCACACTTGGCAAGTGCCTCTTTAGGGAGCAGAAATTCCTGGAGCAATGCCAATCAAGATGGCTGGGCACATCAGGCCAGAGATAAATCAGGTTAACAAAATATTCACCTTAGTGAGAGGCTTTATGAAACCACTGCATGGAGAAAAAAAGCCACCATTCTCAGTGTCTGTCCAGAAATGATAATACAGTATTTTATGTATGCAAAGCAATAAATAATAAACAGTTGTCTAGTCTGCCAGGAGTTATGCTATGGGGGAGAGGGGAGGTGCCTCTTTCTACCCCTCACCCCAGATTATAAGTATTTCTTTATAAGGTTTTGTTATCATCTTCCTCTTTAAAGCCATTTAAAACAATAGTAGGAAAGCTGGAGACTGGCTCTAACTGGAAGCTAATGCAGTTTACATGTAGCAGGCATCTAATATGATGTTATTTATTCCCATAGATTTGTTTATTTTGTTTTCAATTTACCAAACCCTGTGATACATTCCCAAAGGTGCCTTGTTGTACAATACATTGCACACTGTAAGATATTCAGTCTAATTCACTCTTTGTTTTGTTTCAGTTCAGTTACATGAGGGCACAAATATGTCCGTGTTATATCTTCTCCTGTGACTGATGTTGCAGACTATTGCCATAGGGTTTTGTGAAATGGGATCTTAGTTAACCTAGGGTATTGTCTTTGTAGTGCTAAATTCCTATTTGCAAACATAATGTTCTGGCATTGATGCAACAGGGGAACATCAGTGATTAAAAAAAAAAAGACGGTATGTATGTGTTTTCCATAAACTTCAATTCAGAAGATTTTTTTCTACTGTATATTTGATCTGTGAGATGTTTATAACATATTGCATCATGTCACATCGACGTCTTTAGCCAGTCAAGCCAAATATTCATAAATCCCATGTGCCCAAACATAAAATGTACAATGCTAAGTAGAAAAGTACCTGATATTTTTAAAGCATTCACAGAAATGTATTTATAGTCTTTAAGCACACACACACACACAGAACAGATTTTGAACAAATTGCCTCTTCATAGCTTTTCCTCAGCCAGGAAAGATGGTATCATTTAGAAATCAATGGACTTCCTTTACACTTTGTTGAAAGCTCTCATGTTTTCATTTTTCTTTTATTTCAGAAACGTGTTGTTGCTCAGTACATTGAGAGTTCCTTGTCTGAGGAACTATTACAGGCTCAGAAATTCCAAATTGGCTGATATCACAAGCTGCAATACTCAGAGACTTTGATAAAAACAGGATTTGGGAGAGATGTGATGAGATCGTGTGCAAATGAAGACATGGTTCAGATTCATTAATAAAACACCCCTTTGCCAGCAGTCATTGGGCCTGATTGATCTCAATGACTGCCATTTTTATTTGGAGCAACTGAACAGAGTGTAAGAAAGACAAGGTGGGTGAGGTGATATCTTTTATTGGAACAACTTCTGTTGGTGAGAGAGATAAACTTTCCAACTTACACAGAGCTCTTCTTTAGGTCTGGAAATGTACTCAGAGTGTCACAGGTAAATACAACCTGGAACAGATTGTTTAGCATAGGTAGTTAACACATATTTCAAAGGCCCATTCAAGGTGAAGTAGCTCGTTAACACCTCTCCACTCATAGGAGGGGAAGGAAAAAAGGCTGGGGGACTGATTAAGAGGGTTACAGATTGGTGTAATAAGGCATAAATCCAGTGTGTCTATTCAGTCCATGGTTTTTAGTGTCTAGCAAAGTTATGAATTTAAGTTCCCAGGCTCGCCTTTTGAAAATGTTGCACAGGTTTCCTTTGAAGATGAGGACAGAGAGGTCAGATGTAGAGTGATGGGTTTGTGAAAAGTGTTCAGCCACAGGTGACAGGGTGGTTTTGTCTTTATCATTTTTCTGGGTGAGTTCATTCAAAAGCACAGTGACTGCCTGGTTTTACCCACATAGTTGTTATTGTGGCATTTAGTGCACTGGATGAAATACATAACATGTTGTGATAGGCATGTGTAGGACCCATGGACCTTGAAAGGTGTTTTGGGGAGAGGCATTGACCATCATTACAATGGAGCTATGTCTACAGGTTTTGCGTCAGTTCTGGTGCCAGGGTCTGGTTCTGCTTTGAGTTGGTGTGTTCTGGTCCGTGGGACGCTTGCTTCTGAAGATAAGCTTGCCAGCTTGGAGAGGTTGGGGATTGGTTGAAAGCCAGAAGAGGGGTTTCATAAAATGTTTTCATGATGTAGTTCCTGTCAAGTATGGTGGTAATTGTTTGACGATACCACATATGGGTTCCAGTGTGGGGTGGTAGGTGACAACTAGGAGTGTGTGGTTAGAAGGGGTTTTATTTCTGCATTGAAGCAGGTTCTCTGAGGGTATTTGGGTGGCCCATTCCATGATGCAATCTACTTCTCTGGTGGAATGTCCTTGTTTGGTGAAGGTAGTTTTAACTGTGTTAAGGTGTATATCCCAGATTTTCTCCTCGGAACATATTCTGTGGTATCTGAGTGCCTGTCTGTAGATAACAGATTTCTTGGTATGTTTGGGGTGGCTACTGGATCTGTAAAGGTAGATGTGGTCATCCATGAGTTTCTTGTATATGGTTGTCTGTAGGGTTTCATTGTTGAAGCTGATTGTGGTGTTCCCATATGATGTTGATGCTGCAGAGTTTCTGGAGGAAGTTGGTTGTGTCCTGGAGGAAGCCAGCCCTTTGTGTAGTGACTGGTTTGAGGATGGTTTCTATGAGTTCTGATATTCCTTCAGTAAGAGTGCTGTGGCCAGATATGATGGGGTTTGTCTGGTTTCCCTTGTTTGTGTATCTTGGGAAGCATGTAGAAAGTCCCTGGGAGGGGTTCATAGGAGATGAGTTGTAGAGTTTCTCTTGAAGTTGTTTGGGGAAGGATTTAATGATATCCTTAACTTCCTGAGTAAATTGTGTTGTGGGTTCTTCTCTGAGTTCTTTATAGTAGCTGGTACTGGAGAGTTGTCAGTTGATCTCGTTATTGTTGTCTTCACAGTTAAAGACTACAATGGCACCTCCTTTGTTTGCAGGACTAGAATGTAGTTACGCTAGGCTACAACTAGCATGAGATAAGAATCAAGTCCATTGTATTTACTGGGTGGCACCTACAAAAGTCAGACTCTTGCTTATGATGGGTATGTTTCCATAACATCATTTAAAGTGGTTTAATTTTCACTTCAGTGAGCTTTCAGAATGATTATCAGAAAGGTTTTCTTACAGAAACTGCTTGGGAAAAAAACCCACTCAGATCTCATGTACAGCCACATGCTTTCAAATGTGCACATATTACACTGCGGTGAAGAGAAACTAAGTTTTACTCTTAATTACCAATGAAAATTCATTGCACAATTAGATGGCTCCCAATCACCAGTTTGTGCTGCAGCAAACTGTGTATCTCTCTGGCAAGTACAGCCGAAGAAGCACTTGTGAGCTGCCACTTATCCTATCAGTTAGCTCTTACTCGTGAGGCTGAATGCACCTGTTTG
This sequence comes from Lepidochelys olivacea, assembly GCF_965140295.1. Classification (NCBI taxonomy): domain Eukaryota; kingdom Metazoa; phylum Chordata; order Testudines; family Cheloniidae; genus Lepidochelys; species Lepidochelys olivacea. The sequence goes on along the minus strand of NC_140412.1, from coordinate 101,687,827 downwards.
GGTTGCAACTGAGAAAGAGCTTTCAACAATTGGCCTCAAAAAGTTTGTTGTTTTTTTATTATTATTACAAAACGTACAAACACAAAAACCAACCCACTATGGAACCAATGAGAAAATTGAACTATTGCAAATCAGGAGTGGCAGAAGCAAAAGGCAATATTCAGAATGAGATGAGTGTGACGGGATCCTGGCGGTACAACCTGGAACTGTTAGACCACTATGCCCCCTTAACTCTCCAGCCTGTCTCTCATGATGCTTTGCTAGTGATATGCAGCAAATATCTCCAGGGGCTGTGATCACTCAGTCAACAACATTAATGGACACACACAGCTAAGTTGCATGAATGCTTTCTAAGCCACTCATGAACTATACAGAGGGAGACACCAGCAAATCCTCCCAGCCTTCTGCCTTCCACCCAGAAATATACCGTCTTACACTGCTCAAGACCATCTCTTGAATAATGCAAGCTCATTAATTAGTTCGCCACTTTGTCAAAAGATAGTGGACATGTACCAGCCTTTGTAATCAGAGCAGAGTCCCCAAGCACTTTAGACAAACTCACTGGTAAAGATAAAACATTAAAATAAGTTTATGGACTACAGAATGATAGATGTTAAGTGATTGTAAGTGGTAGGCAAAAAAGTTCAGAGAGAGTTACCTAAGAAATAAAAGTAAACACGCATTCTAAATCCTAAACTTTATCAGACTCAGTAAGATTTGAATCAAATAGCTTTTCTCACCCCACTGGATGTTGCAGGCAGGTTACAGTTCTTAATACACAGGCTGAATTTCCTTCTCCGCCTGGGACCAGTCTCCCCTGCTCAAAGTCTACGTCTTCCCAACATTCCTGTTGCCTTCAGAATAGGTTGGGGAGGACAGAGGTGATTGCATGATGCTACTCTCCCTTATTCTATACTCACAATTCATGTCCCTGGAAAAATACTGGCCCAGACATGTCCTGGTGGGCCTTGCTGAGTCACAGAGTTGAGCAATCCCCATTCTGTGGTACTTGCGCAAATGTCTCTTTCTGAATCGTAAATCTTTTGTTTACAGTTCCCCTGCCGGTCAATGGCTGGTGATGGTTGTTTAATGCCCACCAGGGTGTGGGTCACCTACTTGTTGCCACTGGAGAGCTAGCTGTGGGCAGCTCCCAGGCTCACAACGTATTTCAATAACAACCCATATAGCAAAATCTCATAAGTTCATACACAATAACAATATACATGTCTTGACAGAACAATGAATTTCAGCAGATTATAACCTTTCATAGGATACCTTACAAGGCATGCTTTGTATGACATGTCACAACAATATACAAATGATGAATATGGGGGTTACAGGGTGCTACTTTGAGGTACAGGGCGTCACAATCAGTTATTATTAGTAGTATTGCAGTAGTGCTTTGAAGGAGAGTTTGCTTATCTTGTACAGGAACTGGAGTTCTCTGAGATGTTTTGTCCCCATAGATGCTCCATGTCAGGAGGTGCATGTGCCAGGCACTCTTGATTAAAGCTTTTGTCATCCATGTCTGCAGGTCCACATATGCACCCTACACGTCCCTGTGCTCTGGTATGAGGGCATTTGAGGTAGACATGGTGGCAAAATGAGGACAGACAGAAGCATGGAATTAAGTGGCAGGCTGCAACTTTTATTAAACTGCTGGAATGGAGCCAAAAGAGGCTCCACATTGTCCTCTCTCCAGGTTATATCCTGGAAGCTGAGGAATACTGGTCAATCAGCACCCCTCTTTCTCCCCCACCCCCCACCCCCAGCTGGACAATGAGTGCCAGAGACTCCTGGGGTGAGGAGCTACCTGGTGTGCCTCAGCAAGTGTCTCCCTCCCTCACTGTTGTGACTGTCCCCCTTTACTGTTGGCCCCATCAAGTTCCCCCACCCACTGAGACTGGTGGGTGGCATACAGGCAGGGGCAGACCTGCAGCCACTCCAGTTGCTGCTCAGTCAGGAAGTCCAAAAAGAATGACTCCAAAGCAGAGGGGAAGGACTGAGGGTAGTGGATTACTCTGAGGCAAAACATCTCAAAGAACTCCAGTTACTGCCTAAGGTAAGCGAACTTTCCTTCTGCTTTGGGTTGTTCTCCCTATGGGTGCGCCACATCAGGAGAGTTCCAAGTAGTACCTTGTATACAGAGGAGGGTTTTGAGGAGGCGGATTTAGCATGGACTGTAGAACAGTCTCACCTCTAGAACAGCTCTAGAAGTACACACAATAGCATAGTTTTGGGAGAACATGTGTACCGAATGCCAGATGGCAGCCTTGCAAATGTCCAAAGATTAAATATGTTCTTCAGTAAATCCACAGAGGTAGACTGGGCCCTGGTGGAAAGTGCTATCACCCTAGCTGGGAGCTGTGCTGCTGAGGCTGTATAGCATGTCAGGATGCATCCCAAAACCTATTTTTACAGGTTTTGGGTGGAAATCGGGTGCCCTTTCATTCTTTCCATGATGGAAGTAAAAAGTGTTGGAGAACCCCTGAAGGGCTTAGTCCTACTGAAGTAAAAGGTAAAAGGTCATCTTACATCCAGTGTGTGGAAACGAGCATCCTCTCTCAAGGAATGAGGCTTGGGGAAAAACAGTGGTAGATTAATGTCCTGATTAATGTGAAAATCTGATTAAACTGTAGGTAGGAAGTAAGGAGGAGGATGTCAGCCATAAGGGCTCCTACTTCTCCTACTCTTTTGGCTGAGGTGATGGCTATGAGGAACAACGTCTTAAAGGTCAAACAAAGAAGGGAACATCTTCCCATGGGTTCAAATGAAGGTTTTCTCATTGTATTTAGGACTAAATTGAGGTCCCATGGTGGAACAAATTCTTTGATGGGAGGAAAAAGGTTAAGCAGACCTTTAATGAATCTCACAGGATTTGGGTGAGCAAAGACTGAAAACCCCTTGATAGGGTAATAGCAGCCAGATGAACCTTAACTGAACTCAGTGATAAACCCATGGTTTTTACATTTAGCAGATAATCGATAATGTGCATGAGGAGACACTTGAGAGGAGGTATGAATTGTTGGGCCCACCATGCTTGGAGATGCTTCCAGTTCTGCAGGTCCTTTTGCCTTGGGCTGTAAAGTCTTGGAAATGAGCATCCCAGGATAGCAGGGAGGCATTTGTGGTGATTATCTTTGTGGGGCTAGGACCTGAGAATGGAAATGCCACACAGACCTTTAGAAGATCTTTCCACCAGTTGAGGGAGTCAAGGACCCTCTGAAATATCGACACCCACTTGGACAGGTTGTGCTTGTTGGGTAAGTAGGCAGACCTAAGCCAGGCTTGGAGGCATCGGAATTGGAGTCTTGCCTGGGGTGATATGAATGTACAGGCTACCATGTGGCCCAGGAGTTGAAGACAAGCCCTTGCTGTGGTTTGTGAGCTCTGCTGTAGCATGGGAAAGAGGCTGGACACTATAGCAAACCTGTCTGGGGGAAAGTATGCTTTGGAGGTGGTGGTGTCTTAAGTGCCTCTGATTAAATCTATTCGCTGCACAGATCTGAGCGTAGACTTTTCCACATTGAGATGAAGACCAAAGGAGTGGAAGAGGTATAGGACCTTGTTGGTTGCTGACTGCATGTTGAGGAAAGAGCAACCCTTGAGGAGCCAGTCATCCAGGTAGGAGATGATGATTATTCCCACCTGACAAAGATGGGCTGAGAGAGCCAAAAGGCGCTTTGTATAGACCCTTGGGGGAGGCAAAAGGCCAAAGGATAGGACACAGTATTGGTAGTGGTGTTTGCCCATGACAAACTGTAGGAAGCATCTGTGACAAGGGTGCATAGCTATATGAAAGTATGTATCCTGGAGGTGAAGGGTGACAAACAAGTTCCCTGGAGGCAAAGATGGAAAGTAGCTGCCAGGTTACTATTCTGAACTGCTGAAAGAAGACTAAATTGTTCAAAGGCCTGGGGTCCAGAACTGGTCTGCACTCTCCTCTTTTCTTGGGAACCAGGAAATACCCGGAGTAGAATCCTTTTCACACAAAGTCCAATGGAATGGGTTTGATTGCCCCTAGGAGTAGGAGACGTACTTCCTGTTTTAAGAAAACCTTATGAGAAGGGTCCCTGAAAAGGGACACAGAGGGAGGTTGGAAGGGAGGGATGTAGCTGAATTGGATGGAATAGCTTCCTTCTAGGACCTATCCATCTGAGGAGATGACCTCCCGGAAAGGTAGGAAAAGGGAGAGATGGTCTTCATAGAGATGATGGAGGGTGGGTTGGTGCAGTGTATGATCCAGAAAGATGAGTGATTCGTGACCCTTGGATCAAAAAGGACACTGAGAAGAAGTAGCCAACTCCAGTGTCAATGTGGAAGTTGACCCCTTCCTAAGAAGTCTGGGCCTCTGTCTGGAAGGTTTGGTCAGTGTCTTGGTTTGTTAGTGTACTGGGTGAGACCACTAAGCTGTCTGTGATTTGCTGTATTTTCTTGTGGCAAGTGTGCACATGCTCAGGGAATACAAAGTCACCATGGAGTCTTTGAGGGAGCAGAGGGATCCATCCGTGGCTTCACTGAAGAACTTAGGCCCTTAGAAGGGAAGGTCATCCACAGTGTTTTGTACTTCCTGGGGAAGGACAGAGGATTGCAGCCATGATGGTCATTGCATGACTATACCTGTAGTCACTGAGCACAAAGCTGTGTCAGCCATGTTAAGTGAAGCCTCAAAGGAAGCCTTAGCAATTATCTAGCCTTCTCATGAGAGCCTGAAATTGCTTCATCTGGTCTTGAAGCAAATGTTCAATAAAATGAGAAAATTTGGAGTAATTTGTGAAGGCCTGATAGGTGGCAATTCTGAATTGTAGAGTGGCCAAGGAATAGTTTTTGTGGCTGAGAAGATCCAGGCATTTGAGTTCCTTGTTGGAAGATATTGATCTAAATCACTATGGTCTGCTTCTTTTATTCACAGTTCCAATGAGCAAAAAGGTAGCATGGGAGAAAAGATACTCTACACATCCTTGATAGAAATACAGTACTTTTTATCAGCTTGCTTACAAGCAGGAGGTATGGTCACTGGTGTTTGCCAATGATGATAGGGGCCAGTGATGATAAAGCATCATTGATGGGCAAAGGCAATCTTGTCCTGGAAGAAGTACATAAGACAACTAGCAGGGAATGCTAAGGTTCTTGTATCTCCTCCAGTAGGATCTGCAAGGTTTCTGAGATCATTTCCATGAGATCCTAAAAGGCCTTGAAGTAATCTGGTGGGGAGGAGGATTTGTGATAAAGGGATGTCTCCTTTTTTTTGCCTGGCTTCTGCTCCTCTGGAAGTTCTTCCTGAGGGCAAGGATCCAAAGGGTCCAGTAACTGTTGTTCCTGGCAGGATCTGTTGTACGAGGGCACCCTGTGGAAGTGTTCATCGTAGGGGGACCAAGGGTTCAAAAAATTGCACTAGGGTGGGGCAAAAAGAAAGGGAGCAGCACCACAGGAGTGTCCTTGCCAGGGCTGACAGGTCAGTCATCTGCTGGGGGTTTGTCCTTGGGATGCATCTCAAGGAAGGGAGGCTGGAAGGGAAAGATGTGGAGTCCCGTACAAATACATCTGAGGCTGAGAAAATGTCCTCAGTCTTGTCCAGAGGAGAAGCAACAGGTGTTGGTACTGGGAGTCGTGTCAGTACTGGAGGTCAGGGAGGGACTGGCAATTGCATTGGTATTGGTGGCCAAGACTCCGTGATAGTGCTGGAGTAGCTTGGCTCCAGGGGGGCATGTCAGTATCACCAGGAAATCCCACTCTGTATGCCCCAGCAGAACGACTTCCAAGATTTAGAGGTCCTAGAGAGAGGAATCTGGATGATACCTAAGGGTACTCCATGCCCTCTTTAGCATGGTCTGAGAAGGATAGTACCGAGGACAATGATTTTGAGATCTTGTTCTTAGAGGAGTCCTTGGTTCCAATTCCAGTACAGATATCAGTGCCGCGCAAGGTAGCGTGTTGGGAAGCTTCTTGGTATGCAGCATGCTGGAGGTCTTTTTAGGCAGTACCAGGATCTTGGTACCAGAGGAGGTAGAAGCCTCAGCAGTACCTGTCCAGGCATACAGAATCTCCTTGCACCGTGGTCGAGAGGATGACTTTCTCCTTTTCTTGGTCTCTCTGTCCAGGGACTGGGGTCTCTTCTTTTTAGCTAGTCTCAAAGGCTCTCTGCTTACAAGAGGTGAGGCAGGTGCAGTCACGGGAGCTGATGGATGGTGGGACAGAAGGGTGACTCAGACCCCATGGCTCTCAGGAATGCTTTAAAAGAAGCAGTTTTAATCTATCCTCCCTCAGCTTTCTGGATCTGATCTTTGTGGATCTTTGAAACTGGAGAAAACCTTGGACTTGGAATAGACATGAGACTCTCCAAGGCAGCGGTGGCAGCTGGAATGCCTGTTGCTGAGGAGGAAGGATTTGTGGCAGGTCTGGAAGGATTTGAAGTCTAGGATCTTAAGCATAATCTGTGAGGAAAGGCTGCAGATGGAGAGGACGCCAAGTGGAACATAGGCCTAGACCAGGCAAAAATGAGACATTTTCAGTTGCTTATAACTTTGTCAAACTTCAATTGTTTAGGCTGAAATTTTCATGACAGATATCTGCCCCAGATTGATTTTTTAGAAGCTTTCAGCTAAAACAGTTCAGCTATTTTCAAAAACAAAATTATGAGAAAACAATCTTGGTGATATTTCTTTTGAGCAGCATCCCATGCTTTGGAGCAATGACTTCAAATTTGATAGAGGGGTGGCCTTTGTGTGAGGAATGTGCCCTTTGCCATCCCCGTAAAAACCTGGTTGTATTTAGCCAAGCTACAACCCTTTGAAAAATTGCACTTCTCACATGCTCAGTAGCAACGTGATAAATTCTTCAAATATTCCATCTTTACTGAACAAGTCCTTTCCCCTCACAGCTCCTACATGCTAACAGCACTGTGCGCACGCCATCCCCAGGGAGACAGGTGGGAAGCCAGACTTTCCCTGTAATGGCTGCTCCTGGCTGCTGGGGCCACTGTGGTGCCAGGCACCAGAACTGAGAGCAGGGAGTCTGTCTGTTCTGTCAGTGCCCCCCTGCTGGCACCCAGGCAGAGCAGAGGATGAAGCTGCCTGACTGGAATACAGAGGAGACAAGAGCTGGACCGGGGTAGGGTGAGGAGAGTAGATTGGGACAAGGAGCTTCAGGTGGGGAGAATAGGATTGGGAGCTGGTCGGCGGACGGGGGAGGAGGAACTGGGAGTCAGACTGGCTGAGTAAGGAGACTAGGATTGGGAGCCATTGGGCAGGGGGATTGGGAGAGACAGATTGGACAAGAAGCTGTGGACAAGAAATGGGGAGACTGGGACAAGGAACTTGTGGGACAGAGACTGATATTCTATTAGGAGCTTGGAGTGGAGATGGGAGATTTGTGGAAGGGGTGGAATGGGGGTGGGGTAAGGGCGGTGCAGGGGCAGGAAGAGGTGGGGCAGGAGGGGGAATCAAGCACCTACTGGGCAGAGGTGAAATTGGCGCCTATGTCTGTTAAAGCCACATGCCAAGTGTTCCATCCCTCCCCAGAGCTGGTCTACACAGAGGATGACAACCTATTACTGCTAACAGTTACTCTGTTAACTTGAGTGGCAGAAGTCTGTGAGGTTGATCTAAAAGTTCCAACCCTGCTCATGAACCTTGTGCATGTTGATAGGATGACTCATGGTGGAATTCCTGTTTTTTCAGTTTGTTTTTTAACGACGTATGACCCCTACCTCATTTGATGCAGAAGTTGGAAGGTGTGTAGAGAACGAGGCAGGGGACTGCAGGAAGAGAAAGGAGGGTCTTAAGCAGTTGAATGCTTTGCTGGAGAATTAGATTCTATTCCTGTCTCTGCCACAGTGTTCCTATGTGCTTCTAGTCAAGTCACTTAAACCAAATTTTTCACAGGGGGGTCGCTAATTGTGTGTGCCTCATTTTCCCACTGTCCATTCTGAGACCATAGCATGTGATAGGCAGAAGTGCTGAGCACTCCCAGCTGCAACTGACACCAGTGCTTGAATATATAAAGTGCTAAATAATGCTATATAAATCAGGTCCTTGGTGTCTCAACTTGGGCAGCCAAAGTTAGTGTGTGCCTTTGACCTTAATTTCACTATGCCTCAGTTCCACATCTGTAAAATGAGGATAATATCACCACTTCATCTCACAGGGGGGTTGTAAATATACATTCATTTGTGAAGCACTCAGATACTATAATGATGTACACCATATAGAAAAGACCATGCAGAAATTATTTTGTCTTAACAGTAGGGTTTGAATAGTGTGTAATAAATAAGGCATGGGGCCACACAATGAACAATGAGGAGAAAACAAAACATGGAATAGCTGTCTCTTTAGTGGGCACTGTCTCTTCGAGCGCTGAATGAGGAAGGGATCCTACGGAAAAATAGTATGTGATCAGGTAATTAAAGACCGTCTCATAATGCATACACCCAAGGGGGCCAAATTAAGGTTTCCACAGGCATCCTCAATTCTGACCTGTCCTAACATTTGAGTACTTGACTTTGCAACATTAATATTCTTTTGACATAACTTTATATATATAGGGCAGGGCAGGGCGGGGGACGGGACTCCCAGGGTCATGGGAAAGTCTAACACCAATAGCAGCATTAGATTTGGAGCAGATTTAGGTGGCATGAGAGGAAGGACTGAATACTGTGCCTTGTTAACAGGGAATAGTAGTGACTACTGCTGCATACACTCACTGAAGCATTCTGCAAGTGAGGCTAAACACCTCTGGTCCCCCACCATGGGCGGACCTTAAGAATTAGTGAAGCACTTTGGGATTTTGTTGGAAGAAAGGTGCTGTAGAAATATGAGTTTGGTTTTCTGTTTCCCTTCCTGGACTTTAAGCTCGTGTAAGGAGCTTTGGGGGAATGTGTGAATTTTCATTTTTAAATCTTGTTCCCTAGGAAGTTACTCTCAGAGTTATCCAGCCCTGTTACTGATAAGTAACCAGTCACCACCCAGATATAGGAGGACTATTGCATATGAGGGGAAATAGTTTTTTCCCTCCTGCTTCAAATGGTCTTGCACTAGGGCTAATAATAAAGTCAGTATTCTATGTACTCTGGCAATTCCCCTTCCCCATGGTTCCTGCATCACAATTATGTGCTAAATCTTGCAACACATTAAAATTTCTGCAGCAGCTTCAAGTATATTCAAAAAAATAGAGCTTTTTATTGAATTAAATATGAAATGAATAATACAGCCAGTACAGTATCGCTTGTGCTATTCATTTTGATATAAAATTTAATACAAATCTCCATTTTGGAATATTTTCTATCTGTTTACAAATTTTCTCTTGAAAGTGAATACACCTCCTTGGAGAAGTTGTCAGGCGAAAGCTGGATATTTTAACAGCTTATTCGGGGGGCATTTGGCACCTGAGAAGATGTAGGAGTGATTTGGGGTTTGGCTGCAAGGTAGCATCTTAAGCGTTTAGCACTGAGAAGAGGATACATCTTCTTTTTTTCCCTTGTGTGCAGGAGTGAAAATGATTTAATTTTGGGAGGGTGAGGGACAGTTGAGACCAGCCATCTTACTATCCACTCTGCCCCAGTATCTGCCACTGCATCCAGCAATGATGGATAAGTACATTAGCTGCTGTTTCTGCTAAGATGAGCATCAATAAAGTAATTAAGAATGTTGACACTGATGTTACCATAATTAGGTTTCAGAGTTAACATGATAGGGAGATGAGTGGAGAAAGTTCATGCCCCCTTTAGCGCTACCGTTTTGGACATTTACTAATTCAAACAGAGGGTACTGCATTAATTATAGGAACAGATTCTCTCCTGTGCGTATTGGTCAGAAGATGGGGCAGAAGGGAGGGAGGTATTAGGAAGCAGTTACACAAGTCCCTGATTCTCATATTTCCCCAGCCATAACAGAAATGAGGGCAGTGTAGGGGAAGGTCTAAGTTACACCAGCTCATTATGATCCATACGGGACTGTGCTCCACCCTGCTCCTCAGACTGGTGGGAGGGGTTGGTGTATGAGCCCACTCAGCTGGCTTTACATCAGCTTAGAGTTCTTTGGCACTGCTCAAGTAGCACAAAGGGGCTGGAATGGAGGGCACAAATCTTCACAACCGCAGTGTCTGGAAGCAATTGTTTTATAGATGAAAACTGCTGGTGAGGAACCACATCTATGGCATAGGGGAGGTGCATTCTACAGCCAATTCCATACCACAAGGAGTAGTCCAGTAAATCCTTCAATGCATTAGTATTTCACCCTTGGAGTCAAATTCTATTGGGCTACCAGTGAAAATGAGTTTTATTATCTGATCTCATTGACTCCAACAGGCCTATTGCCTAGGTAAGGACTGCAGGAGTTGGCTCCTACTGTTGAGTAGTGGGCATTTGTCCACATCATAAATCCAGCATGGTCTGGGTCACAGTCCACCATATGTGACAGGGTCGGGCCAGACGGCTATAGGAGAGTAATAGAAGGCAGATATATTAGCCCCAGGTTAAGTAGGTCCCTTTGCCTTGGGTAAGGTGACAGGGAAGGTTCCAGAACAATCAGGAACCTTCTGGAGACAATTAAGACAGGCTGATTAGAACACCTGCAGCCAATCAAGAAGCTGCTAGAATCTATTAAGGCAGGCTAATCAGGGCACCTGGGTTTAAAAAGGAGCTCACTTCAGTTTGTGGTGCGCGTGTGAGGGCCTGGGAGCAAGAGGCACTAGGAGCTGAGAGTGAGAATGCGGACTGTTGGAGGACTGAGGAGTACAAGCATTATCAGACACCAGGAAGAAGGTCCTATGGTGAGGATAAAGAAGGTGTTGGGAGGAGGCCATGGGGAAGTAGCGCCGGGAGTTGTAGCTGTCGCACAGCTGTTCCAGGAGGCACTCTAGACAGCTGCATTCCACAGGGCCCTGGGCTGGAACCCGGAGTAGAGGGTGGGCCCGGGTTCCCCCCAAATCCTCCCAACTCCTGGTCAGACACAGGAGGAGTTGACCTGGACTGTGGGTTCAGAATAACAACCAAGCTGAGGGCTGCTGTGAAGCTCCAAGGTGAGCAAATCCGCCAATAAACGCAAGACCCACCAAGGTAGAGGAGGAACTTTGTCACACATGACACACAGTTTCTAAAGCAGAGTGATCCGCAAGTAGAATCACTGGCTGTGTAGCAGGTCAGGAATCAGAAGCATTGACAGAACTATGCAGGAGAGCTCCTGTCAGCAATCCCTCTGACTCTGACCAACATAATCAGTCCCTCACCTCCAGAAGCACTAAACTCAGCCACCATATTAAAGAGGCAATAAAAAAATTGGTGAGGGGAGCAGGGGGAATGGCTCTTTACAGAGCATTATGCCGCTTCTAGATGGTGAAATGCACAGATCTGGTCTAGTACAGCTCCCAGGTCAAACCACATTTCTAAGAAGCACCCCCCTTTCATTATGATAAAAACACACCTGGCATTTCTCCAGGTGTTTCCACTTGCTCTGGAAATGTCAGATGCTCCCTCTGTTCCTACATTTTACTGCCGTGGCCTGTGTATGAGTCCAAGGGAGGCATCTGCGCAGCACGACCCGAGGGCATGTTCAAGATAGGGGTGTCCCTCACAGGCAAGTTAAGATATCCAGATGAACAGAGCAGTAAAGCAGAGGAATTATCCTGTTTCAGATCACAGGCACATCTGATCAATGCTGTACACAGGATAAGTGGAGGGGGAAAAAAGCAATGCAGAGGAGTTGATGCTCAGATGTCCCTAGCTAGGGAAAATCCTCCTGGAGCTGGGCATCTGGATTTCACAGCTACTGAAACACCAGCAGCCGCCACCATATGCTGAACAGAAAACATGAGCTTGTTCCACACCTCCAGTGACAGGAGAATGCAGTGGCAGATTGGAGAGGATCAGCAGGATTCGGGGGAAATTCCTAACACACTCTCAGCATGAAGAAGCCTCTTGCAAAAACCTAGCGCCCATCTGCAACGAGAACAAGCCCTTCCCCCCCCCACATGCTGCCTGCGCTCTCCCGCCTGCATGAGGAGAGAGGTTATGGGCGAGCAGTCTTTTTCTGCACTGTGATTTTGATCTCTTGGGCCCCGTTCATGATGAAAGATCATCTGCAGCTTTCCATATCCAGGATGCTTACAAGGTCGTCATACCAGCCCCATTTTACCCCATGCTGTTCCAAGCAAGTAGTGCGCAATTGAATGCATTTGCAAAATTGCTTTATTTGTGCAAAGTGAGGGGGAGGGAAAGAAAGCCTGGTTTTGTGTCTGCACTCCTGTGTGTGCATTAAGGGAATTGTGCACCCGCGACACTGAGATTGCATGAGAGGTTCCATGGAAAGTAAGTGTAGGCAATTAGTAGGGAGACCACATGATGATAAATTCCCACTCTATACTCTTCTTTGACAATATCACCATCTCTCTAGAAGCCAGCTTCACCAAGTGGCTGTACTCCTGCCTTTTAAGTGCACTCTGCTTGTGTTTTTCCATGCTTTCTAAGATATTTTCCCTCCCTTTTTGAATAGGGGTTAATTGCAGCTGGGAGGAACACTTATTTTTTTAAAAGCCAATTTTGCCTACAATTCCAAGGGGTTGAGAAATCTGCAGAAAGTAATTCAAGGTTGTATGAATACAAGACGGAAAAAGACAAAATAGCTTTCAAAATTTGTGCTGTTCTAAACAAAATGACAACAGCAACAATTTTCAAAAGAAAAAGGCAGGTAGCACCTTATAGCAAGATCGAGGTAGACGCTACTGCACAGTCACAGATAAACCAGGGCCAAGATTTTCAAAAACGAGTGCTTAAACTTAGGCTCCTAATTCTATATTTAGCCACCTAAATCAATAGTCTGATTTTCAAAAGTGCTGAGCGCCAAACAGATATCAATGGGAGCAACTGAACACCCCATGCTTTTGAAAACCAGGCCACAAATTACCTAAATATTGCCATAGGTGCCTAAATACAGTTTTAAGAGCCTAACTTTAGCCACCAATTTTTGAAAATCTTGGCCTTTGGCCAGATAGCACTGTGATGGATGTCCAAATACCACAGTGATAGGCACAATATAAATACCTTCTGCACACCTCTCCCCCGTAGGATGTGAATCACTTAGAGAAATATCTAGAGAGGTAGATCAGATAGAAAAAGAGGGAAAAAGGGACAGATTAGATAGATCATCTCCAGGCTACATTTCACTGTATAGGAAAATTCTCTGTGCACTTTTTTTTCCTTGGCAAGTGTTTTGATTTGGCCAAAAGCAAAAACTGGACACAAAGTGTTGGCCTTATAAATTAGACTGTCAGGTCTTTCTACCTTTGCCAGGCACACTTGTGTGTGATGGGAACTGGCGGTAGCCATAGCCACAGCCACAGCTTTATTACCAATATAAACAAATCAGGGTAACAGTAAATATTCAAGGTCTGGTAGTGCACTAGCTGAGCAGGGACTAGCGAGCCCCAATGAACCTCACAGAGAACCCTATGACTCAAACACGGCCACCAAACCAGTCCTGCAAAAGAGATGCAAGACTGGATATTCTGAGGCAGATCATTGTTTCCCCATGAAAAACTACCTTTTTTTCATGTTATTAGACCAGGGATGTGTAATGTACTGGATTTTGTGGCCCTCTACTACAACCCTTTTGCAGGCCGGGGGAGTGACATCTAAGGTGTGTTGCTCCTGGGGTGAGTGTGTGGAGGGGGTTGGGTCCTGGCCCCAGAGGGTGGGAGGCCTCAGGGAAGGTCTTGGAGTGCAAGCCCGCCCCACACTCACCCCACAGTCACTGTTCCTGTCCCAAAGGGCTGTGCCTGGCTCCCTGCTCCAGCCCATTGGCTCTCATCTCCATGGCATGTGAGGCAAGCATCCACATGAAGGCGGGTCCCTCCCCCCATGATGCCCCAACCCCTTGTGATGAATCTCCTGCCCTGAGCTGTGCCGGGTCAAATAAAATGATCTGGCAGAATGGATGCAGTCCCCAGGCTGCCAGTTGCCCATCCTTGCATTAGATGCTCCTGTAGGCAAGCCGCAGTCTATGTTCCATGGTTCAGCCTCTATTTGTGTTCTGTCTTGTGAGAGCTACAACAGCTTTCTTCTTGTTTCCCTTAACTCCTATCCTTATGCTCAAATTATGAAAGTTTTAAGAGCCTTCTTTGTCTGAGGTGAAACCTAGGACATTTCCAATAACGTTTCCAGTAATGTCAGATTGGATGCTTGTGATGGGGTGAAACTCCATCATGGGCTAGCAAGGGCTTAAGACCCAGTTAATCACACTGATGTCACCTGGGCAATAATTAGGCAGTTACCTGTCAGCCAGAGAAGGCAGGACTAAAGAAGGATCAGGTGATAGCCTATTTATAAGACCCAGGTGTTGACTGAACTGAGAGCGTTCCATCAAGAGCGGCAAGTTCTTGTGAAGGATCCAAGTGCCAAGGCTGTTGCAGGCTAGAGGTCGCATGAAGACAGACCAGGCAAGGCAGTGCTTGATATCAGAGCTGGGATAGTGGAGTCCCAGGAAGAGGCGAGCACAGGGCCTAGGAGATACGTTGATTCTTTGGGGCTTTGGATATCACTTGGACATTTTATTACCCTGGAGGGGGTCTTGAACTAGATGCTTCTCAGCTGGTGAGCTGAGACATGTGCCAAGGCAGATGGCTTACAGGGGATGCTAGAGTGGGAGAACCCCTGTAAAGCTGTGTCTGGAGATGAAGGGCATCCTGATAGTTAGGGTGCACCATAGCTATGTGGAAGGTTTTTTTGGTTTGCTTTTTGTTTGTTAAATCAACACCTATAATTATTGCCCGAATGAGAAAAGTCTTGTGAGCCCCAGAGCATATGACAGACACTGATTTGTGAAAATGAAACCAACCAGGACAGCCCAGACACTCAAACTCAAGGGAATGCACCTGGAGAAGCGTAAATGATGATTTGACATTACTTCCAGCCATCAGTGCTTCCCCCTGCATATCCTGAGCAGTCCAACCACAGGACTGAATGAACAATCTTCAGTCAGCCAGGTTATTAGTGGGAATTCTCTGAATTCAGAAAGAGGCTGAACTAATTGAAATTCTCCAGAGGCTTTTCATTTTTGGTATCTGTCCTAAGGTGAGATACAGCGGTCAGGCATTGGCAATGTCTAGGTAAGGACTGCCACACAGCCAGCATGCACCTTGCTTAATTTTAGCATTCATTGCTTAATGCATATCTTGGCTTGATTTCTAACTGGTGCCCATGGAGACCAATCAAGAGAGAAATCCTTCTTCTTAGAACCATGTTGCCTTTGTCTTCCCGCCATACTATATGGGGCAGTCTAACAAGCCACAGCTAGAACTAGCTATGAACTAGCTCCTCTGCCTCTCCTGTAAGCTTTAGCACTTGCATTTATAATAGTTGGAAGCCTTATGCTGCTCTTTGCACTTAAAGCCAAACCTGCAGATTCTTACTCAGTCTTGACTTCTAATGAAATTTCCAGATGGGTTGCACTCCAGAACCCCTTTGAAAAGTCTGTTACACCAACTTGCCTAGTGTAAAGTTGTCCTACACTGACAGGAAACTGATAAACCATAGGCCATTTGTTGGTGCTGGACTGGCCAAAATGGACTAATCTATTCTGGCCACATCTTTTTAATTATCTCCCTCCAAGTTAATTGTGGATTTTCTATTGCCTTGAACTAGAAATTTTTGTCATGCCACAAACAAGAATTCCCCCTAGCAGATCATGTCTATACTGTATGTCGTGATCCTTCAGTATTTGGGTTGGCTCCCTATGGTGGTTCCCAAACTACCCTGACATTCTCCCAGTAGCACAATTTTCCTGTTCACTCTACATCCTGAACACTTTGCAGGAACTCTTCTCACCTTATGGGATCATCTAATGGATTCAAGTATCACGTGCATGACCCTGTGACCTCTGAGTACTCACTTGGTTCCTGGATGCATACCACTGCCCTTGTTTTCTGACAACTCTGTTCCCAGTTGCTTACATTCTAGGAGGCTCCTTTTTGAAGCTCTGGCTAAGAATCAAAAGCTTGTTCCTCCTAATCCTCAGTTTCTTCATACTTCACTCTTGCACTGTCCGGTCACAGGCCCCTGGGTGGCCACTTGCTGGGAAGGAAAGATAAAGGGTTACTCACCTGACTGGGTGTCATGTTCTCCAAGAAGCTCTCCTGATGACTCTCACTCTCATGCTTCTGGCTCTTGTGCAGGAGCCTCCCCAAAATTCCCAAACTACAGGTCTCCCCAAACTACAGGTAGTGAATGATGTGATGCAGTTCAACTGAACAGTCATCAATTTTTCTGTTTCCCAGGTCTATTTAAATCACCCCCAGAAAGGAAGCACTGGGTTCAGTGTACTATGGCTGGAGCTTCCCAAAGCTGGACCAACACATGGTGACACTACAGCAAAAGAGCTGCTGCAGGTCAGCAACAACAGCAAGTAGTAATGGGCTGCAAAAAAAGTGTGGTGGAAAAGGCATCTTCTCTTCCCAGTGCTTTCTGTCAGCTTGCTCTCCTAGCCAATCGTAAGTCCCCACAATCCTTGGTGGCTCAGTTAATTGTAACCCTCAGGCAGGGAGCTGCATTACAACTGGCCATTTGGAATACCCCCAGTAAATGCGTTCCTCCCAGAGGACAGGAATATATTTCAAATATGGTATAGGGCATTATAACATTGCAGAACATAATCATAGCTTCTTTGTTCAATTTGTCTTGAATTGTGTCACTAGCCAATGTATCACAGTTCAGTTATGTGACAGACTCCTTTTCATGTGCATGTGCCTACATCTGTCTCCCAAATGCCAGTCTGCCAATTTAAGAAGTATTCAAATATAAACATGATTAGATGCTAAACTGGCACAAACAGACTGGTCCAATTGGCTACAATGTTTATCCTGGATACAAATGATCTTTTGTTGACGGTGAAAATCCTGTTAAAATTATGTAATTTTGAAAGAATTTGTTAAAAGGTATCTAACATGCAGTCATGGAATAAATTAATTATTCTCAGGCTAAGAGCTTTATGATGGATTTATTTAATTCTTGTGAAAAAAAAAAAAGCTGTCCCCATTTCAGATCTATGAGCTAAATCCTGTGGAGTTACACCAGGGACATATTTGGCCTCATATGACCATTCTTTAACATAGTCTTACCTAGGAGATGAATACACATATATCTGCATATATTCTTAGAGAGAATATCTTCTACATACATTAAAATAGATATCTTTTAATATCCTTTCAATTTCAATTGCACCCTTGAAAGTTTTAGCATTATTTATTTCAAATAAGTTTATATGTGTGTGATTGATTGAAATCTTGAGCTGCAATTAAGAAAATTGCAGCGGGAACCATTAAAGGGATAGCCTCATTGTCTCCCCTTTCTATGAAAATGTCAGGTTTCAATGTCACCGTAAAATAACCCAATCACATGCTTGTATACCACATGCCCCGATGGAAGTAAGACTAAAACCGTCTGGTGTACTAATTACAAAAGACTAAAAATAATGACACACACATAGCAAGGAAATGAGTGGACCCGGTCCTTATTACTAAACTGCCACAGTGTATATACACTGTAATACAGGTTATTGTGAAGCAGCCTATTTAGTAAATATACAAACATTCATCCCCACTTGTAGATCAGTCTGAGTCCCTCCCTCCATCTCTCTCTGTCTCTGTGCCCTTTCTTTCTCTCCAATTATAAAGCAGTGCCAGGTTTTCTCATCAGCCATCTCCATGTCTCCAAATGGCTTTTCAGTGTCAGGCCTATCAGGAAATTAACTCATCATGCAGTGACAGCTGCTAATTTTTTCCCCTTACATGTCAGATGGATCGCCTGCTGAAGCTAATAATGAATCACCAATCCCTGATTAGAAGGTGCTTCCGAAACGTATAACTGCCATCTGAGCTAACTTTTTTCTTCATATAAAATGATATCACCCTAGAGGAGTAGAAAACGAATTGTATTCTTCAATAAGATGGAACAGGGTAGGCTGTTTAAGTGAACCGTGTGCTATCTTAAATTATGGGCTAATATTGCACAGTAAAATAAGTGAAAACTCACAGCTCTTTTTTATTTTGCCAAATGGACGACTCTTTTCTGTTACTTAAACCTCTCAGCAGAATTAACCTGGTTTCAAATTTCAGGACTGGCTTTTCTCCTCATCCCTCTCTGCTCTTTATTCTATTTACTGCATTTATGCTCAGGAAATCTACAGAGCTGGAAATGCTGGACTCTCTCTCACATCCCAAAGCTGATTATTGGGGCACAAGTTTGCACCAACAGCAAAAGTTTGCCTTGTGCTATTCTGCCAGTGGCTTGAATCCCCTCTAAGCCCCACGCTTTCCTGAAGTGGGGCATCCTTCTGGTTCAGTCCTGGCCCAGCCTCAGGCAAAAAACTTCATTGTGCAGCATTTCCTACAGTGATTATACAACCTGAACCCACTGTCCACAAAGATCACAAATATATTTCTTTCAGGACCTCGCAGTGAACATTTGTGCTATTATGGCAGCATTTATAAATGACAGCAGTGCTTGCAGCATTATGCACAATTCACATGTGCGTATCGCACATCAACTCTTGGCTCTGGCTTGTCTACCTTCCATGGCGAGGTGCAGCTGGTAGTCAGGCAGAATGGGATGTAGCTGTGGGCCTCTCTTTTTTTTGGTTTTTGTTAAAGGAAATATTTTTCTAAATAGAATTTCCAGCTACCTCTTAGCTCTCATTTCTCCCAAAAAGATGGAGCTTGAATTCTTCAGGAGACACTGTCTTGGAAGGTGTGTATATATTTAACTCTAAGATGCTGGGGGAAATTAGGGGGAGGTCCTTGCCATCTCTCCTTTCTTTGGTTTATTTGTACAGGAGCTTGATGCTTTTCTAAATGCTTTTATTACCTTCACAGTTCAAATGATCCAATTTTACTAACAATTATTTGAGATGAGTATCAAAAAGAAATTCAAGCCAGTGGAGAATGTTGGCAGCCAGAACATCAGAGGAGAACTAACTGTGTCAGATGGGATATAGGAATACGGCATTTTTAACAACTGATCTCATAATGATCTCATAAAGCTCCAAGTTTTACCACTGGACAAAACCACCTGAAGTGCTTCAAGCCAAACAACAAAAATACATTTTTAAGAATTAAATGTTACTTGTACTGTTCACAAGCAGGATCCACCCCACAAGACTTTCTGCTAAAGGTGAAAGTTACCCCAGGGTTAGAGCTCTTACACCACTTCAGCTCTACATGTCATGCCAAATCTCACTAGTGAGAATGGTGCAAGACGGTGGATAGAAGCATTATTCTTCCCTGAAGACCATACAGTGGCAGCTCTGTGGCCACTTCTCAGGGCTAGAATAGTCTCTTTACTGACTGCATCTATGCTTCTGGGGATGAGGGCGAGGGGAATGCTGGAGGATGCATGGAGTGATACATAGGTGCTGGAACTAGAGATGCTGGCTTGAAGTGGTAACAACAACCCAAAAACATGGTTTCCACCAGCAGCACCCCCACTATAAAAACTGGTCCAGCACCACCAGTGATGTACCACTGTCTCCATCCCACTTCCAAATCCTCACAGTTCAGACACCCTGTGTGAGCTCAAGAAACCTTGTTTCCCTCCTGTACATTGGAACAGAGTTGGTGCGTAGGGCCTTGTGTGGGCCATATGTACTGGGATGAATTTCACCCTTAATTTCCAATGCCACAGTTGTAAGGCACAGATACATTAATTTGACAGTCCACATTTAAAAAAAATAGTTGTCCTGAACAGGTTGTACTCAGAGAAAAGTACTGTTAACCTGGGTTTTCAGGTAATGACAGCACTCTGTAGGCTAGCGAATCCTTTCCAGGACTCTCAAGCCCAGAAACACCTCCTGCATAGGTTTTTTTGTTTTTTTTTTTTTAAATGCAAAGGTCTGCTCTTTTCATTGTGCAAACAATGTGATTGCTGGTTTGACACTGCAGGCTACACTGGTTTTATGAAGGATTAAATGCCACCTGAGACATATTTATCCTAAATAAATCACAAATGGTAAACTGCAGCATGTCAGTGTCAACACCCTGTACTGCAGCAGAAAGGTTAGCCATACAGGACTAAGCACAGCTAAGAATTAGCATCCAAGCCGCAAGACCAAAGGCTACAGTTAACAGGAGAAATGATCAAGAAGAAATATTTCCACTGGAAAACATTCAGTTTTTGAACATCTGTGAGAGTCTTGCAGAGGGCCATCATTTTGTAAAGGTCACCTTTATCCTGATAACAAACGGGAGTTGATCCTGTCACTATTTGCTGAAGACAGTATTTAAGAGTAAGTGAACAGCTTGTCTCCTCGAAGAAAGATGAGCAAGTCAAATTCAGCTAATTATGAATCTCGGTGTCTAACTTGAAATTTACTTTTTTGGGGGGTCTGACACAGATACAACCTTAACGCCTAGGAGGGGGGAAAAAAGGATGAAAAGCCAGCAGGATCTTCTAGCTTCAGAGTGAGGATCTTCTAGCTTCCCCTTTTCTATTCAGCTCCCTCAGAAAAAAACATTTTTTAAACAGTTGCTCCAAGAAGAAACTATTGTTTCACCCCTCCCCAACTTTCTTACACGCGATGATTTTAAGATATTAAACATGATAGGAACTGCCGTTATCTCTTGAGTCTGCTTGGTTTATACCCTAAACCCTTCGACAATTATATTAAGCATGCATGAGGCACACTTCAGAAATTAGATTCTTTTATCTTTATCTATCTATCCAGCCAGAGAAAGGGAAAGAGAAAATGCGCAGACATAACCGATAGCATTCGTTTCCTGCTGCTGAATGCCAGTGTTGTTTATTGCTTAATATTAAAAATCATGATGCTTCTTTTTAATGCTAACATTTTATTTGAAAGAACCCTCCCCAAAATCCCAACCAAACACCCTTACCATTTTATATTTTACAATTTCTTTTTTAGATGAAACAAAAGCCATTGTATCAGGAAACAAAGCTTTTCTACACGAACTTGCATTGAACAGTTGCAGTGTATCCACAACTAGATAATTGACGTTCTGGTCTAAGCAAGAAATACAAGGTCACCCTTTTTCTACTTGTTAATGTCAATGTCAGAATTTTCATTAAAGAAATCCCTAACATTTCAAAAAGTCATTCACAAAATGAACTGCAACATGGTATTTATATGAAGCACTATTTGTAAGAAAAGCAAAACATTGGCCGTGACAATATTTTTTCCCCAAAATGCACATTTCATATGCAGGACTCTTATGTTCGAAACTAAGTTGCAAGTAACGGGCATTAAGCTTTTTCTAAACCAAGACAGCTTTTTTTCTGAATACACGTATCAAGACTTTTCTAAAGCGTAGATTTTAGAGGTTTCTCTTCCGCAAAGTCCAATGCAAAATAATGAAAGAGTTAACTATAGTTAAAGAAAAATGATTCTCAGACACAAATTTAGAAAGGGTCATTATGCTGAGGTGTTTTTGACCAGGGACATTTTAGAGCAAGGCTTTAGAAAACCAAATGTCAGGCTTTTTGCCTTTGAAGACGACAAGGCAACACTTGTAGCATCTAACTGTACTTACAAACTGTCACCTCATATTTTTAACATGTGGTGTGGTTTTGGTTTTTTAATTATTTTGCTCACAAAATGTATATGTAAAGTGAAAAAATTATGTTTAGCATACCCACAAAACCAGACAGACAAGGCATAAACCAGCAAATCACTCTGAACTCACAAAATAATCCAAACCAAACCAGAATCATAACTGACTTATTTGGGTGTGGGGAGGGGAGCTTTAGTAATTTTCTTACCATATTATGCCTGTTAATCATACTCAGGTCAAATTTCTGTCCATTGTCATAAGATAATACCTTTTCTGTATACTCTTCCCAGTAGCTGACATTAACCTCACACAGTGAGGCTGGCACCTGGATGGAGGAATATCATATTATGAAGGTTTTACATATTAAGTTCCTACACATGTCTATTAATTTTCCAAGAAACAATTCTTCACGCTTCTTGTAGTTCATTGCTATCTCCCTGGCCCTGAATTACTGTTGCTTGGGAGCCACTCTCTGTATAAATGACCATACTAGTTAACTGTTCTCCTGTTCCACCAGGGGATGTGGCTTCAGTATTTATAGCAGTACCAGCTTCCAAAATCTCTTGAGACGCAGCTGCCTCTATCACAGTGTGTGAATACACACCGGTCTCATCCTGTATATCTGGTGGTAATTCTGTTACAATGTAATGGGTCGGACCTTCAGAGAAGTTGTCATGAGAATCCCGAACCATGGCTTGAGCTATTTCTTCTGTGACAATGATCTGTGAAATTTCTCCATCAGACTCAACTAAGTCCATGTGCTCACTCTGGACACTGAGGGCATGGCTACCAGCTTCTTGCATTATTATTTGAGAGCCTTCTCCAGCCACCATATGCACAGTTCCTTCCTCATTTACAATGACCTGAGTGACACCTTCTTTCATCAGCTGGTCTGCTGCAGCCGTGTCACATACTGCAAACTGCAGTACTCCTTGGACCATTTTCTTGAAGGCAGCTTGAGCTCTCTCCTGAGATGCAATTAAAGTAGATGGGTGAATGACCTGTGTCACTACTTCCATCGGTTCTATATCTTCCTGAGTCCCTTGAACTTCATGGAACATCTGTATTTCTTGTGACTCGGTGTCATTAGGATTACTGGATAGCTCCTGATTTGGCATTTGCAACAACTCTTTGTGACTAGGCCTGGTTCTGTCGAGGAGTCCAGTTTTGTTTTCCACTTCACCCAGCTCTGTTACAGCACAAAGGAGGGCATCTAATGCTGAGGAGGACTCTGGAGGATGTACTGTAGCTTCTGATGTATCTAAAATGTCCTGTCTCATTATCTGTTGCACCACAGCACTACTGGAATCAGACACTGCATCGATTGGGACAGCCTCCTCCATATCAGTTCCCTCCACAGAGCCTTCTACCACAACCACTTGTGTTGCACCACTTGATAATTGCTCAGTGAGTATTTGTCCTGGAACCAGGCCACTCACATGAGAACCATTTTGACTTGTGGCTATCACTTGCCCATCTTCCGTAATATGCACCACCCTTGCCACCTGACCAGCCATTGCCAAAGTCTGAAGGGTAGCTGCTGCCGTTTCCTCCACGGAGGCATCAATTGCAAAGTCACCATCGTATCCTTGAATAATGATAACTTGCTGCACTTGTTCAGCTGATTGGGATTGTCTTCTGTTACTTCGAAGGACCTTCTCTTTAATTGGAGAAACTTCTCCCAGGGCTGCTGCAGTGAAAGGACTGGTGGTCTCTACAAAGGTCGCCCCCTGACCCTTCAGTCGACATTCGTAGGACTTGGATACAATGCCTAGGAAACAAAAAGTGTCTGTTAATAGGGAATCACGGCAAATATTTGTAGGTCACTATTTCAAACACAAAAAACTTTCCAATGCAATTTTTAAATTTCCCTGGCAGAGAAGTGTAATATGCAATTGAACAAAACCAATTTGCATGTTTTCCAATTTATTTATTTATAGAATCCAAATAATTGCTGCTGTTAACAATTCTGCAGAGCACTAACGATCTGAATTTGTTATTTTTAAAACATTCTGTATTAAGCAGCATACAAATACAGTATACAATTAAAAACCATTAACACCTTTATGAGAAAAATATATCCGTAGTACTGCTCTTTTTGTAATTAATTGTATTTGCCTGTATTACATTAAGCACAGCTGGGTGTGATAATGTGCAACATATCTTTTTCAGTATTCTGGTTTCTTGGTAAATTAATGGCCATGTCTTTGTTTTGATGCGTTAGTTTCCTCTTCATTCCCCCACCCCAGTTCCTTCCCCGACACACCTAACTGATATTATTCGTTCGTCTAGTTAGTTGGAGGAAACATATAGCCTCACTCTGAACAGTGTATGCCGTAAAAATGCCAGCATGGGAATTGTCTCATGATTGTTTTCATATAAAAGCTTCTCAATTTACAAGTAAAAAGATGTTTTTTTCAACTACTGTCTCTGCAAATCTAACCCTGTTTTTGAGAGCCATTGCAACTTCTTGCCCTTCTCATGCTTCATCACCGACTAGGGCCCTACCAAAAAGTCACGTCCGTAAAAAATATGTCACGGACCGACAAATCTGGTATCCTCTTTGAAATCTTCCCCGGGGAGGGGCAGGGCTGGGGGCGCTCCAGCCGGGGCTCCTACTGTGCACTAGGCTCCAGCTGCTTGTTCTGGCAGGGCTAGGGAGGGATAGGACTTTCTCTTCTCCTGCATGGGCCACTCCTGGACCAGGTAGACCCAACTCCGGGAACCTCCCTCAGCTGCAGGAGGCTCCATACCCCCGCCCTGCTTCCTGCCCCCATCACTCCTCAGCCGTGGGGGGAAGATGTCACTATACAGGGAGCAGCCACGGAGTTTCACCCAGCTAAGGGAGGTTCCTGGAGGTGGGTCTGACCCACGTCAGAAGTGACTCCTGTAGGAGAAGAGGAAGTCCCGCCCCTCCCCAGCCTGGCTGGGACTAGCAGCTGGAGCCTATTGCACGGTAGGAGCCCCCGGCTGTGGTGCACCCTGCCAACAGAGCCAGAACTGGGGCAGGAACATGCCTCCTCACTTTTTAACACTGGCATAGTTTGGGGGGCGGGGGCAGCATTGCCCCCCCAAACTTCAAGTCTCAGGTAGGCACAGAGCAGCACCAGCGGGGGTGCACTTCGTGGTGGGGGAGCAGTTATCAGCTGCTCTGTGCCTGGCCTGTAGTTTGGGGGGTAACACCACCCCTTGCTCCAAGCTACACCCATGTTAAAAAGTGGAGGGCATGGTCCCCGCTCCTCTGGTTCCAGTGCTGGTGGCCCCCCCATTTCTACAAAGGTGCCCTTGCCCCCAATGCTCAGGGGTTAAAGGGACCTTGGGCTGGCTGTGTGTGTGGGATCACAGGGCCTTGCGTGGTTGCCCACCCATAAGGGGTGGTACCTCAAAAAGCTATGCACCACCCCCCATACCATGTGACCCTCATGTCTGCGCTGCCCGCTGCTCTTCGGCTGCCCAGCTCTGAAGGCAGTGCCTCTGTCAGCAGCAAAGCAGAAGTAAGGGTGGTAATACCGCAACCCTCCTACAACAGCCTTCTGACCCCCTTCCGCAACCTCTTTTGGGGTGGGATGTAAATATCAGAAACTGTGAAATTGACTATTTTTAAAACCCCACGACCATGAAATTGACCAAAATGGACTGTGAACTTGGTAGGGTCCTACCAATGACAAAGGTTCTGCAGACCAAATGGTGTCCCAGTGACAGCTGTTCAACCCCACCGTGTTGAAAATCATAGAATCATAGAACATCAGGGTTGGAAGGGACCTCAGGAGGTCATCTAGTCCAACCCCCTGCTCAAAGCAGGACCAATCCCCAACTTAATCATCCCAGCGAGGGCTTTGTCAAGCCTGACCTTAAAAATATCTAAGGAAGGAGATTCCACAACCTTCCTAGGTAACACATTCCAGTGTTTCACCACCCTCCTAGTGAAAAAGTTTTTCCTAATATCCAACCTAATATCCCACTGCAACTTGAGACCATTACTCCTTGTTCTGTCATCTGCTACCACTGAGAACAGTCTAGATCCATCCTCTTTGGAACCCCCTTTCAGGTAACTGAAAGCAGCTATCAAATCCCCCCTCATTCTTCTCTTCCACAGACTAAACAATCCCAGTTCCCTGAGCCTCTCCTCATAGGTCATGTGTTCCAGACCCCTAATCATTTTTGTTGCCCTCCGCTGGACGCTTTCCAATTTTTCCACATCCTTCTTGTAGTGTGGGGCCCAAAACTGGACACAGTACTCCAGATGAGGCCTCACCAATGTCGAATAGAGGGGAATGATCGCGTCCCTCGATCTGCTGGCAATGCCCCTACATATACATCCCAAAATGCCATTGGCCTTCTTGGCAACAAGGGTACACTGTTGACTAATATGCAGCATCTCGTCCACTGTAACCCCTAGGTCCTTTTTCTGCAGAACTGCTGCTGAGCCATTCAGTCCCTAGTCTGTAGCGGTGCATGGGATTCTTCCATCCTAAGAGCAGGACTCTGCACTTGTCCTTGTTGAACCTCATCAGATTTCTTTTGGCCCAATCCTCTAATTTGTCTAGGGCCCTCTGTATCCTATCCCTACCCTCCAGCGTATCTACCTCTCCTCTCAGTTTAGTGTCATCTGCAAACTTGCTGAGGGTGCAATCCACACCATCCTCCAGATCATTTATGAAGATATTGAACAAAACCAGCCCGAGGACTGACCCTTGGGGCACTCCACTTGATACCAGCTGCCAACTAGACATGGAGCCATGATCACTAACATGGAGCCCTTGATCACTAATCCGACCTCACTGATACCGTACGCCCCCCCTGGCTTCAGTGCAATTGCATAGGTATAGTTGACTGGATCTTTTGTGGATGCAGAAGACGGAATAGAATCCAGCTCACTCTCACTTAGCTCTGTGGCTTGTACAGGGCTAACCGGTGCAAAAAAAGCAGTAAAATCTTATTTTTGTCACAAAGGTGAGCAGCCAGGACTCTGAATGTATGCAAGGAGCAGGCCTGTTGTACAGGGGGGTATCGTTTTTACATTTCAGAGTAGACGGTCACTTTCAGTTGCTGATTCTTTGAGCAAGTAAGTAGTATGTGCTAATGAATGGCATAGTTGTTTTCCCACCTCAGAGTCCAAGCAAGTTGCTCCTTCACCTGGCCTTGGAGGGTTCAATCTTCCGAAGTACTGAGCCCATTGGTCCTAGTCCCATAAAGCACTGAAGCATGTGCTTAAAGTCAAAGAAATTAATTTCTTAAAGTTAAGCACATGCTTAAGTGCTTTGCTGGATAAGGGCCAAAGTGTTTAGCACCTTGCAGCAGCACCAAGCCTCAACAGCATGAAATACTAAGGTTAAGATCAAGCCAGGATCTCATACACATCACGGTAGTACTTGTGCCCAAAAGACTGGGCCGTAGATGATCTATAATTTTTTAAAACTTCAAAGCTTTGGCTATATAATTACGCTATGGAACACATGCCTGAAGTTAAGCTGAGAGACTGCAGATCAGCTTCAGGAATCTAAACTGGAGTTAGACAAGCTTCTTCATCTTAGCTTGCAAGGCAGGAGAGAGCTTTAATGGTTATCTTCGGAAAGGAAAATTAACAATTTAAACTGTTAAGTATTTCCAAGTGATGTTGCATGATTGATCTGGCACATGCTATTGAATTACATTTTGGCAGGGATAAGCTATGGTGGTATCACTGTTATTTATCCTGCTATGTATTTCTCTCTGTGGGCACTGACGCACAAAAGACCCCCAAACAAGAGACAAATAGGAGGCAGAAATCAATATCAAAGGATAATTATCAAAATAATCTTAACATGTCTATGTTTTATAATCGCATAGGAGTAATTAATTCTCTCAGGAGTCTTCTTTGTTGACATGATACAAGATGGGTCTTGCAGTGATATGGCATGAAATCAAACTAAATCTACAAATCATAAGTATTCATTGGATATAGCAGAAACCACACCATCATTACCCTCAGAGAAAGGTAATTTAGGTACAGTAGAGATCATACTGTCATCATACTTAGGGAAAGGTCTAGTTTGTGTGGGGAGGAAAGAAAAAGAAATGCATCTTGTTCTTAGCCTCTAAAATAAATGCTGTATCTGTGAATCTATGCAACTCCAGTCTTTCTGCTGCAATTGAATGGAAAGTCTCTTGGGTGTAGAGTTATCCAGTGAATTCCTTGCAGCACTGATAATTACGCCATTCTGTCTGCTTACTTAATCTATTTGAATCCAGAGGTGAGTTAAGCCACTTCCTGACCATTAAAGTAAACTACATGGGTAAATAGTGCTGTCACTAAGGGGTGTGATGAAGCTTAACTACACCAACATCTTAACCTCAGCTCAGTGCAACCCCAGCTATTCCATCACAGTTCATAAATGCGATTGCAGGTCCATCTTTTGATTCAGCAATTTAATAACTTCGAGTGCTGTCAGTACTGCTTTGAAAAATGGCTCCTATAAAATGTAACAGCCTCAATCAGATTGTAAAAGATTCACCCACTGAAGATTCTTCCATTTCAACAGTAATGAATTAATGTTGAGCTATGTAGAAGTTCAAGTATCATTTAAACTAATGTGACTCTCCACTGCAACTTTAAATTTTAACTGGACTATGACCAAGAATTTACTGAGAACATCAAGTTCAATTTTGGTGATCTTCATGGTAAATACGAATTGTATACTTTATAGGTTTTCTTTGTTTTGAAAGTGAAGAGCCAAATAGGAGAAATATTTAGGAATCAGTATGTTTTAAGGATTAGTTTCTATTATGACTTTGGGACAATGGGCACTGCTATTCAACATAATATTTTTACATTGTGTAAAGAAAATGTCACATTACTCGACTGTATGAAGAAGCAAGTCACTTGTGTTACTAAATTCAGACTCCCGCTTCAAAAACAAAAAAGGAATGGGGGGAGGAAAGGATGTGCTGATTGTCATGCCAAACACAGGCTAAAATACAAATTTACATTAATATTAGGAAATCTACACTTGCTGATAGTATGTCCTTACAAATTGAAAGGATACACAAACAAACATTCAAAAGACAAAACACAATGATGCAAGAGCTCATATTCAGAAAAATTGCAAAAAGTGTTTCATATCTAGGAGTGCAATGATCAGAGAACTGGTTTCTTTCCAAGAAGCCTGTCATTTTAACAGAGGCATTATTTATCAGCTGGAGTGATTGTTATTTTTTTATTTGAAAATGTCAAGATTTTAGACATTAAATCCATATTTCCAGGTTATTTTAATTCTCAGAGAGCACAAACTTCCCCAAATATGGCTAAAAGATATGCTTTCATGTTTAATATGCTTTTGGGAAACTACAAATAGGGTTTAGTACTTTTTTTCCCTTTTACTCAGTACCTCACTACTTTCTTTTGTGTGTCTGTGTTATTCTTTTGTTACTGTCATCATTTTTCCCCACAGAATAAATATCTTATTCTTTTGTTAAGCTTACATTTAATTAAAATGTACAGGATTTGTGCAGTAAACTCGAATGAAACAAATAAAACAAGGGCCCCTCTCTTGAAGGCATACGTTGTGAATGAAAAATGTCATTACAGACTAAAAAATTTTGCAGTAAACAGGGCCTACAGAGAGAAGTTTCCCCCGTAATGACATCCATAAAATACACAAATGGCACTTTTAGTACCATCCTGAATATGGCATTTTCTGTGCTCTACACACAATCTAAATGGTTTGATCATAGAGCATAATACTCCATTGGGTTTATAGAACAATCAATGTTCCATAAAATGATGTATTTATCCAATAGTAGGCTCAGCAGTTACTGGTGTATGACATTGTAGGACACTGGCTTTGTACTGTTCAGCAGCACACATGCTGGCTGTAAAACTTATCTAACACTACTTCAACAACTTCATCTCATCTGTGTCAAGTAATTTGTTGAAGCCTCAGCTTGGTTTAAAAAAACTTGTAATAAAAATTCATAGAATTTTCAAGAGAATGAAAGCTGATGACAATAGAAAGGTCACATTGTGTCTCTACTAAAGGGGTCAAGGGTCATTTGCAGTTCTAAAACAGAAAGTAGATTTCATGCATCGTGTAGCAGATAAAGATGGCATTAAAGAGACTTGTCTCAGAAAGAAATGCGTAATGTGTTCGGAAAGTCTGTGCTAATATTGTATGTAAACCACTACTTTGCTCTTAACGGGCGTTCCTTTAGATTTCTAAGCCTTTTCCAAAAGTTGCGTTGAGTGACACTACGCCTAACCTACCCTTCACAATGCACTCACTAAAAATGAGGTATTAAATTGTAAAAGAAATAATGGGCTGGTTTGTTACAACAATGGAAATTATCTGTGTTTGTATAGTAACTTATACAGTTATTTTTCCTGATACTGTTAAACTTTTGTGGAGGCTGATATGGAGCACCATATTCAACAATGGTTAATTTTTGTGTACTTCAATTTCAAGGTACGCTTTATCCACAAATACAAATATTTAATATCTATTTAAATGAACACATATTATTAAAGAATGCTAACAAGTCAGAACGACCTTTTAACATCAAAAAATGTGACGTTTCTCATGTGAAATCCAGTAAAATTCCATGATATTCAATGAACTACAACCTTTCAGAAGTTTTAAAAGATAAATAAATTAACTCTCCAACAGCCATCACCAATAGTTTTGCAAGTCAAATCAATATCAGTAATTGCACTAATATTTGGTTCCTTTTCTTAGACAATAATTGTCTCAAAGTTAGTACAATATATTGTATGATATGGTATATCAACTATTCAAAGGCAAGCTTGAATAATTTAGGGCTGATCAAACTCCCCTAAAAGTCCAGAGGAAGTCTCCCACTGACTTTAATAGGAGATATATGAGGTCCTTGATGTACTGTGTATTGATGCATGCTCACAACAATAAAAACATTTTATTTGTAAACCACCATGTTTTCGTTCATTTTAACGTAGTGTACGAATTGGTGTGTGGTGTCCCATTTCTGAAGATTAAAAACAAAAATTGGTTTAGCTTGACTTTTCGCAGACGCCTATCTCTGCTCTTTAAATACAAACCCAGCTCTCTTTATTCTTTTGGATCCTATGGTCCAAGACAGACACAAGAGCCAACGTTTTCACACCTGAGTACCTAAAGTTAGGCACCTTAATAAAAGAGGACTGAAAGTGCTGCTGAGGAGCTCCCACTGAAGATAAGAGCAGGTGTTCAGCATCTCTGAAAATCTGCATATTTTTATTGAGCTGTCTAAACATGGACTTAGGTAAACTTAGGTAGTTTTAGGCAATTGGCCAACATTGTGGCCTAGACGTATTTAGCATATAAAGAAATGAATTAAACATATTCCTAATGGTTATCATTTGAAACTCCATTAATGCACATTGGCAGTCACTATCTTTGTCATTCTAAATATTTGTATTCATATTAATTGCTTCACTGATATGAAATGATGTAAATTGGTAAGAATGTGTTACATAACCTTGTGTACAGGAGCCATTACAGTGTACTGACATGAAGATTCTGTATACCTAAATTAAAATTTACAATGTGGGTTAAACCAAAGTATTTGTAAACTATATAAATATGTGTGAACATAATAAACCAAAATGGCTCTGCAGAAGCTATTATGTTCAGGAAGCCAGTATATACTTGTAACGTAGTCCAAATAAATCCTAATACAGTGGGCCATACCAACTCCATAAGAAACATAAAAATATACCAAAGAATATAAAACTTATACAGTGCAAATGTCATGAGATTTTTTTCCACCTTTTTTAACCATAAAAGATAATTAAATAACAAAAACAAATTTTAAATAACATTAAGAAGTCAATTGAAACCTAAAAATCAAAACTTGTGCTTAAGGTTGAGACTCAAAATATCCTCCAAGGCTTCTAGTTTTGCCTTCAACCCACTCTGTTGTGTTTAGATATTTCAAGGTCTCCTAAGAATTGCTTGAGTACAAGATGATGTTTTAACCTGAAAAGGGGCTTAGAAAGTAGAGCATGCCCTCTCCTGCTGCTTTAAAGTGTGTAAGGACTGCCTGAACTCTTTTTTTAAGTTCATAAATTAAATGGGGATGGAGTTTCTTGTTGTATTTTTATGTCTTATCTATCTTGGAAGGATCTATGGCAATTAAGGAACTAGTGCAATGAGAACCAAAGACTAAGAGCTGAGCAATTCAGATAGGTAGGGATTTTTAGTAAGATTGTTTAAACACTTTGTTTTGTGTTTGGCTTTGTTTACATCCAGTGCCTACTTTACCCTTGGGAAAAGGCTTTCTTTGTTAAAGTTCTAAAATCTCTGTCCCTGCACTTAAAGGTTGAGAGCTAATCTTACACATCTCTTGAGGCCTCTTTGATGTTCTTCATCAGATTTAGGAGAAACCAAAAACACACTTTTGGAAAAACAGAACAAAACCAACCTTTCAGATCTTTATACATTATGAAACAATAAAGACACAAATCCAATTTTTTAATTAAAAATCCTTTACACACCATCTTTAAACCTGCACACTTTGGTCTAAACAACAGCAATTATGTACAAAAAACCTCCACTGATAAGGATAAGAATATACTGTTCCAAAAACAGAATCTCACATAACATAGGCCACATAATAACGGAGGTGTCTTGTGGACCACCTTCCCTACTATTCCCAGATTGAGCAAACCAACTCTCCCCACCCCCGCTTTGTGATTTTGCAAGTTATCTTCTCCATTTGGATTTGTGATCATATAACATTCTTGTGGCAACTTCAGCAATTGCCTGTATGGGAAAGTAATATTAGGAAAGTAGTCAGTGTAGTTTGCTAGCTCTTCCGATGCAATTTAGCAGCTAGAAACAAGGAAGAGAGTCAGCACAGCCAGTTCTTTGTAGACTACCCCCACTAGCCACAGTTTGGGAACAAGGGACATAAAGGTTATCTAGTTTTTCTACTTCAACCCCTTCTACTTCAGCTGGAAAGTGCATTTGTCTCAACAGCACTTTTAAACCATAATCGAAACTTTAGGATGTACCAGCTATGCTTGGCCAAATTGGAGGACTATATTTCTTGGACACAGCCAGCAGGTCAGGCAGCATCAAAAGTACAAAAGCATTATAATTTCTGTCCTGTGGTTGGGTTGTCAAGTGACTGGAAAATCCATCCAGATTTTTTTATAGAGCTAATTCCAGATCTTATTTATTTCATAACACAAAGTTATGGATCACCATTGATCATTAGTATCTCAAGAGGGTTTTATGGTTTTCAAGTATATACACACTTTGAGCCTGGTCTTGCAAACTTTTATTTATCAAAGGCTATGTCTACACTGCACTTTTGTCATTAAACTCTTGTTGCTCAGGGGCGTGATAAAAACAGCCCCCCGAATGACAAAAGTTTTAGTGATGAAAAGCACTGTGGTGTGGACAGCGCTACGTTGGTGGGAGCTGTGCTCCTGACGACGAAGCTACTGCCCCTTGTTGAGGGTGGTTTTATTTTGTCGCCGGGAGAGCTCTCTCCTGGTGACAAAAAGTGGCTACTGTGCGTGCCTTACAATGCGGCTGTAGCAGCATAGCTGCACTGTTGTAAGGTGTGCAGTGTAGACGTAGCCAACGTGAGTGCTGACTGCGATGGTTAGTCTCAGCGGCCAAAGGGACTAACTAGGTAGCTTGTGCAATGTGTCATGTTGGCCCTGGGGATTAAGAATTCTCAAGACTGAGTAGTTTCTTCTAGTATTTGAGGCACATGCATGTAACTCAAAAAAGAACTGACACACAGGATACCTAACATAAAACATCTCAAAAGAATGAGTATACTTTTAAAATTAAATGATACAAAGGACAACTATATTACTCCAGCAGACCACTGAAAAATAAGTATTATCGATTTTATTTCTTTCTTTTGATTTGCACACTCATTCAGTAAAAAAGGAACACCTGTTCATTGCTTGAGGGTGCTTCCTGACACACTTGAAAAGCACAGCAGCTTTAGGTGAGACTGTTTGGTGCTAAATAGAACAATAAGTTTCCCTAATTATTTTTTTCTAGGTAAGGCAACAGAAACTATCACTTATTACTTGGTAGTCATATTTGTGTTTCATTTATAAATGCAACTATGTTACAGAATATTGTCATATCTTTCCAGAGTAAATTACAGGAACTAACCCATTTGTCTTCATTGTAGACACTTTTGCATGTATGATAGAAAACAAACTGCTATTCAATAACTGCACAGAGGCACCATTAAAATCAAATTTACAGTAAACAGAACCTGCAGCTGGGGTAAAACACTAGCTGTTAGTATTTTAATTATCAGCGAAGCTTTCGGAGGTCTAACATCTGCTCATAGCCAAATGACAGCAGCTGCTTGTGTACACTTAAAACAATGTGAATTTCTTCTATAAATATTAAAACAAATCGTATGTTATGTGTTCATCACAGCTATATACCTATTAAGCTGGTTATGTCTATAGGGCATTTTGAACTTCTTTCTTGCGGCAAATTCATAAAGGGCTGACCTCTTCAAAAGAATGAGAGCCAAAGACAGCAAAAATACTTGAGTCTGTAAATTGAAAATGTTTAGAGACAGTACTAGAGGTCACCCTCTGCTAAGATGTTACCAGTAAATGCTAACAAAACATCAGCAATAAGTTTTGATCATTGTGCTCTGTAGTAACTTCAAGGACAGGACTCATCACAATGCACAGTGTCAGGAGTTTAAAGGATGGATTATACTAGAAATTAGAAACTCAAAGAAATAGATGGCAATTTAAAGCATTATCTAGTTAAGCAAACTGCCCCGTTTCAAATATTCAAATTATTTGAAGAGAGGAGTGTACAGTGACTATCATTCTGCTTTACAGACTTCACCAACATTACACTGGCAAGAGCATCCATATCGTTGGAGGTAATCTATGGGGAAGGAGGAACTATGTTGTGGGTGAGTGTTGGGAAAAGGTATTTGAGGTTTGGTAGGAGGTTGCTAGTTAGGATAAACATTACAGCCTGGGCTGGGGGTTCTTAACTTGCATACCAGATGCAGTAGATGTGTCCCTTTGATGCTTCCACATGCTGGGAAGAATTGATTTTATCGGGCCTCTGTTTCTGTGGTAGTGGGTATGGGAAGACAAGGATAGAAGAAGAATGACATCTCACACTGATTACTATAATAGGTGAAAACAAAGGCTGAGATGTTGAATCTTGATTCCTTTGATTTTACCTTGCAACAATTCCCAGAAACAAAGTATGCTTATGAACAAGGATCCAGTTCTTTGTCTTCATGGTGCTTCATGTGGCTAATACATTTATGATTCATAGATTTTAAAGCCAGAAAGCACCAGTACGATCATCCAGTCTGACAGCCAAAGTTGATACCACCCCATGATTTGAAAAAAGGATGAACCCCTTGACTTTGCATATGTAACCAATATGCTGGATCCACTGCGAGTGCAGTTGTTCCCTGAATAAGTATATGGTTCAGCATGAAATGAAGTGAGATCTTGAAGGGGCAGCTGTTGGAGATGGATGAAACCAGTGAGTTTCTTGGCAGCCTTCAGGGAAAATGCTATTAATCTGATTGACCAGTCTACTGATGATTTGGCAGGACTTTATAATATTTTTTTCTGTGCTATTGCTACAATGGCCCCTAAATGCCCTATTCACCAGTTTCAACCTCACAAGGCACTGTGTACTGCAGCAAGTGAAGCAAAAGAGTGTACATTAAGCTAGGGTGCCAAAGTGGGAAATCTTAGGCTGAATCTGACTGATGAATACATGGATTTTTTAACATCATATGCTGCAACTGTGCGGGAGGTAAATAAAGGGTCTTTTCCCTTCACTATAGCATCTGCAAAGTTATGAACAGTGCAATTGGTCAAGATCCTGGTTATTCCTAGCTGCTTCCATTCAGCTCCGAAGTTGCAGTTTTTTGGCTGTGAAGAATTTTCATGTTACATTGTAGATAAAAGCATACTTAACACTGATGAGCTGGAAGAGGAGTTCGCAGATTATGCTAAATTGGGAGGAGTTACCAACACCAATGAGGACACAGAAGGAATGTAAATAAATTAGAAACAGGAGTATAAAATAACAACATGATATTCAGTTTGCAACAATGAAATCTAATACACGTGGGGAAAATAAATCTGAAACAGAAATACTCAGTTGGAAGGAGAAAAAACCAAAAGAATAGAAAACAAACAAAAAACCTTGAAAACTAATGCTGAAAGAGACCTAAGGGTGACAGTGGACAGCAAATTAGATTTTAGTTTGTAACATGATATGGCAGCAAACAAGGCCAGTGCAATTTTGGATTCCATACTCAAAGACATCATGTCACATAGCAGATCATTAATAAGTCCGCTCTATACAGATCTAGTACAACTACACCTGAAATATACCACTCATTTCTCAGCACCTCTCTTTACTAAAAAGATATGGACAAACTGAAGAGAAGTTTTCAGAAATGACCAGAAAAATAATTACAGGGCTGACTTACATGGAAAGGTTAAAAGATTTAAATATATGTATCTCAGCAAAGCAATGACTAAGGGTCATACAGACATGATAGGAGTCTACAGTTTTTGAAGGGTGTAAACCCCAAGGAGAGAAGGGGATTATTTTCTCCCCCTATAGAGAGTGAGCACAATCGGATTTGAGAGAGGGACTAAAAAATTCAAGTTTAATAGCTAAAGGAAAATGTGAACAGAATGAATAATGGAAATCAGAGCTAGAGAAGGCCCATTAGGTTATCTGGACCTTCCAGATGCCAGTATGGGACTGTTCCTGTGGTGGTATGAATTTACTGCACAGCAGCTAGGAGATGATTTAATCTGAGTTATCACTGCTTCTAGAGTAGTTCTATAAAATTCCTGAATTTTCATTGTGAAACAAGGCAAGTTATTGTTCAGTAACTATGCAATTAACTTTTGCCATCAATGTACCTCTGAACTAAAGCATACCCTTTGAACATTGAGCCTCACTGTCTTGCTTCCCCACGACAAAGGATTTGGAATGGCTGACAGTCATCTGGACAAGACTCTCATTCAAGCATTGATTGGTGAGCAACCCTTGCCACCAATGTCATGTCACTTCACTGACCCTTTGTTACTATTTCCCTTTCTAGGGCCTATCTAAACTAGGAAGACAGGTGGTGTTTTAACATTTATTAGCAAACATGTTTTAATTAACCATTTTTAAACACCACTTAGCTCCCAGTGTAGATAGTACTGGGTAATGATGTCAAACCCTGTCTATACTAGGCATTAACTAGTGCTTAAAAACATGTTAATTAAAGCATTTTAGCTAGCACATTGTAAAACACCGCCTATTTTCCTAGTCTAAACCTACCCTTAAAGTGTTGCATGGGGTAGTCACACTCCAACACCAGTGCAGCTAAACCAGTGCAAGCTACATTGCTAGCGCTAATGTATGAAGGCTTCAAGTGTTTTTACTGCCATGTCATGAAAATATGTGGAACTGTTGCTGGAATTTGATACAAAATTTTCTAATGTAACAGATAAAGACTTAGAGGGAAATTTATACGTTTGCCTAAACATTTCTAAAACTAGTGCTAATAGACAAGATTTAAAAAAATATGTGACCTAATTTTCTGAAGTGCTGACAAACCAACAGCTCTGATTAACATTCATGTTAAAGTATTCTAGTTTCAGTGTCTTTTTTTGCCTCCTTCAAACTGAAAATCAGCTTTGTTTAAAAAAAACCAAACACGATTATTAGCACTTTGTTTATAATTTACCTACGGCTACCTTTTAACTGTTTTCATTCTTAAATTTAAAGCAATACATTATTTTACTCACTAAAAGGAACTGCTGTCCTAGCATGGTAACTATAGTTAATAAAATAATTTAGGAGGCATTTTAGTAATGTTGTCTTCTAGGGCGTGTGTGGTTCTGTGAATTAGTGGTTGTCTAAGTCCTAGTACAGATGGACAAAATGCACAAAAGGAGCCACTGTAGTCTGTGATATCAATCATTTATAGATTAAAGCCTTTCTGAGTATAGATTGACATCACAGCTCTGAAGCAACCATTATGAATACTAGCCTTGGGTTACTTGGAGCTTTCATAACTATACCTTTCTGTGCATACTGCAGTACTTCAAAATTTGTTGAGGTTCACCATGGCTTGGCGTACTTCGATGTACCTTGAAGCATCCTTAAAACACCCCAAGCATTCTCTCAGATACTTCCATTGAAATCAGGAAGACTAAAGGAACTGTTATCTCAATGACATATTAAATTTCTTTATAAAAAGTAAAAAGGAATTTACACAGAAGTAACTTAGACTGTACTGGTAACCTAAGATGACAAGTCTAAGGAAATCCAGTTTTAAGTCTAGTAATTTTATCTCTAACACTTCACTGTGCCCAGCTGTTGCTCTCACAACAGAATATAGTTTTATGCTAAAATGTTAATACCCATGTCCCTAAAACGAGGCTCCTAAATACACATTTAGGCATCTAAAAACACCTGGTCTGCTTTTCAGAGGGGCTGATCACATGCACTTGCAACTAAAAGCTGTGCATTTAAAAATAATAGTGGTATTTATCTATCTAGTTATATGGCCCCTTTCACCACACTATCAGTGCAAATCCCAGTCAATATCCTGTCAGATATGAAAGCAACATTATCCTCCTTTTACAGATGGGGAACTGAGATATAGAAAGGGTGTCTTGCCCAATTGATTTTATCACAGCCACACAGGAAGTATTAGAGACAGGAGAACCAGGGCTACCTAGTCCCAGTCCAGTGTCTTAACCATAAGACCATCCTTTCTCAAAGGAGCCAGACTGTCAGCCCTAGAAACTGAAATACTCCAGTTATCCACTGGACAAGTAGAGCATCAGCAGCATCCATGCATTTTTCCCGGTAATGTCCTTCCAATGACCCAATTCTGTTTTTATGAAGAGAGAGTAGTTCATTGTTCAGATATGCCTGAATGAAAAAGGTAATATTGGCATCTCTGCTCAGAATGCAATACCCAATGTGTCCACTCACACCATCTGTATGACTACCAAATTTTGTGAGGAGAACACAAGTTGACTAAGAAATGGTCCAAGTCCACCACGTCAGATGGTAAAGACTTTCAGGCCTCAATTCAGCAGTCCATCCCTTTTCAGTCAAAGCACTTAAGAAAGGGCTTAACTTTAGGCATGTGCTTAAGTCCCACTGATTTCAAGGGGACTTAAGTATATGCTTACATTGATAGCGAAACAGGGGTTTAATTCTTTACTGAATTGGGGCCTCAGAGAGTACCCAGCCTGGGGCATATCAAACTGGTGGCTGAGGCCGTTAACTTAAGCAAGGAGATAGGCCAGCGCTGACTGGTTACAGAATGAGGCAACCACAAAGGTGGCATAAAGTAACTTTTGCCTTGAGCCAAGTACAGCTTATCCAGACTAGAGAACCTGGCCCTAAGCATGTGGAGTGACTGCATGAATACACTGTAAATACATCCATTCAATTCCATGTGAAATACCATCAATTCTAAGTAATGATTAAAGGCTTATTCTTTTTAAAAGGGTTAAGGTAAATGACACAGACTTATTTAGTAATGTGAATGTGTCCAATAAAAATATACCTGTGTCACGTATACTGCTACATTTAAGAGGAGTGTGTAGCAATGTGGAAAATGTCATGTCAGTCAAGTATGGTAAGGGGCCAAAGTGTCAAAAGCCTCCTCTAATTTTGCACTCACAAGACTGGGTATTTGCACCTTCAAATTAGGTAACTGCGCTGCTTACTATGATGCCAAATGAAAGATGTTAAGGTAATTTACTCTGTTCAACGTATTGACCTTTATGGAAATGAATATGGTCCTGTAAGCACCAAAAGAAGTCCATATATAACACTCTGCAGCCACTGAGAATCCTGGAATGAGGAGCACTATTGGCTGTAATATCCTTCCTCCTCTCTTCCCACCAAATATTCCTATGCAGTTGCTTCTGGATGCGAGACCATCAGAAATTGCAGTTAATACAGAATCTGGCTGTTCGCTTGTCAAGTGGAGTTACATACCAAGAGAGCATGTAACAGTGCTGCTCAATGATCTGCATGGACTACCTGGTAATTCACGGGTAGAATTTAAGCTGCTGATTTTAACCTATACAGCCGTAAATGGTTTGAGACCTGGTTACTTGAGACGCTGCCTTTCCCCCCTTCAATACTACCACAGCTGTGATCAGCAGACACACTCAAGCTATGGCCAACCTCTCTTGGTATTCTCCCTTCATAGGGTTGTTTCTATAATGAAAAGCCTACGCTTGGATGCTCTGGCCAATTTACCACAAAAAACACCACTCCCTTCAACCTTCCCCCACCTCAAAACAACAAAAATTATACTGTAGATCTGTAGATTAATGGGCTGATCCTGGAATTTCAACCCAAATGGATTTACAACAACTGCATTTAGACCTGTGTGATTTCAAATAAAATTACTTCTGATGAATTTGAATGCAAATTCACAAAATATTCAAACAAACCATGTTTAAACTTGGCTCATCAGATGCAAATATTGTGCATTAATCAGGGAATACCCATTCATGAAAATAATGAAAACTGACACCAATATAATAAAATCATTACAGGTTCTGGGAACTAAACAAGTCATACCCTTGCTTCTTCTACCTGATTAAATGCTTCTTTGCAGTTTACTTTTGATCTGTAATTCAAAAACAAATCACTTCAGTCTTTGAGCCCAGAACTCTGTAATCTTGCTATGGGGTTCTAAGTCGAAATTTTTGGGGAGAAGAGTTGGGTATAAAAAAAGGCAGGGTGGGAGTGTGTGTGTGGGGAGGGGGGTAAGCAAGAACCACTGAGAACATGGAGCACAGTAGATGAAGCAGTTAGATAAAGTGAGGTTTACAGACTCTACCAGCAAGCATTCATAAAACAATCACATGAATAGCACTGTACAGAACAAAAGGCAATGATGATAAAATTGGGCACTTTGTTTTATAAAGCTGGCACAGATGGGTCTGTCACACTGCATGCTTCATTTTTATGAAACCTCAACCACCTTCACTTTGCATCATGTTTTCAGACAAGGGGTTTAAGTGCAGCAGGGCAATGGATTGCCAATTATTTCTGTGACTATCCCAAACTGAGCCGGCAAAATGAATTGAAATATGTTCTGTCTGATAAATTGGATGCCTGGAGTTGTATCTAAATAATATATATATATTGATGGTTCTCCCCATAACCCCCATTATCCAATTACAATGAACAAATTTTCATTTTCAGTCAAATGACGTAATTCCAGCATGGACGTTTTCAGTGAAATCGTCATATCTGTGCATTAAATTCCTGTCAGTGATCAGACTGAAAACAATACTTCATTCCTCATTTATGCATGTATTGCTAATAATGCACTATATAGTTACCCAATCAATGCAGTTTAAGAAGTTCTTTGATGCAGCATGATCTGCCCCAATTTGTGTATATACAGTATGTGAAATAAAAGGAGAAGAATTTGCCTAATTTTCATTTGAATGACTGCTACAAAAGTTTGGGAGAGCCTCGGCTCCAGCCTGAGCCGAAACATCTACTCTGCAATTAAACAGCCCCCTAGCCCAAGTCAGCCAATACAGGCCAGCCAGAGGCATTAAATTGCAGTATAGACATATCCTTACATGCCCAGGCACATGGTAGGAACACTATAAAGGAAACACATCAGGTTGTGTAACTCCCTCTAGCCAATTGACGAATGGGCTTCATGAGCTCCCAAGGTGGCCACATTCAACTTGCCTTGGCTGAAGGGATGGTTATTCTCACACAGACCCAGAGTGAGAGGACCCTTGTGTGCTAAGCCCTTCTGTCTCTCAAACGTTTAGGCCAAAATTTTCAAATGTGAATGCCTAAAGTTAGGTACATAAATCCATATTTAAGCCCCTATTGG
This sequence comes from Lepidochelys olivacea, assembly GCF_965140295.1. NCBI lineage: Eukaryota > Metazoa > Chordata > Testudines > Cheloniidae > Lepidochelys > Lepidochelys olivacea. The sequence goes on along the minus strand of NC_140412.1, from coordinate 101,646,397 downwards.
GCATTTGAGGACTTGTCTACATGGCACGGCAAAGCACACCAGAGGAGTATGATTTGTAAAGTGCTCTAATGGTTGTGCTTTAATTGCCCTGTGTAGCCCCTGCTGGCATAATCTAAAAGGTACCTAGTTCATGTGAACATAGTCCTGTAGGCAACCATATCTGTAAGACTATGGTCACATTAATTGGGTACCTTTGAGTTTACGCCAGCAGGGTCTACACTGGTCAGTTAGAGCACAACACGCTAAAGAGCTTTAAAATCACACCCCTCTAGCATCTTTACTAGCACTGTGTAGACCAGCCCTAACTAACACAATGTGGTTCAGTACCTCAGCCAATGTCTAGTCAAGATTGGGTCATGAATGAACCTGAGATGGCTCAAGACATGATTGAAGTGACAATAAGTAGGTTGGGGGAAGCAGCTGGAAGATACGGTGGAGGTAATATCAGTCTCTTTGACTGAAGGAGTACATCTGCTATCAGTTAACAGAGTTGGCAACTGAGGGGTGATTTTAGATCTCCAGCTGCTGTTTGACAATCATATTACAGCAGTGACCCAGTCAGCCTTTTACCATACTTGTCTGGCTAGGTGGGTGTGTACTTTCCTTTTGGATGAAGACCTTGCCACTGTTATCCATGCTTTATACCCTCAGGATCAGAATATTGCAATGCACTCTATGTGGGACTACACTATTCAGAGACTGAAGATAAAATCCTGGCAGCACTAAAGTTATTGGCAAAACTCCCCTTGACTTCAGTGGGGCAGGATTTCATATGGAAGCTAGTTCAGAATACAGCAGCTCACTTACTGAGCAAGGCATCTCATAGGCTGCACAAGACATGAGTACTCTGGGATCTGTGCTGGCTGCCCATTGGTCTGTGTGTGGCATTTAACGTCTTGGTTATGACCTACAAAGCCCTAAATAACTTTGCGACTGGCCCACCTGAGGGACCGCCTCTCTTCCCAGGCCATAGTTAATGCTACAGTCAGCAGAGGTGTTCAAGTTCCTTACGAAAGAGTGGGGGCTGCTGGCCAGGTATGTTCTATGAGGACTCCAGCACTCTAGAACTTATTTCCCAACTTGGTCCAAAATAGCCTGAGTTTGATGACCTTTGGGATATGCAGCAAAATACATCTCTTTGGTGGGGTTTTTGGAGAGGGTCGAGAGTATGGAATTTCATGGAACAATGAAGGAGTTGAAAAGTGCTTTTTTGCTCATGGCTGGTTGGCTGAGTTCCTGTCTGACTGATTGTTGAACGTTCCTGCGGTGGGGGTTGCTGTAATGTTAATTGAGTGTTAGGCTGCCTAGAGCCTTGCCGAGGCATGCATTTTTTTTTACAACTGTATTTACATTGAAATAAATAAAAATATAAGAGGGACCTGATTTTCAGAGGTGATGAGTACCCACCACTCCCAGATCTGGGACCCATTGTGGCAAATACTGTAGAAAAATATAGGAAGACATAATAAGGTCAATTTTCAAGTTTAACGGAATATCCTAATCCTGCTTTTGAATGCTTACATTGGCATTTAGATGCATAAATGTACTAAATGCCAATTTGAACACTGAAATGTGGATTTAGGACTTTATATACAAGCACCCATCTTTGAAAACAGAGACAGCTTGTTCAGGGCTTGCCCATTTAGCCTGGATAAATCCTGTTCCTGTTTTAAAAGATTTTTGTCACTGCAGTGCAATTTTGAAGCAAAGTGGTATGTTTGGTGCTCTCATTTGCATGACAATACCCAGAATGCTCTTCCAGCTCACAGCTATTTCTTAGAAGTACTGACATGTTTAAGCTTTGAAAATAAACCTATCATGTGGGTGCGCTTGTATGTGCCTTAATTTTTCCCCTACAGTGTGTGTGTTATAAGAAGAAAAAGTAAAGTATACAATCCATTACAGGTAACCAGACCAACTTGCACTTGATAAACACCAATCAGTGATCAAAATTACAGCTGGTAGTTTGGCAAGTGTCTAACAGAGTCATTGATTAACTGATCAACTGGTTCCCTGTGCATACTTTCTAAGAACTGACATTAGTCATCCAGGGCTCTGTCAAGAGAGCTGTCACAATACATTAACTATCAATTAGAAAAATTAAACAATTAATGTATAACATGCTGAACAAACACAGAGTAAGAAAATAGTTGATCAACTTGGACTTTACTCATCCTCTGCCTCTTTCTCTCTCTGCTTGCTACAGAAAATAAATTCACTCCATTCACTTATATTGCAGTGTAGAATATCAGACTGTTCTAGTGTGTGGATTTCACTGTTAAGATGCTATAACACTAATTGTCAGTTTCCAATGATCAAAGTAATTTGGTTAAATAATTGGTTTACATACACTAGATTTTATTTGCCACACAAAGGTAAAACAAATGTTATAATGAGAAACCATCTGTAGAAGAGAGAATATTTTGCTGATAACCCCAACACAGGGTCAAAGTATAAGGGAATGTGTGTGTTCTGTAAATATAAATAATGAGGTGAAGTCCAATGTGTTTACAGAGCAGAAGAGGTTTACACCTGACTTAACCAAATATTTGCCGGTGGGAAAGATTAAGCTACATTTAAAATTATTATTCTTTTGCCATTTGGATTTTGTCATTGAACACGTAATCAACACTCCCAACAGGATGCTTTTGTGAATAATTTGGGAGTGTTGATTACATGACTGTCATTTAGTACCTTTTCTTAATAAATAGAGGTTAATTGTTGTCATATAAAATTCTTTTTACTTTCTATTTACTTTACCAGTTGCGTCAAGACCCAATATATATATTTTTAAATAGTGTCTTTTCGTTATCTGCCTAAGATTAATTTGATGACATCATGATAACCCTTCAGGCCATTATGGCCTTGTTTTTACTTCTTTTTTTCTTCTCTTTTATATAATATATGGATCTGACCACAATTTTTACAGCTCCTCCCTAGATGCAGAAAGGGAAAGCTGTAACTAACTGCCTGCAGCAGTTGGCAGAAACTGTTTCCTTTAACCTCCCTTTAGACCACCGGGCACGAGGAACTGTTGAAAAATTTTCCTTTACCCACCAGAGTGCATGCTTTTTCTGAATGTTGCCAGAGCAGCTTCATTCAGAACACACTGCCATCGAAGTTTGTTCAAAATTCTGCCAGAATGGCTTAAATTAAAAAGTAATTAAAAAACTCTGAAAAACTCATCATTCATGGGTATGACATAACACCCATTATTAACAGTGCTCAGTGATGTCACACCTCTGAATTATGAGATGCTACCTTGACGTATGTTCAAAACTGCTACTCATAAATTATAATGGGATTTTGAAGGGCTACATAGTGTATTTCTACTGAAAAGCAGTGTCTAAAGAGATTAGTATATATTTAATAGTATCTACTGTCTATGCTGATTGTGTGTATTATACTATTTGGAAGAACAGTCCAGTAGCTCTTTATTCTGATTGGCTGAGAGGTTCTATTTGTACAACAATATAGAAAAGGAGGCTTCTTAGTTACTGTAGGAATAACTCATAATGGATACGGTATAGAGGGTATGATTATCCTATGATAACCACATCTTGTGTTGAGTGTAGCTGTTCAATTATATCTGCTACATCAACCAATAGAAAACTCTTAGTAGGACAGACAAATTTGCTTTTTAAAGGTGACATCTGTCTAGAAAGAATTTTCAGCATTGTATTTTAGGACTTGATCCTGCAAATATTCACATATATAGGTAATCATACATATCTGAATAGTGCTATTCAGTCAGTGGGTCTGCTTGCTTTCAAAAAATTACACACAAGTATTTGCAAATTTGGGGTATTAATAACTAGGGCTAGATCTTCAACTCTTGCAAATCAGCATAATTTAACTGAAGTAAAGGGAGCTTTGCTGATTTACTTTAATCTAGAACTTTTTTTTGTTAGTACCTATGACTCGGACAATCTACATATTTTAACACTAAATTAAATTAAATGGCCATACTAGAAAATCTGCATTTCAATAAAGCCTGTATATATTAAACCTTCATTTACAGTAAAATAATTGTGCTGTAATCTTTCACACAGTCCAGGTTACAGATTACGACCTGTAATCTGCTTTTTCTTGGTTTATTTTGAGTTTAAATGGAAACAAACCTTACAGTATAGAATTGGTTTAAGGTCACCTGTCTACAAGGGATTATTGTGCTGTTCCTTTTTATATTTCCCCCCTACTAGTTTGAGGGACAAAAGGTCAGCAGCACCCTAAGGGCTTTTTCAAATGACCTCTTTAGCAAATAAAGTCATTCCCTATGTATAGAGACCATTTCCCAAGGGCAGCCTGTAGGTTAAAATATGAAATTTTTCTGGCATATGTCAGTGAGTGAAACAGTGTGAAAAACAGAACCACTAGTTATGGAAAGTTAAAGCCCAAATGAAAGAACATGAATTTCTATAATGTGCCAATTTAAATTATTGTATATTGAAGCTGAAGACATCAGCTATAGGCATAACAGAAACACATTAGTTTCCTTTTATGTCAGGCACACCCCGATTCAAATGCAGAACAACTTGCTTACTCTGGCTTGAAAACGCAACAGATTCAGCTTATTTGAAAACTGAAATTAAAAAGAATCCTCTAGGGAATTTAATAAAATTGGCCCTTTTCTTTATTACTGTAATTTTAAGATTGTAAACTGCGTCAACCCAAAATTACCAGCAAATTGTCTGAAATCAGTTGTCAAGAAAGAATCTCTCTGTTACGGTTCTCTGGATTATATCTTTTTTTAACATCTTGGCACCTCATTTCTGTAATTGGTTAAGAGATAATGTGCAAAACTCAAAACTTTCAAGTATTCATAAGACATAAAAAACGTTTTAAAACAAATGATTTGACAGCTGCAAATGCAGGATAACACCTAGTTGCATTATAGAAACAGTGTGGATAATTACTTTTTTCAAAAGGAAAGACTCTGTGGACCAAGGTCCTGTCTGAATTTCCCTGCAGCTCAGTTAATGTGCAATAATACAAATCCTGTTGTCACCTCAACCTAAGTCTCTTTATCATCCATACATCAGTAAGAATGATGAGAGACGTCCCATGATTCTAGCAGTCTTCCTTTGAAGGAGCCACATGTTAATTACTGCACTAATTATGGTTTTTGAATAACCAAATGAAGTAAGCAGTCTATGGGAGGTACAGGCATAAACCTAAGACTGAGAAAATACTAGTTACTGAAGTCGTCAGTGTAAACTGACATACTGAACATGCTTAAAAGAAGTAGAAGAAGTAGATTTTAAAAGACAAGCATCTTAAATAATTAGGGTTCCATACAGGAAAAAGAAATGTTATTTCTTAATGGCAAGTGCATTTAAACTGTTATCTAAAGATCTGAAGGTAAGCCTGCTTAATTCACTGCTTCTTCTTTTGTTATTAGGAAAACATAATTGTTCCAAATAATTAGCACTAGAGTACATCACAAGCTGACAACAAAATTATAGAAATCTTCATATTCAGATCCGTCTAGCTGGCTATTAGGAACAGTTTCTGATCATAACCCATTAGTTGAAGTGCTGTGAGTTCTTGATTGCCACCAAATAACCTCAGATATCTGCCGAAGTTAACAGCCCCTATTTATTCAGAGTTTTCTTGACAGTAAAAATTGCTTAGGAGTTTTACAGCTGCCACACAAAAGAACAGTATTGGATGTGCGTACTTGGTGATAAAATAATTGAAATGTGGATTTTAGACACAATTTTAACTCCTAACTTTCTAAATGAAATACAGCCAAGGGATTTCATTTTGTTACAATGGTACCATTGGTTTTCATGTTGATTAAAAATTAAAGTGAATCCACTTCAAATCTTTCCAGTTGTGATGTCCATGCTAATTAAACTAAGATTTGTATGGAGTGTTTTTTGGCATAACAGCCCTATTTTTGTCCTTATTTTCCCATTTAACACTGATGGATCAAACAGTTCTAGATTTCTCTGTTTCTTGCAGTCCAAAGCCTCATTTTCTCTCTCTTTGTGAATAATGGCAATGTACATACTGTTTCTAATTCATTTTTTAAACAGCTAACTAGCTCTCTTAGCACTATTGAAAAAGACAGAAAGAAGCGTAGGATCTTTTAAAACACACTGAAAAATGTATCCTTTTGACAGAAATCACTGCAGTAACCTCACATGAAAAAAACCCCCAGTGTAGACACTATAGGGAAAAATAGAAGTTACTTATCCAGCTTTAATGAATGGATTATTGATAATGTAATACAGAGAAAATGAAAACTTGCTTAAATAGCCAAATACTTTAGTTATCTATAATGCTATTTGAAGCTACCTTCAAAATGTTTTCTGTGATAATAGCTTAGTTTATAAACCTACAAAGCTTTATGTCAAATCCCATGAGGGATAATTTTGATTACTATAGTAATTAACGATGTTGGAAAGTAATATGGATTTTCGGTTAAGATTTGAGTTTGAAGTTAATTAGTCTTCACATTACAATTTGCTGATTAATTATGGATATTTAGTTATAAAGAGAGATGGTAATTATTAATCTCAAAAATCATCTAGGATAATTAACTAAAACTTTGACGTCGGTTACCACTCGCCTTCTGTGTAACTTCCAAGATACCAATTGTATGAAAAAGAGCAAGAGCCTTCTTAAAAAGGTACAAATTCCTACACCTAGCTTTCTTTGTGTATCCAGTGCAGTGAACAAATTTTATTCTTAAATAGTTGATGTATACCACCCACTTTGAAGCAAGGACAGAAACTTAATTTTTGTCAGGGTTCAGATCTTTCATAGCATATTCTTACAATATGCCTCATTTTATCTCAGTAAAATGTGCTATAAAAGAAATTCCAGTCTGAGTCTTAACTTGGTGTACTGTCAACATCATGTCTTAACCTTACAGCTGCAATGTTCTCTTCTGATTGATGGGCTTTGTCAGTTCCCATGTTAAACTCTGGAATGAACCTCAGTGTTGCTACAGATATCTTTATTTTCCAACAGCAGCCGCCGTTAGCAATGCCAAGGAAATATTAAAGCAAAACTACTAATTAGTGTAATAATTAACTTATCGTTTGAAATCACCTTTGTTTAAAAAAAATGTTTTTCTTCTTTTCCTCCTAATCTGTGAGGAACAAAATCTTAGTGTTATCACAAGGGGAGGGGAATGTGATTAAGAAAAAGGGTTAAACCAAAAAACATCAGCAGCACATCAATGTCCTGGTATTTACCCTAGTAACACAGACTCTGAACAGGGATCTGTTTACATTATCTCTAGATCATCTTGACAATATTTATTCTCTATTTACCTAAATGAGGCAATATGATGATATTTATTGCTCAGAATGGCTAAATATAGACTTTTCCTGAGCACTCAGTACCATAGTGGGAGGTTTTGCTCTAATCTACATCTTTAAACTGACAAGCTGGAGAATTCCTAATGAATGCCTCTTTTCATCTGGATGTCTGTGTGTATTTGACAGTATAAATATTTAGCAATATCGGAGTCAGCTTGTGATTTTACCCAGATGGACTGATTGATGCCTTGGCTTGACGTTGCCAAAGACAATCCATGTAGTTATATAAGCAATTTCCCTCTTACTTCCTAAGAAGCAATTAGGTGGCCAAAGGCAGCAACCCAAAAATAGTGAAAATACTTCTGGTATCAGCTGACAACTCAGAGGGATAAATAAAATATGGTACTTAAATTATTACCACTTTACTTTCATGAATCATGGGATTAAAGCTTTCACTTCTAAAGTACATATAAATTGCAGGGTTTCTTATGTCTGTAATTTGCAAGAATCTAAGTTAAAATACCAGCTAATCAGTCAACTCGCATTCACCTTGGGAAAAGTACCACCCCTTCTTGTCATTTTTGTAAATTGCATGCCTAAGCACCAATGTTATTTTCAGAGGGAAAAAAAAAGCTTGTTGTCAATAACATATATTGCAGTCTAGTTAAAACAACATTTGTTAAGGTTTAATCGCAAATGTAATTTACTTTTAAAGTTTAGACAGAACGCTCAGAAAAATTCAAGGGACACATAATAAATCATTTCCCCCTATCCTGGGTGTGAAAAAGGTAGATCAGATTCCTGCAGGTGTGTTTCTTTTTTCCTCTACAGGTTGCAAATTGTTTTTCCCCCATATCAGCTGAAACCTTACAATAATATGAAGACTACACTGGCTTCAACAAATAAATGTGTGCATTCCATTGTTTTCAACTTACGTGAAGTGTACTCTAAATGTAATTAAACATGCCCACCCATTTTAGTTACTATATGTTTCTGGTCTCCACCATCTAATCCATAATGTATCCATGTAATGAACTGCAACATCAAGAAGTTTTTGCTAAAATTCCTTTTTATTATTTTTTTTGCTGGCTGGTGAATGTCAGCTTTACATTAGCTATGCACTATTTATCCATCTCAATTTTACATGCTGTAAGATGCCTGCAATGATTATGTCATGTGCTTTTACGCATGTTAGTGGTTGGGGGGTGGGGAGCGTGGGGCTGAAGGGGAGAAAACAGTCATACACTATTTTTGGCAACAGTAATATTCACATATCTCAGTTATGTTGCTGATTTCCCCCCCTTTAGTTTTCTTTGTTTTCTATTAACTCACCCCAGTCTTCGTATAACCCATGCAATAACTCAGGAGAAAGGGCAAGCAAGACATTCTTCTTCTTGACACTAATACCTATAGATCCCATTCTAGTGTGATATCTCTCCCTATCACAAAATATCTCAGCTCACAGAATTCTCAGAACTCAAGAACTGGCATTCTTAATATATTCCACAGGCAAGTGGGATACAATGCCCACTGGTAATCAGACATACACAACAAGGTTTCATTGGGACCAGCTGTCTAGTTGTAATGTACAGCAGCTTTTAAGTGCAGCACACATCAGCTACAGTATATTCTTCTGTATGGCAGTTTCTGACTTACCTTTTCTATTATTATTCTATGACCTGCTAGCTGCCAAATAAAAATAAATGTATGCTGCTTTCTATTTATTGGATTTGATTAGTAATAAATTTGTTATTGACCAGATATAGAATGTTAGGCTTGAGGCACAATCCAATGGTCTCTACTCACTTGATCATTATGTACTGCACCTTCAGTCAAGCTGCATTGAATCACTTTACTCTATGTTTTTTTTCTGAATTGTTTGGCTGGATGATGTTTTGTAATGAAAAAGGTGCAAGAGTGACAGAAGGCCATTTCTTTAACCTAGAAGACAACTAATATATGATGGAAGAAAGAATGCCCAGTAATAGAGTGCACTGTACATGGTACAATCCGTTGCCCAGGTTTAAGTGAGAAATGACTAGGTCTGATAAGGCAAAGTTTAGAATAAACTGCATTGTTTTACAAAATATGTCATCAGAAAAACGCATTAACTCTAATCAGCCAAAATGGTATGATTCATTGCTTAATTTCAGAGTACTGGGCTATAAATTATAAAAGGCCTGCCACAACTAATTTTTGCAATGGCATACTGGATGAAAAATGAAATGTCCAAGTGGCTACAAGTGAAAACCTTCCATCTTTCTTCCACGGCTGAATATTACTTACTCTAATGATGTATAATAGCCTACAACTACACTTAACCTGTGCATTAAATGGCAGCATAAACTGTTTACCTAGAGTTATGAAGAAGAAAACAGCAAATCAAGCAAAGGAAACTAAAATGTGTACATTAACCTCCCACATGCCAACATAATTGTCCCCTACAGATGATGTATAACAGTGACTCCAAATCATATTTATTTATTTATTTTTGCATTACGGGTTATGCTTCAAGTATCTAAAGTGTCAAAGCATGTGTGATAAATTGATGCCAAAATGTACCTAATTAATAAGTCTGATGATGTTTAGAGTAAAACAGATGCTGGCTATGTTGTTAATGGAACTGCAGCTATTACAAAAATAATTGCATCCAATGTTCCTCAAATATACAGGTATGATTTTAAATGAAATAACATTATAATTTGCCAGACAAAATAAAACCACTTCGTAAATTCTTCTGGTGAATTTATGTACAAATATGTAACAAGGGATCAAAGTAATTAACCAGGTCAACAGCATTAGCAACAAATGTTTGTTAAATACCTTATTTCTGTGGCTTTCACTTATGGTATTTCTCTGCACAAGATTATTACTCTCTCTCCTGCCCCCCTCCCATGTGACACATACATGCCAATATGCATACTGTATATAAACATATGAACAGAATCCAATATTGAGTAAGTTAAAAAAATACATAATAAAAGCCCAGAAAGTTTCTTACTATGCTGTAACCACTGATTACTAAAAATATCAGATACATGATATTTCTAGTAGTCAGAATTCTTTATATCAAAGGACACTGATAACTAAAGAATACTTTATAATACTTTATTCCTATCGTTTTGCTATATGCATAAAATATAATAAAGTTTAAAATCTTTGTCTCCTTTCTTGCAAAACAATTGCTTATTTGCTTTGTTTCTTTTAAAGATGACATATCCAAGCGGAATCAATTGACAGAAAAACTGAAGGTAGAAAATTCTATCCTTTGAAGCAAGTTTTGGAGAATCTGATTAGGTCTCATGCTGCAATACTAGGTATTCCATTTTTGCCAAAGGGCCAGCTATTATTATTAACATCATTTGTCTGAATCATTACTCTGCACCTTGGTTCAGCAAACACTATGAAGATGGCATGGTAATAAATGACCGCAGGAGTCTTTCCTGCTTCGGCCTGTTTTTATCTGCCACCTCTCTACCGTCAGCTCCATCTTTCTGAACCTCTCTGAATCCCCAAAAGGGACGGGGCGTCTATTTGTTTTCCACTAGGTTACCACTCTGTCTATTGTTGTTTGCACTAAAGGGTACGAATTCAATTCATTCTTGTGACATAAAAGCACTGATACAGTAAATTTTTTGCCCAAGAGAAAACACAAACAAAGTTGCTGAATATGGGCTAAGATGTGAAGCACGAGTATGTATGTGAAGGAGCTTTCTGAGGCAGTCTTACTTACCGAATACTGTTTTTTCCCCAGCACAGACTAGACAACCACATATACTATTTTAAACCTCTATTAACCTTTCCAAATTGGTACTAAGCGGAGAACAGTGATTGTGTAGGAGGGGTTATGTAGTACAACCTACCATAGCAGAACACATCGAAGTGTAAGCAGGGGAGGAAGCAAGAGATTGGAAGGGAAAATAGCCAATCAATGGCTTCAAGATTAAGAAGCCAACTACTACTGGAATAAAAGAATTTAGTTAGGTTGATAGACTAGAAAGATGATAAAAAGAAACAAGCAAGACCTTTAAAAGCATTAAAAAGGGAGCACTAGGATGAGAGAGAATGACAGGGCATCAGGTAAATTTATTTCTCAGCATGTTGAATTGTCCACTAATTATTTTGTCTTTTTTTTTTTTTTACTGAATATGAGAAAAATAATTAGCCTGTAATCTAAACAAAATCAATCAAAACTGGACAGACTGGACACTGGACAGACTGGATTTTATTCTGATCCTCCAGCTTGCATTACTGAGAATTTTTTTTTTTGCACAATAAAAAACAAAACACTAAGTGGTGTAACGAATCTTTCTCTTTTAAATGACGAAAAATGAGTATTTTTCTTCCTAGCAAAAAGAAACAAAGTAAAAAAATATTACACAAAGCAGATCCTAAGATATCCCAATTCCAAATACTTAGTCTAAGGGCTTGTCCACACAGGACACCACCACTCAGTAGATGGGTGTACATTCTAAAGCACACCAACATGTTGTGCACTAACTGGCCTGTGTAGACCCTGCTAGTGTACACTAAAAGTTCCCTGAAGCACTATGTTAACGTACGCTAGGAAGCTTTCAGTGCATACCAGCAGCGTCTACATGGGCCAACTACTGCACAATGCATTGGGGTGCATTAGAATTCGCACCCATCTACTGCACATGGTTGTGCCGTGTAGACCAGTGGTTCTCAAACTAGGGCCACCGCTTGTGCAGAGAAAGCCCCTGGCGGGCCGGGCCAGTTTGTTTACCTGCCGCATCCACAGGTTCTGCCGATCGCGCCGATCCCTCTGGACTTCCTTAGAGGTTTTCAAGGTCAGGCTTGACAAAGCCCTGGCTGGGATGATTCAGTTGGGGATTGGTCCTGCTTTGAGCAGGGGGTTGGACTAGATGACCTCCTGAGGTCCCTTCCAACCCTGATATTCTATGATTATGTCTCATCATTTAAAAGAAAAAAATTCGCTGCACCACTTACTGTTTTATTTTGCAAAAAAATCTATCTCAGTAATGCAGACAATATGGAAGATCAGAACAGTATCCACAACTTGCTTGGTTTTGATTGAAATCACACCCCTCTAAAGCACATTGCCACGCCACAGACAAGCCATAAGACTTTCATCCGATGGTAATACTTAATGAGGGTAATATTAGAAACTCTATTCAAAAAAGTAAATATCGATGTCCCAATCAGTGTAAACACTTCATGCTTTGGGGAAATTAAGTTATGTAAATGCAGTTATGAAGCATACTTAGCATGAGCTTTTCACTGCCAAGGGCAACATATATGAGGCTAAAAAAGTGCCAAACTTGGTAAACCTCAAAGAATATAGCCAAACACTTCTCTACTTCTAGTACAAATCTTACAAAACAATACATGAAAAAAAGAAAAGAAAAGAAACCCCCTCCCGAATATGAAATCCTATAACTGTTCACAATTCCTGGAACATTACCTTGTGTACAACTTTCTTCATTATAAAAATGTGCTACATTACTGCCAGAAGTTAAGAAGTTATTACTTGAAAATCGCTGGGTAATCTAGCTTGTGCTAAGATGGATTTTTAATGAAAGTTTAATGAATGATAAATACTTGTTTCTTGATAAATGTTTAATTATGCCAATAATTACCAACTGCTGAAAACTACTGTTGTGTTAATAATGGCATTTTAGTACACAAGCAGTTTCATGAGTCATGGTGCTGTTAAAGATCAGAATTCCATCTGTCTAATGCAAACTAGCAAAACAAAAGGAAAGTCTAATTAATATTTTGATAAATTTTCCCCGCACACTTTAAAAGTGATGTCCTTTTGTGAAAAATTAAATCTACTTAGTCTGCTTTGGGATAAGAAGAAATACACAGTCTCAGAGCGAAGATATTATTATTATTATTTGTACATATGAACCTGTGAAAACTCGAAGAAAAAAAATGAACTAAAACCAGATACAAGGTATGTGACCATGCTGTCTATTTGCAGACAGCTAGCTCACTTGTGGGTAGTGAGGACATTACATTCACTGGAAGCATTAGAAATCACTTCTAAAATACAGAATCACCCTCTCCTCTTTTTGTATTGCTTGTTGCAATTGTCTGAAAGACTACTACTTTCTTATCCCACCAACCCCAGCAATTGCAACCCTCACCTCTTGCAATATCTTACAATTTTGGAGCCTCATGATGTATTTACGTAGGTGGAAGAGGAGCATTCTTGTTGTGGTAGTGCAACCAAAGGCTCCTGTGGGGATTAGGGCCCCATTGTATTAGACACCATACAAATACAGGCAAAGAAATTAACACAAATGTATAATATAGTAGCACACAGAGAAGGGAGAATACAACCTTCTGCTTAGAAGAATTACGGGAGTTTCGACCACTTGTTTATTCTGGGATGTTTTTTCTCCCAAATATAAAATATATTCAACATTCCTTATGCTCAAGACACTTGTCTGGTTCTGCCACTCATAGATGGCTGCACGTGAGTGAAGTGATTCTTACAGTTTAGTGCTAAATGTCACTGGCTTTATTAATGTGACTAGTCCAACTGATTTTCAGTAGTAAGGCCAGCAGCATCAGTTTGTAAAGTGCTTTAGGATTCTTTAGGATGAAATGTGCTCTAGGCCTGATCCAAAGCCACTGACTTCAGTGGACTTTAAATCAGGCACTACATGAATATAAGGTGTTATGGATCAGATCCTCAGCTGGTGTAAAGCAGAGTAGCAGCTCTGACTTCAAGTGGAGCTATTGCAATTTATGCCAGTTGAGGATCTGGTACGTACAGGTATCAATAGGACACAAATGCAAATTGCCTTCACTTGTGAAAACAAAAAATTAATGTGGCCACACTATTCTTACTGGCAAACTATGAGACAGGATACAAAACATTTTTTTAATGCGTTAGGTGAACATTCTATTTCTACTACTGGAAAATTAGTTTTATTCATATGCCAGCTGGTTCAGTGCCATACCTTGTATTAGAATATTTAAAAGGAGAAATTGATGCAAAATGATTTTCAAGTACAATATTTTTCTTGGGACATTCCTTTTTAAAAACTGTTAAAATTTCTATATAATTGGACACGGTTATAAGCCCTGTCTTACAACTGGAGGGACAATTATAACTAAGACTTCACTACAAAATATATTGTATGCAGTAATCCTGCATAGATAGTGGAATGGGCTAGGTGAACTAATATGTTGTTGTAATTTCTAACATCTATGAGTCAGTGATGCAAATATTTATCTGCATAAATAGAATGCACTTTTTTTTACTTAACATCATCCATATGTTATTCTCACGGTTTATCAGAAAAATAGAATTTATTGAGAGACTTTATCCTTAACTTATATATCTTGTTGAGCTGTTGGTTTCTGAAACTATTTCTTGTTACTACAAGAGTGGTTGCATGACATCTTGAAGTAATTGTCCATTATACTCATGCAGGTCGGCAGTAGTTTACACAAAAAGGCAACATACCATATAAACAGGCAATAAACAACATGCTGAAGTAAGCAAACATAGGTATAGACTATGAGGGCATTTAAGAAAAGGAACCACTTTTTACCGTAGGGAGAAAGAGATGCTGCCATGGATTACTAAAGTATGTTAGCGTATGCATGGCATCCACAATGCAGAACAAATGTCTGTGAAGTGAAACAGAAAACAAACTCCATGTTGACAAATGGATGGTGGCTAATAGCACTTCTTCCATGGGATTACCTCAGGAGAGTGAAGAACAAATCCAAGGGCATTATAAAGCATATTTTGACAATTTTTCTGAAGTTACACTGTAGCATGTTACAGCCCAGAGGTTAAAAAAATTACCTTGATTGTACTATAATGTTCAATAGCCTTAGCTATAGCCTTTTATGATACTACAGCACAATGCCCTATAATTTGGATAACTCAAGGACCATATATTTATAGCTATCACTCGCTGATGACTAATAAATGCTGGATAGCATATAAATGTATATCATATTAATAATATGTATTATCCGTTCCATATATATTTATTTATATATGCATATTAATATGTATTAAGCACCAATAACATTAAGCACAAATATCGTAACAGTGATATAGCCTAAACTGTCCTATATCATAATCCCAGTTAGGGAAGTAACTTCATGGACCAGTTCCTGGAATGCTAGTATCCAAAACAAAGATAAGGAAGGAATAGAAAAACAAGTTAGGGAACTGGGACAACTGATGGGTTGGATTACAGTGACATGTAAAGAGATGTGTACCTTGTAAAATCATCATACAAATAATACCAGCTGAAATGTGCAACGTGGGGAGCAAACCTTCTGTGTAAGACGAATATAACATCACTGTGCAGGGCAGCTCCTCTCAGAGCCTGGTATGGTGTAGTACCTTTTACCTGTACCATATTAATAAACCTGACAGTGGTTATTTGGTCTCCTAAATATATGTCATAAGAAACTAAAGTGTGGTCAAGCAATTGACTATACAATTTATCAACACCTCCTAACCATTCATGATTCTAGTTGAAGATGTGAGGTTTAATGGTGGGGAAAAGATAGGATAGGTCCTAAACTGGTGAAGGAGAAGATGTGGGTCTTCTTGTGGTAGAGAGAAGAGTTGTGAAACTTGCAGATTTCATATGAAATTAGTGAACGTTATAGGGGGTCCCTCCAGGATGAGAACACAGTCATCTGCAAATGCCTTCAAACGTAACTCATTGGCTTTGGCTTGTAATACCTGAAATGCAGGGGTGCTGGAACTAGCAGCAGCACCTCCTGGCTTAAAGTGGTTTCCATCATAGACGGGGTTTACAGTTTTGCTCTCTGGCTCTCAGCACTCCCACTATAAAATCTGTTCCAATGGCACAGCTGAAATATACTACTGAAATGGGTGGCAGATAAAAATCAAGTAATTCCATAGTGAATATACGTCTCAGCAAATCATAAGTATATGAATAAAAAAATGTTAGTCTCACAGTTCAAATGTTTTCATCCTTTGCATTATTAGCTAAACCATGACCTAAATATGCAGCTATAGAAAGTCCACTGAACAATATAGGCCTGATTCACCATTCCATTATACTGATTTTACACAAGTGTTACACGGGTGTCATGGAGTGGAGAATCAGACTCTGTAAATGGCATGCCAAAGAGTAATAGTGCTTTCGATTTCAAGGAAATTCACGCACTCTGAGTATAATGATTGAACAGACTATAAACACTATTCTGATCTTCCATACAGCTGGCATAATTTTTTTTAGCTATGAAGAAGAATGCTCGCACGTAGTTGATATTAGAAACTCCATTCACAAAAGGAAGTCACCCAATGCAACTTCCAATGACCAAAGCCCCCAATTTGTATAGCTAAATTCTGCTTATCTGGGTTTTCCCTAAAGTTTAAACTAGATATGGCATCAGTCATGTAGCACTGCTGTGCTCTGTTAAACACCTTCTATGTTTCATTTCAGAGGTGGCTGCTTTTCAGTGGTGGGTGAACAGCCTTCTGGATGTACTGGTAGTTTATAAGGTACTTCAGAATCCTTTGAGATGAAAAGTGCTATGTAAAATATTAAAATATTATAGCAGATTTGGGATTATAGAATTAATTTAGAAAGATAAACTGCAAAACATAGTACTTGTTTTTTTTCTGGATGAGACTAATAATATTTATCACAAAGCACCCATGGAGCCTGAGCCAATCAGATTGCTTAACTAGCTTAAAATACTCAGACCTCATCTTTGTACAGCGATAATAGTGGACATACCTATTATTGCTCAGATGGGAAGAGATTCTGTATTTTTATTATTTTTAATTTAGCAGGGTTATTTTTGTAAAAATGTTGGGACATCTGTGAGTGCTTTATGATATATTAACACACGCACCTCACTGTCTCCTTTCTTAACAGTATGTTGTCACATTTGCAGTTTGGGCAAGACAGAATTGCTCATCTTCCCCTCACAGCCCATCTGGTTTCTCCCAAGCTGCTCAGGCGACAACACGCTACAGAAAAAGCAATGTTATCAAGGGCACATAGCAAAAAAAATTATATATATATATATATAAAAAACATATTGCAGCATGTTTTGTCATTTACAATGCATCATAAAAAGTTACATTGCATCTGACCAACAACAAGATGTAATGTAAAATGACGTGACTACATGAAACAACACAGCATTATTCAAAAATCTGAATTTCAAGAAATAAGCACAATGGGGTCAATTAATTTTTTTACGGTGTTTTAAATTCTGACAGAAATTAAGTCAGAAAAAAGGCAGGGAGATTAAGAGGTTAAATGTTTAATTTTTGTGGTGTTTACTCATTTTTTTAAGGAAAAATCAAATTGGAGTAAATAATGCATTATGAAATCTGTATTGTATATCATTATCTATAATATGAAACAAAGCATAAGAAAGAATAATGGAAATAATATTAATTACTTTCAGAGCATGCATAGTGTAGCTGACTCTTTTCATGTTTTACATACAGTATAATAATCAAGTTATGAAAAAAACAGTGGGTTTTTAAAGACTATTGTCTTTTGGTTTTGTTTTGATTTTTAATGGTAAGGGTACAAAGTAGAGCACTCTGTTCATTCCACAGATCTGCTTCTTAAGAATCAACATGGTGCACACCATGTGAACTGTCACATTAATAACCCTATGCTGATATTCAAATTTTCTGTCTTAAGCTAAAGAAAGATTGAATACCCTGCTGTTGTGTGGCCAAGATTGAAGAGGTGTCTCACTGACATTGTTCAAAGTTTATGAAAATATATGAATGCTCAAATGTCATTGGCTTTGCGCCTCCAACAGACTGTGGTTTTATGAGAAATCAGTCTTTTAATCAAAATGATTGAATACCTTAAGGTCGAATCCAAAGATATCAGTTAATATCTAGAAACGTGCTATTTCTGCAAATTTTGCCACACCGTACATATTGTGGTGCATTTTAAAGTGTTAATTTGTGCATTCCATATTGAAAATTGATCTTGAATTTTATCTTTTTGTCAAGCAAAAACATATGGTTACAAGCTCTATGCATTTTATGTGACGGCTGTTGAAGCTGTCACATGTGCAAACTTGATAACCGATGTGACACATACGCAAATAATTTGCTTGTTTAGTAACAATTCAAAGATTCATTATTCATGCAAAAACACATTTTTTTAAAACGATCAGATGGAACTAGTCTTCATTTTGCACAATCTAGTCTCATTGGTGTGCAAACAAAGATAAAATAAAGCTGGGAACTAAGTGGTATTAAAACAAATCCAAGAATATGGGTATTTTCAGATAATTATTGAACCAGATGGTGTTTTTTTGTTAATTCTGCCATCAGCCTGAGAACTTGATGTCTTACATCTGCACTTGGTAAAATAAATTTTGCCACTGACATTATTTCAGTTTTCTTAGAATATTTCAATCAGTTTTACACCAAGATTTGCAAACATCTGCCACAGTAATGGCTGTAAGATGAAATTATTTGAAAGAATTCCATTAAGAAAACACTATCTATCCCAAACAATTTTAAATGTATCATCCCTGTTGCTAAACCTTCTGAACTACTATTGCATGTGAATTAAAAAACAAACATACCGACATAGTTATACCTTAAAATTTGACAAAGGGAACCTATATAAAAAGTCAGTAAAGGGTTTCTGGTTCATTTGGGATGCCATCTTGGAATTTCACAATGTTTTAGTTTGTTTTTGTAAGGCTGAAAGATTAAAATGATCTTAGCACAAAATTAAACAAAATCCGCTCCCTGTGCTCCTCCCCCACATCATCTTGAGATGGGTGACTAAATTACAGAGCCATACTACAAATTAAGTTAAAACAGATGATGGAATATAAAAAGAATAAGACAGTCATGTTAATTAGAGACTATGTTATCAGCCCTAATAGAATTCGTCATAAACGTTATCACTCAAATATTGTACCTCATAAACATATGTGCTCAGTCACTTATGCACATTTGCCAACTGCATAGGAGTTTTAGAAACTTCCTTTCTGTGATCTAAATCACAGTTGTTCTTGAAAACACAACTGTAGCAGATCATAAAAATGCATAACTGGCTTAATTTCTTCAGTGTTATACTTCTACAGAAAAGCCCAAATAAGGCCACATTTTTATGCATGATAATAGATAAACTCCCCCTTTCTGAGTGACTGTCCACTTTGTATTACCAACTGTACCAGAGCAATCATCAAGCTAGTCTCAAATACAATGTATGATCACATTTTATTAATACTAAATATCATCATAGTGTGCATTTATACATGAATTCTGAAACAGCTGCAGTAAGATCCCAACTATGTTCTTTGTTGATGAAATTTCATTACCAGGGTTTTACTATGCTAGCATTTTTGTATGGTTAATATGATAGAACATGCCTGACCTGCCAGCCCAGTTAAAGTCCTCTGCATTGTCCGCTTCAAGACATAAGGGTTTGATTCCCAATCCTAATCGCTTACTCCCTGGATTGACAGATGGGAGAGTTGCAGACCAGGCTCCGATTTAAGAATGAAAGCCCAACTGACAAAATAACTGGGGGGGATAATGGTAGTGACCGTCATCAGGAGTTCCCCTCAAAGCCTCTCACCAAGATCTTGATCTTGGATGGGGCACAAGGGAATGCAGTAAGAAAGAAGACTGGGGTTGGGGGGGGAAATCACTCAGTTTGTGATGATCCAGCCCCCCCACCTCCCTCGTAAATGGGAGCTGTTACTCAACATGCTGTGAAGCAGAAGGTGGTGCTGCATGGTGCTGAAGAGATTTTCTATGACTGCTCCTCAGCCTGAAAAATGAGAGTGATGCTGTGAGACTTTAAAGGTGGTCGATATAAAGAGTGAAAACATCAGGTGTGGGACTCTCAGGGATCCTCCTGTACAAAGATACACGGAACATCCTCCTCTCCGCCATAGAAAAAGAAGAAAATAGCAAGGGCTAAAATATTTAAAATTTATGTTTCTTTTCTGAAGCCAATGGTTTGTTTATTTTGTTTTTTTTAAACTCTTTTGGTTCCCTGTACAAGCCTGAGGTACACAAGCTGGATATGAGAGTTATGAATACATGTGTTAAATGCAGTGCATGTATTTTTGAGGTAAACAACACTTACTGTGGTTACATGGATGATTTCGAACAGAAATGCAAAGTTATTTTGTAAATGTTAACTGAATACTATTTCAATACTGGTCCTGTCCATTATCATACCATTGGTTTAAAAATAAGTAAATAAATAAATACATAACAAGGCTGTGATAAGAAAAACATTTTTTCCCCTTTCATAGACTTGGCAAAAACCATAAGTTCATGGCCTGTTCCCTTGCTTGCCAGTAGACAGCACTGAAAGTTATAAAACTAAAACAATTGCTTTCATTTATATCTCTTCCTGATTACTCTGATAGCTGAAATGACAGAAGAAGTTCAGAATCTGTAAAGCCTGTCACATTATAGAAACATGTCTCTTTAAACTAAATGTGAAATTCCAGTAATTGAAGTGATAAATCTAGTGTTTTTGCTGGGGTACTTTTGATGAGAACTATAGTAGTAAATTTGAAATTATTCTCCGCTGTTACATCATGGTAAAAGCCTTTCCATTATCTGTTGTCAGTCACTAGGGATGGGCAAATAACTCGATTGTCAATCTAAACTGTGAAACCTAAAGTTCTGGGAATAATCAATAAAGGAAAAAAACAAACTCTCTATGATCTTCATATAATTCTTTAGAAAACTCTAGGTTGTTTTTCCTCTTTTACTTCTGCACACCTCATTTATTCAAAGATATATTGGATATCTTAGAATATTTTATTTTTTAAACTAGTTACATGTCACCTTGTTTTCAAATGGCATATGAGAGTTACATTTCAAAAAGCATAAGCAGCTACATTGTGGTGGTGTCTAAATGAAATTTTATACAAGATACAGACTTAATTAAATTAGCAATAACAACCACCTACATTTTATTATTGATTTTTCAGCCATACTATTTATTGCCTAATATTTCTACTTTAAAGTACATGATATTTTTTGGTCTTTCAGAGATTCAACATCATCTAAGAGTTGGACCAGAAGTATTCTGAACAGGAGCATAAATGAAAAACAAATACTGGGCACCCCACACTTGTTTGTAAAATAACTCATTGTGTACAGTCTCTTGTCCAAAGCAAAAGCAATTAATCTTATCAACTGTACTGCAAGACAGATACAAAACACTGAAAGTACAGTCTAAGCAAGGGACTGGGAGCACGGACTTAGTGTTCCATAGCTCTGCCACTGACTTAAAGTATGACCTTGGCTAAATCACTTAGCCTCTCTATTCCTCATTTTATTCAATTTTACAATAGATCAAAAAACAACAATGGAAACCTTACCTCTCACAGGGCTGCTAATAGAATTAATTAAAGTTTGTAAAGTGTCAGAGGATCTCTGGCTGAAAGGTGACACAGAAATGAAAGTATTACTAGCAGTATTCTTATTTTTGATTCCTGAAACAATATGGAACAAATTAGGTTATTGCATTTGCAAGCCAATGACTGGAATATTATTGCAGGTGCATTTTCCCATTCAGCTTTAAAAAATAAATTTCAAAACCTTTAGGATAGAAATACGCGTCAGTTACAGAATTCGGACTGAGATCAGACAACCAGCGGTTGAGGTCTCAATCCAAGATCTTTTCCCCTTATTGGCACATAATGGAAATCAATGCCAGTT
The DNA here is from genome assembly GCF_965140295.1 of Lepidochelys olivacea. Lineage (NCBI taxonomy): Eukaryota > Metazoa > Chordata > Testudines > Cheloniidae > Lepidochelys > Lepidochelys olivacea. The sequence goes on along the minus strand of NC_140412.1, from coordinate 101,624,431 downwards.
GCGAAATTTGGGTGCAGGTACAGATTCTAAAATCCTCAAAGTTTAGGAGGTTCAAATCCAAGGTTTTCGTTCAGCCCCAACTCCACTTTAGATATTTTACAGAGAAACAATTAATTGCAGTGAGAGAAGAAAATTACTCTTCTAGTTCAGTTTGATCTTTCCATATTAGAATAAGTGAACTAATTACGAGAAAAGTATTTGAAACTTCAAATACAATGATTCAAAAAGAACCAAAGGAAACATAAAAGAAAAATAACATGTTTAGCAATTTTGGGAGTAACTGCTGAAAATATTAAGGATGCTGAATACATTCATGGATTGAGATTTTAAAGTATTGATTGCTGTGCATCTGAAACAACCTTCTCTCTCCTCTCCTGCACTGTACACTTTTATCTGCCGTGTAGTCACAGACATCTAATAATAAAGTTGCGTCTTGATTAAACCCATGTCAAATGTCTCCTGTCCTTCTTTTGGTATAGCCAGACATTGATTTGTTAATACTGAAACCTTCTATGGAAACACCAATTTTGACAAAATTTAATCTGGAAGATTTAGTGGGACTAAGATGGAATTTCTGGTGAGAATATCCAATAGCCTGATGGTTAGGCTTCTGAGCTGGGATGTGACTGACTCAGGTGCAAGTCCTTACTCTTCCTGATATGCACCAGGGACTTGAACCTGGCTTTCCCATATCTCTGGTGCCTGACAATTATGCTCCTGTTGGTGCTGTGCCACTTTGTATAAATAAGTAAATATTCATAGACACAGATGACTTGTCTTCACTAGGGGGGTACATCGACCTAAGTTACACTACTCCAGCTACATGAATAATGTAGCTGGAGTCGACGTAGCTTAGGTCGATTTACGGTAGTGTCTTCACTGCACTGCATCGAGAGGAGACGCTCTCCGGTTGACCTCCCTTATTCTTCTTGGGGAGCTGGAGTACCGGAGTTGAATGGGGAGCTCTCTGCCATCAATTTAGCAGGTCTTCACTAGACCCACTAAATCGACACCTGCTGCATCGATTGCAGCAGCGTCGATCTCCCTGGTAGTGAAGACAAGTTTAGAGAAACCCTGTAATTTTTCACAAAATATAATTCTTGTTTTCCAGCCACACACTATGCTTATTTTGCATAAGAACTGCAAGAGCAAACACATACAATTTAAAAAATGTTATGCCAGAGAAGCTGGATGCTTGGCCATCTCTGCCTGAGGTCCAGATTCCAAAGTTTAACAACTTATGTTTGTGTTTCTTTGGTGCTCCAAAGAAGTAATGCATCCTTAAATCACGATATAGGAGCCATCTTCTTCTCAAGTGAATACACCTGAGCCATAAAAATGTGAACACCTATTTTTAAATTGTTTTATTGGCACAATTTTTGGGGTGTGTGCGTAAAGGCGCATGAGGTAGGGTGGTGAATCAAGGTACAAAACACAACTAATATTTTTTCATGGTGGGAAGAGGATGAAGGAAAGCGGTGTGGTGGAAAGTTGTACTGGGGCTCTCTGTGCTTCCAATTGGATATTTCTTTAAAAGTTCAGAAACTCCCCTCCCCCCACAACTACTCATCACTTAATCAGTATGGAAGTACAAAACGTCCTGCGGTGAAATATCCAGTCTTCTGTGGTAAAAACAAAGAAAGTTTCCCTTAAACCTTTATTTGAATTTGCATGGAACACACTTCCCTACAATTGCTCACATGTCTCTGCATCTATTTTTCTTTTTAAATCAGGCATTAAATATGCATCTTGCCTCCCACGTAGAAGATCTGCAGCACAGGCAAAGTGCCTGTGTATTCAATTATAGGCTAAATAAATATAACGAATATTGAGAAATACATAAATAAATTAATAAATAAATAAGCAGACATAGGATCAAATTATTGGCAATATACATGCTCTCTCTCTCCTTTTATTATTACAATGTAGTGTCCTAATACATACTCACTAGATTTTTATAAAGGAAACTGAGAAATCCAGATTGAAATAAAGCTTTTGATTTACATGAAGAGTAACCTGAAAGTAGGGAATTAGGTATTCAACTCCCATTCTTGTGTTAATGGTAACAGCATGTCTAATCACCCATGTACCTTGGTAAAATGTACTCCATTGTACTTAGTGATATTGAGCTAATTTGCAAAACTGTACATCCAAAGGTTTTATTTATTCGTTTTATTAATTTATAGACATTTCTACTGTGTTCATCACAATAGTATCAGAGCATCTGAGTGTTAAGTTAGATTTACAGAAACACAGAAGAGGTATAATAGCTGGGAAAACTTTATTTTAATGACAATGTGGCCCTCCGAGAAACGATTTGCACTATGTGCTGTACTGCTTCTAAAAATACAGAATAATCTCTTTCAATTAATGTTAAATGTTTAGAGCAATAAAATTAAAAAAAAAAAGTTAAAATTGCCACTACATTTTTAAATCACTTTGGGTCCTAAACAGTCCATCACTGCCTTTGTTATTGAAGTGACTATGGGAGCTCCATCTGATTCTTTGGGGCTCAGTTCTTCACTGTGCCCAAGTTTTGCTTGGAAAAAGGTGGGATATGACAAGGAGATGATTATGGCTCCCTGATTCTCAGCTGCGCAGCCTTGGCATAAATTAAAGCTGTAGGGTGGTAGTTTAAAATTATGTAACCAGCATAAGCTCTTACACAGCCATGGATCAGGCAAAGCAGAGCCTCTGACATTTCCCACTCTATTTTCACCCTTAACATGCTTCTTGCCCTTCCCTCCCTGACATTCCCTTCCCAACACCTGATAAGCCCAGCTGTCCCCTCTGTATTGCTATGGCTTCATCTATATTAGAGAACGTGCATCAGAGTAACTAAAATTGATCTAGCTGTACTTGGTGCAAACTGCTAATACAGATATACTTGAATTGGTTTAAATCATGTTCAAACCAATTTAACTTAACAGGGTAAATTAGACAAAAATACAACATACAAATAGACCAAGGAAGTGGGGAGAAAAAGGAGAGATGGGGGTTAGAACAAATACAAATAATGTGAGTCATTATTATATAGCGAAGAGCTAGTTAGATGACAAGAGGGGAGTAGTAGACAGTTCCTGGTGGAGTACAGTGTGGAAAGCGAGACAAAAGAAGTGGATATTGAGGAGGGCTGGGATGTATTAATGCCATCCCTGAGCACTGCCAATATTTCAGCATGAGAGTACGTGCTGACGCTCTATTGCAGTGGTCACCAACCGATCGATAGCGCTCTCTGGTGGCAGCGCTATGCGGCTGCCACTAAGGCTACCCCGGCCCCACACTGCTCCTGGAAGTGGCCACTGCGGCCCAGGGGCGGGGGCATGGGTCTCCATCTGCGCGCTGCTCTTGCCTCCATTGGCTGGGAGAGCTGCGGGGCTGGTGGCTGCAGAGAGGGGCAGTGTGTGGAGCCACATGCCCTACGCCCTCCCCACCCCAGGGGCCACAGGGGCGCGTTGGCCCCTTCCGGGAGTGGTGTGGGGCTGGGGTAGGCAGGGAGCCTGCCTTAGCCTCACTGCGCCCACCACCGACCGGGAGCCACTGGAGCCAACCCCCATCCCTGAGCTCCGTCCGGGAGCCAGCACCCCATACTGCCTCCTGCACTCCAGCCCCTAGGCCTGAGCCCCCTTCCAGAGCCAGCACCCCACATCCCCTTCTGCACCCCGAACTCCCTGCACCAGTCCTGACCACCTCCCACAGCCAGCATCCTGTACCCCCTCCTGCACCCCAACACTCTGCTCCAGCCTGGAGCCCCCTCCTGCACCCAAACCCCCTGCCCCAGGCTCAGCCCAGAGCCCCCTCTCACACTGCGAACCCCTTGGCTCCAGCCCAGAGCCCACAACCCACCCCCCAAACCCTAACCTCCTTCCCCAGCCCGGTGAAAGTGAGTGAGGGTGGGGGAGAGTGAGCGATGGAGAGAACGGGGTATGGAGTGAGCGGGGTGAGGCTTTGGGGCAGAGGCGGGGCCTTGGGGAAGGGTAGATCTTGAGTTGCCCTTAGATTAAAAAAATGATCTTGGGCGTAAATAGGTTGGAGACCACTGCTCTATTGAATAGGTCAGCAGTGTGCAAGTGGCTTAGGTTAAGAGTGCCTTCTGGGGCACAAGTACCTCAGAAAGTTGTCCAACTGGTGACATGGACAGCACCCTTGCTTGTTTTCAGGTACTACAGGTGCCCTTTTTCTTTGAAAATTAGGCTTAGTGGCCATTCAATTATAGTATTTGCTTTTTAGCAAAGCCATCACTAAGTTTGTAAAACAGCTTAATTTTCATTAACTCATAACTTTTTGAAAAGTTCTCCTTCTAGACTGAAATTTCCCATGAGCGGTCTCTTCCCAAAGGTGATGTTTTCTGCAAAGTCTGAGGAAAGGCTAGGCATCCACTTTGTAATGCAACACTGAAAGACATATTATTCTCCCACTGTAAAAAATTGCCACACAGATAACTCAAAAATGGCTGAACACTGAAAATAGGCATGTAAGTAGTGTACACTAAGGAATACACCCACAACCTAGATTGTAAAAAAAGTTTAGACAAAAAGGAATAAAAGAATGCAAATTCACTTCTGAGCAGATTCTGTAGGTATCTAAGATTATTGTTATTATTTTGGTAACCCAGACTAATAAAGCCCTGAAGTCTTTTGTGAGGCTTAATCTGCACTACAAAATGAATACCGTTGACAACAATCATGACACTGACCACTAAATCATGTTCAGTCCCTGTTCAATTAACACAACAGTTGACAACGATGTTCATACATTGTTATTTTGTAGGGCAGAATACATCTTTGTGATATTACAAGTCAACTCCAACTCAAAAAACACAGAGGCTACTATTGGGATAACTTGTGTGACGGTTATATTGAAAACACACACACACACACACACAAAGTAAAAACCTCTAAAAAACAAACAGAAAGGAAATCTTTAAGATAATGAGACAACTGACTCTCTACTGTTGCAGTAAACATGGCAACTCTCAAAACTGATACCTTAGCACCTATTCAAATGTGTTTTTTTTTTATTGCACTGAAATGTACAATTAAAACTGTACTCTTTTTATACTAAAAAAAATTCCTAATTTCTAAACAGCAGGAATAGGAAAAACTTTGGGGCATGAAAAATTGCCAATCCTGCAATTTTAGAATTTCTCCAAAATTTTGGGGTACATTCTGCAATATTCTGCAAATTCTAAGCTGTCATCACAATGGGAAGGATTGTAGTACCTTACACCATGAGTTGTCCTACTGAAGTCAATGGGAGTACTTGTGATATGGAATAAAGCACAATCAGTGTGAATAAGTATATCTCAATCTGGTTCAGAGTAGGTGGAAGAGGTGCTGCCTTGTTAGCCCTGCTTTGCAGAAAACATTTTTCAGTCAAACATTATCAGCAGCAGAGGGTGTGAATTCAGTCTTCCTCAAATCCACTCACCTCTGATGTGTCAGTTCTGTCCCCTCTCACATCTCATTCATTTCAGCAATGTCTGATATCTACAACCTAATTAGGAATCTTCTTAAACGTGGGCAATTTATTTTTCTTTCAAAACAATAAAAAGATTTTAAAGATGTAAAAGTGATAATAATGCAACACTAAATTCACAGTGAAATCATTAAAAAGCCAGGGAATGCAAAACTTGAAGCTACCCATTTTGCAGCACAAGCTTGGTCAAGTTGCAAAAACTACATTTCTAAGGCATACATTTAAAGGTGATCTATAAAGGAAAAATGAATTGATGGCCTTTTTTTTCTTCTGTACGATGTCTAAAGAAGGTATGACAGTTTTTTTAAAGTGTTTTTCATCATATTGCCTTAGAAATATAAGAAATGTCAAGTTTGGTCTTCTCTGGCTTGGCTAGAACGTACAATGGAAAAATAGATACAGACTAAAGGAATTCCTTGGAATCCATGTGTTTCAGATTATGTGTATATATATATATATTTAGAGATGGATTGAGTCGTCAGTGTTCTGACTGGGATTAAAGCTAAGGTTCATGGAATAACAGTATTGAAATTCCATGAGCTGTGACTCAAAGCTAGAATTCTGGTTCATAACTGAACCAAGATCTTGAAAGCTATCCTTTTGTAATGTCAGCTCCAAACGGCAGAAATCTCATGAGATCGGCTATTCCTGTGAGGTTTTGGTATCCAGATAACAAGTGGAAAATAGGTTCCTTTGGGTTATAGAATTGATCTGGAACCAAAATGAGGGGCTAATTAGGACCTTTGGATTTATCCACAAAAAAAAACACTAAAATACAACAGATTTTGGATTCAGAGTTTTAATCTATCTTTAATTAAATTAAAGTCACAAGTATAAATAGGGATTGAAAACAATATAAAAATGAAACAAGAAGAAAAGAAAATCATAAAATGAAAGAAAAGAAAGATATATGAAACAGAAAATGAGAAAAACTGAATAGCATCTACAGAACTCGCTTTAGAATTGTGGCCAATGTTTTAAATTCCATCCTCTTCTCCCTATGATTTTCTTTATTTCCAGGAATTCCAATCCTATCTTTAGAAATGTTGTCGGTCCATTGTTCAATAAGTTTATCAATTTCTCTAAGGAAGCAAAAGGCACTGATGCCAGCCTTTCAATATGGGAGAATTAGAATTCCTCCACCTACACAGCAAGAGTCTCTTCATAAAAAGTATTGCTAATGTACTTCTTTTGTGAATGAGACAGAATTTTGATTTCAATGAGATCATGCAAGAGTATTAAACTGCTGGACTCATCTAGTACTCTTCCCATTACTATCTCCATAAAGGCCAAATGCATGGGCATAACCACAAGTTATTCCCAGTATCAAATTTGCCAACATGGTATCTCCAAAACCCATTACCCCCACAAAAGTTATATCATAACAAGCTGCTTGAAATTCACTTTCCTGGATGCAATATTTTATACTGCATTACATATAGTTTAGACTTCCTACCTGTAGTTTGAATAACTTGTAGAAATCGGTTATACTGACTGTCAGAGAAATTAGCATTTTCAGTTCTTTCCATGATCTGAAATATTCACTAATAACGTGGCCCAGATTCTCGGTTTCTCCTTTCCTGTATTTAGTGAGGAAAGTTCCGAGGGGTGTGTGGGGGGGGGAAAGGATAAGAGGGGAGGAGTTATTTTAGTCTGCAGTAACTCAAGTTAGTGTGGTGTGAAAATGCCTGTATACGCGATGCAATTCATTACAGCACACTAACTCCGCATTTATTATAAACTCTGGAGTGTATTAAGAGTGTATTAAGTTAAATGCAAATTGAGTTAGTTTGGTCAATTGTTTGTGTGCATACAATGAGATACCGCACACTACTTTGGCAGGCCTCCAACTGCTATCCCATCACTGTTTTTTGGGCCTCTGTTAGTGACCTGTCGTGCCCTCCGCTGCTCCGGAGTCAAGTTGACCGGCTGTTCCATCCTACATTTAAAAACTGGCACGGGGACAAAATTATCCATTTGCTCCTGCATTTACATTGCTGCAATATTACTCCAGAAGCCTTACTACATGCCTCAAGCAGCTGCTTGGAGTCAGATGAGACCCTAGATCTCCTAGCCCTCTGGGGAGATGCATCTTGGGTCCAAACATTGGAATAAAGATCTGTGTGTGGACATTACTAGTCAGATGCCCATGAGGCGTCACAGCTGGGATACTGACTAGCAATAGGTGAAGAACAAACAGCTCAGGAGGACTTATTTTAAAATCAGGGATGCCAGGAAACAGTCTGACCATGGAAATGTAGCCTGTCCATTTTTTGAGGAGTTGGATCGGATTCTGAGCAATTATACCACTACTGGAACCTGCAGCCCCTCTATGCCTCCCCCCCCCCCCGCAAGAATGAGCAGCAAGAGTCACTGGAGGAGGAACACGAGGAGGGCAGTGAAGAGCTCTCCCTGGAAAGCCAGGATCTCTTTGAGGGCCATATAAGAAGCGAGCCAAACTCCCAGCCAGAAACCCAGGGCAGGACTGAGGAGGCAGATCTTATGGAGAAAACCCCAGCATGTAAGTATTTATCTCTACAATTTATTAAACTACACTGCTGTGCTACCTTCTGTTCCAGGTTCATTGGTGGTTGTGAGCTAGGAACCTTTCCGAGTCTCCAACCCTCACATCCCTCTCTTGGCCCACGTTCTCTGTTCCCCACCCCCAGTACACGTTTTCAAAATGGCAGCTCCTCCGGCTGGACTATCAGTTCCTGTCTCATGCGAAAGCCCCAAACATCGACTGTTTACAAGCCCATGCCATGGAGGACACATATCCATCTACCTATTTTCTTTTCCCCTTCCAGCAACTGTCCTGCCCGGTGAATGAACTCCTGCCTACCATCCCATTCACCTGATCAAAATGGTGGCCAGCAGCATGGCGCAGCTGCAGCCTGTCCCTCCCCTCGGCCCTGTGGCATAGTCAAATAATTAAAACGTTCAGTTGTGCAAAATTTAAGAGTTTTTTAGAAAGTGGTTACTGGAAAAGAAGCTTGGTAAGTGTTCTCAGTTTACATGAGATAGACATCAACATTGTGTGCCTGTAAAGGCACTAGACTACAGCTCCCTGCCCTCTAACAGGCAGCATTTGTATAGGAAAAGTAGTTTACGTTAGGGACAGCAAAGCCATACAGCTCTTAATGGATTTTTACAGGCTTACAGAGAGAACAACTGGGAGCAGTTAAGGCTTCAATCAGTAAAGAACCTGATCTATTTTTTCCTTTGCACTTTCAGCATGTCTGAAGGGGAGATAAAGCAGAATTTAAAACAGAAATTGCTTAGTTTTGGCCTGGACATTATGCAGAATAGCTGCTCAAGCTAACACACAAAAACCCTGGCTTCCGCAATGCATCCCGTAATTTGCAACAAGAAAAATCCTAGGAATTATGCTGCTCAATAGCAAAGCAAAGGACGCAAATCTGATGGGACCCAACCACAAATGTTGGGTCTGGGTCAGGTTGGGTGGCAAACAATTGGACTTTCTCAGACTCAGGTCAGCTCTCCTCTTCCTGCCCATGGGGTTGGTGCAGGGACAACTGCATGCCTCACTCTTACTGGCAATCACCACCTCTCTGCACTCTGTATGCTGTGGTCTGGAACAAGTGTGCCTGCCGAGACATGGCAGGGCCTCTCACTCTGCAGCACACACACAGTGCAGCAGGGGGTGGCAAATGGCAGCAGCCAGGCAGTAGGACAGCCAACCTCAGGGGAACGAGGAGGTGGCTGTGTCAGCAACTCAGGTTCGGGGGGAAGGGTTAGGATCAGGTCAAAAAACAATTTGACTCTCTTGGCCTTGGGTCAGGTGGGCACGGGTTTGGGTCGCGTCCAGGTTGGGACTGGGATACCTTCCCAGAATGCCATGTATTTAGTATGAAGCAAGCCCCTGCTGTGCGTGCACAAGGATGTGAACTGAAAGAGGGCACAGCTGTCCTGCGTGCACACTATTAGTACAGCTAACATAGAGTACACCAAATAGCGAGTGTCAACTCAGTGTGAACTAACTCCCCTGTACTGACAAAGCCTAAATTTGTATCTTCCTGATTCTGGACTTGATTACTTTAAATTACACCCAACACAGACTTCCTGTAGGGAAGCATACTCTGGCCGCAACCCATTCCTCCCTGCTTTTAAGACACACCTGTCATAAATATAAAGGGAAGGCTAACCACCTTTAAATCCCTCCTGGTCAGAGGAAAAACCCTTTCACCTGTAAAGGGTTAAGAAGCTAAGACAATCTCGCTGGCACCTGACCAAAATGACCAATGAGGAGACAAGATACTTTCAAAGCTGGAGGGGGAGAAAACAAAGGGTCCTCTCTGTCTGTGTGATGCTTTTGCCGGGACCAGAGCAGGAATGCAGGTCAGAACTCCTGTAAAGAGTTAGTAAGCAATCTAGTTAGATATGCATAAGATTCTGTTTTGTTTAAATGGCTGATAAAGTAAGTTGTGTTGAATGGAATGTATATTCCTGTTTTTGTGTCTTTTTGTAACTTAAGGTTTTGCCTAAAGGAATTCTCTATGTTTTGAATCTGATTACCCTGAAAGGTATTTACTATCCTGATTTTACAGAGGTGATTCTTTTACTTTTTCTTTAATTAAAATTCTTCTTGTAAGAACCTGATTGCTTTTCATTGTTCTTAAGATCCAAGGGTTTGGGTCTGTGTTCACCTATGCAAATTGGTGAGGATTTTTATCAAGCCTTCCCCAAGAAAGGGAGTGTAGGGCTTCGGCGGATTTTTTGGGGGAAAGACATTTCCAAGTGGGCTCTTTCCCTGTTCTTTGTGTAACACTTTGGTGGTGACAGATTTTAACCTAAGCTGGTAAGAATAAGTTTAGGGGGTCTTTCATGCAGGTCCCCACATCTGTACCCTAGAGTTCAGAGTGGGGAAGGAACCTTGACATGGTAGTAGCGGTGGGATTTATTTGAAATCAATTTGAGATTTTTGGGGGATCATTTTGAACCAGAAGCACATTAAGATTTTAAAAGGACATTCCTCCCCCGCCTTTGGGCTGCTTGAAAGCAGGTTTTAAGCTGAAATCAGTCAGAGTTTTTTGTCTCTGCCTGGGGGCCAGAGCAGAGACAAAAGGGATTTGTCTTTTGTGAGCTGGAGTTTTCTCTACCTAAAAGCAAGGTAGTTAACCTCCTGCAGGGAAATTCACAAGTTCTTCACAGACCTGAAGAAGTGGGGTTTTTTTAGCTAAGAGCAACTAGAGGGTTTTTCTGTCTATTTGCCTGGAGACAAAGGTGTTAGGGTTTTTTTTTAAAGGATTTTTCTGTAGGCTGACAATCCCTATCAGAGAACACCAGTATCCGGTGACAGCACAACCTATTTTTTTTTGACAAGCCAAGTTTTTTGTTTGTTTGTTTGTTTTATTTCTAACTCTCGGGTGCAAAGTTAGTTAAAAACAGAGAGGCAATCATGACAGAGCCCAAGGCAGAAAAAGCCGAAGAGGCTGCCCACAGGAGAGCTATGGAGGCAAAGGAAAAAGAAATGGAAGCATGCTGAGGAGGAAAGGGAGGCTGCCCACAGGAGAACTATGGAGGCAAGGGGAAAAGAACGGAGGAGAAGGAAAAAGAGAGGAAGCATGCTGAGGAGGAAAAGGAAAAAGAGAGGAAGCATGCACTGGAGATGGAGAAGGCAGAGGCTCAGCAGAATAACAATCCTTTTCCAGGTACCGCTTCACATCCCAGGAAGTTCCCCACCCACAAGGCAGGTGATGATACCAAGGCCTTCTTAGAAAACTTCGAAAGGGCCTGCTTTGGGTACAGCATCTCTACAGACCAATACGTGGTAGAGCTGAGGCCACAGCTCAGTGGACCCTTAGCCAAGGTGGCGGCTGAAATGCCTAAGGAACACATGAACCAGTATGAACTGTTTAAAACCCAGGCGAGAGTCAGAATGGGGCTAACACCCAAGCATTCCTGTCAGCGGTTCACAGCCCTAAGGTGGAAACCAGACGTGTCATTTACCCGACATGCCTACCACATTGTGAAACACTGGGATGCCTGGATATCAGGAGCAAGTGTTAAATCTCCAGAAGAGTTGCTCTTTCTAATGCAAATGGTTCTTAGAGGGTGTTCCTGAGGAAATAGAAAAATACATGCTAGATGGGAAGTCCACAACTGTAATCGAGGTGGGGGAGATTGGAGTCAAATGGGTGGAGGTGGCAGAAAAGAAAAAAAAACTAGTAGCAGTTGGGGCGAATATCAGAAGGGGCAAACCAGAACAAAATGGGTGGAGGGAGGAGAACAATCCTGGTCACGGTTGGAGCGGATACCAGAAGGGACAACCTCAGACCACACCCTACTACCGAGGGCAGCCCAAGGCCCCAACTACACACCAAGGAATACTCCAGACACCTTATCGTCCTGCCACTCTGTTCTCCAGCAACCCACCTCGCCCCAGTGACCAGTCAGCTGGACGATGTTTTAAATGTAATGAGCCAGGGCATATAAAGGCCAACTGCCCCAAGAATGCCAACAGATTACAGTTCATTGCACCAGAATCACACCAGAGGCCCTCAGGTCCAGATACCTCCCAGATACCCTCAGAGCGGAGGAAAACTCTGAGTGTGGGTGGGAAGAAGGTCACCACGTGGAGGGACACCGGAGCACAAGTGTCGGCTATCCATGCTTCCTTAGTAGACCCCAATTTAATCGACCCAGAGATCCAAGTGACAATTCAACAATTCAAGTCCAACTCTTTCAATTTGCCTACAGCCAAGTTGCCGGTCCAGTACAAGGGCTGGTCAGGAACGTGGACTTTTGCAGTCTATGATGATTATCCCATCCCCATGCTGCATGCTGGGGGGAAGACTTGGCCAATCATGTGAAGCTAGCCAAGAGGGTGGGAACGGTCACCCGCAGCCAGGCTAAGCAAGCTGTCATGTCTAGGACCCTGTCAGAGGTGATGCAACCAGACCCCATGCCAACGTCAGCAACAGCAGTAGTGAATCCAGTCCCAGAGACCCAGACAGAGCCAGCCTCAGAACCGGAACTCGGCGGAACAACCAGCACCAGACCCATTGCCAACACTAAATCCAGTACTTGCAACCCCAACACCAGAGGGCCCCACCGAACCTGCACTAGCAGCAACAGATAACCCTACACTGAAGTCTGAACCCCAACACTGTGCACCAGCGGAGAGCGGTTCACAGTCAACGGAAACAGCCCCATCCCCTACATTGCTTCCAGAGGGACCAAGCCTAGGTCCACAATCCAACGAGGAACTGATGGGAAGTTCCAGCATCAAGGGAACAGGTCCAGACCGAACAGGAAGCAGATGAAAGCCTCCAGAGAGCTTGGACGGCGGCACGGAGCAACCCACCGCATCTCAGCTCTTCTAATCAATCCACGTTTGTTGTAGAAAGAGGACTTTTATACAAGAAAGCTCTTTCTGGTGGACACCAGGAAGACTGGCATCCTCAGAGACCGTTGGTAGTTCCAACTAAGTACTGGGTAAAGCTCTTGAACTTAGCCCACGATCATCCTAGTGGCCATGCTGGGGTGAACAGGACCAAAGACTGTTTGGGGAGGTCATTCCACTGGGAGGGAATGGGCAAGGATGTTTCTATCTATGTCCGGTAAGCCAAAGAGTGGGAAAACCCCAAGACCAGGTCAAAGCCCCTCTTCAGCCACTCCCCATCATTGAAGTTCCATTTCAGCGAGTAGATGTGAATATTCTGGGTCCTTTTCCGAAAAAGACACCCAGAGAAAGCAGTACGTACGGACTTTCATGGATTTTGCCACCCGATGGCTGGAAGCAGTAGCTCTAAGCAACACCAGGGCTAAAAGTGTATGCCAGGCACTAGCAGACATTTTTGCCAGGGTAGGTTGGCCCTCCGACATCCTCACAGATGCAGGGACTAATTTCCTGGCAGGAACTATGGAAAGCCTTTGGGAAGCTCATGGGGTAAATCACTTGGTTGCCACTCCTTACCATCATCAAACAAATGGCATGGAGGAGAAGTTTAATGGAACTTTGGGGGCCACGATAAGTAAATTAGTAAATGAGCACTCCAATCATTGGGACCCAGTGTTGCAGTAGTTGCTCTTTGCCTACAGAGCTGTACCACATCCCAGTTTAGGGTTTTCACCATTTGAACTTGTATATGGCTGCGAGGTTAAGGGGCCATTACAGTTAGTGAAGCAGCAATGGGAGGGGTTTACACCTTCTCCAGGAACTAACATTCTGGACTTTGTAACCAACCTACAAAACACCCTCCGAAATACTTTAGCCCTTGCTAAAGAAAACCTAAAGGATGCTCAAAAAGGGCAAAAAGCCTGGTATGATAAACATGCCAGAGAGCGTTCCTTCAAAGTAGGGGACCAGGTCATGGTCTTAAAGGCGCTCCAGGCCCATAAAATGGAAGCGTCATGGGAAGGGCCATTCACGGTCCAGAAGCACCTGGGAGCTGTTAATTATCTCATAGCATTCCCCACCTCCAACCGAAAGCCTAAGGTGTACCATATTAATTCTCTAAAGCCCTTTTATTCCAGAGAATTAAAGGTTTGTCAGTTTACAGCCCAGGGAGGAGATGACACTGAGTGGCCTGAAGGTGTCTACTATGAAGGGAAAAGTGCTGGTGGCGTGGAAGAGATGAACCTCTCCCTGAGCCTTGGGCATATGCAGCGTCAGCAGATAAAGGAGCTGTGCACTAGCTACGCGCCGACGTTCTCAGCCACCCCAGGACTGTCTGAACGGGCATACCACTCCATTGACACAGGTAATAATCACCCAATTAAAGTCCAACCTTACCGGATGTCTCCTCAAGCTAAAACTACTATAGAACGGGAGATCCAGGATATGCTACAGATGAGAGTAATCCGCCCCTCTGGCAGTGCATGGGCATCTCCAGTGGTTCTAGTTCCCAAACCAGATGGGGAGTTACGTTTTTGCGTGGACTACCGTAAGCTAAATGCTGTAACTCGCCCAGACAACTATCCAATGCCACGCACAGATGAACTATTAGAGAAACTGGGATGGGCCCAATTCATCTCTACCTTGGACTTAACCAAGAGGTACTGGCAGGTACTGCTAGATGAATCCGCCAAGGAAAGGTCAGCCTTCACCACACGTCAGGCTGTAGGAATTTAATGTACTCCCTTTTGGGCTGCGGAATGCACCCGCCACCTTCCAAAGACTTGTAGATGGTCTCCTAGCAGGACTGGGAGAATACGCAGTCACCTACCTTGACGATGTGAGCATATTTTCAGATTCCCGGGGCAGAACACCTGGAACATCTACAAAAAGTCTTCGAGCGCATAAGGGAGGCAGGACTAACTGTTAAGGCTAAGAAGTGTCAAATAGGCCTAAACAGAGTGACTTACCTTGACAACACCTTGACAACAGCAGCTGCCATACAACTGTCTCTAAGCTGTGTAGCACCCCCATGACCATAGTATTCTGCAGTGGCCATGTATGCCTCTTTTATGCTATCGATGTGCACAGCAGAATGTGAAATGGTTTGTTTCATGTGCTGAAATCCAGCAATCTACCGTGGAGTGTTGATCAAAAGATATAACATTTTAGTTTACATACATATTCCATATACATGCTAGGGCATCCTCTTCCCAAATATGACTTTATTCCCCACAATTTTAATGAGGATTTTTTACATAGAGAAGGAAATGATATCTTACATGCATATTAATAAATGACATTCCATGTCCTTTCTTATATTATTTGATTTTGAACGAAATAGTTAATGTTGACCTTTAAATTATAATAATTGGGTGTCAACATTTTGTTGTGGTGAATAGGGGCAGTTCACACGTCTGTTTCACGATCTCTGAAATCTGAGTGAAACATCACTGTATCAGCTACACTTGGTTCACATATTGAAGTGAAGGGTTTCCTCTCCAACATATAATATAGAGTTACTCTGAAGCACAATATGGCAGTTTGGGATAGTGGAGATACAACGTACCCCTGAAGACCCTTCCTCAATTTGAGCTCTGATGATGGACAAGATGGAAAGAGGATGAATGGACTCCGCATCTGTTGGCAACCATCTTAGCAGTACTGCATCCTTGCATAGAATCTCTGCCATACCATGTACATACAATTTTCAAAATCTTTTCATTATTTGCGACTTCTACCATAGAGACATCTAAGTTTGTGTAGTCACACTCACCTTATTTTTGCCAAAAGTACAACAATCCATATTCCCTTATTGAGCAGTATGCCAAATTACTCATTCTCTAAAGAGTCATCGTAATTGCTACGCATGTTATTTTGTAGGAGACTACACCATAGCAGCAGCAGCATTTCACTTTTTGTCCTTTTTATTTTGTAGCAGGATAGTGATCGAAAATATCCTACTATATTAATCAATTTTTTTGGACACCTACAATCATCCATTACTAAAAATGCGTTCACATAATACGTATGTTCCCAGAATTGGTGACTGAATAATTAGAGTGTGGTACAGCCTCCTTATTAAATATTCCTTTCACATAGACATCACAGGTCACAAGTACACTGTGAGGTACACTTGATTTGGTCCCATCTTCTTAAGAGCCAGGGCTTGTCCACACTTAAAAGCTGTGCCACTGTAGTGCTTCAGGATAGATACCACCTACGCCAATGGGAGGGATTCTCCCGTCGGTGCAGGTAATCCACCTCCCTGAGAGGCGGTAGCTAGGTGGACAGAAGAATTCTTGACCTGCAGACCTGTGTACAGGGGAACTTAGATCAGCTTAACTATGCCACTCAGGTGAAAAATTCACACCCTCCGAGAGATGCAGTTATGCCAACCTAATTTTCTAGTGTAGACCAGGCTACAGTCTCTCACCCTGTGTGATACTGGGGTAGTTGTGATCATCTGATGTGCTCAGTCTCACAGTTCTCTGGCTTACTAGGGAGGTGAACTGTAGTAGCATGTTCATGGTGAGGTGCTCTTGGTTCTGTAACTTCCTTCCTACCTTTGTTCTCCACAGTTCAGATTTAGCGATGTTCAGAAGATACCCCAGGCTCACTTGTTCAAAAAACTGTACAAACATGAATTAATCCTCCTAATACTCTCCTGGGGGAATGAGGAAGGGCAGTAAGTATTATCCCTATTTTACAAATGGGAAAACAAACACACAGATCAAGAGATGTGCCCAAGGTCATCCAATAAGTCAATGAAAGAGCCAGGTTATCACTCCGGAATTTCTAGATCCCAGCCCTGTGCTCAGTCCACTAAATCATGCTGTCTCTGCTGCACACAAATGGCATTTGTGCATGCAAGAATGCAAACAGGTATGCCTGCAAATTTTGCAAGAGGATTTATGAAATTTTGGGCCCAGATATGCACAGAACTGAGGAACAAACTTAGCTCTTGGATTCCTTAATGTTATTAGTTTCAGTCAGACTATCATGTTGTTTTAGCGGATAGATTTCTGTATTTAATTGTTTATATTGGTTGTTATTTTTAACGGTGGTATAAAAAAGAAAGCAAGACCGGAGGAAAAGGCCCCCATCTGTGTTATTACTGTCCCCTCTAACCTGCTTGTAACCCTCAATTTCAATTCATGCTGTTGTGCTTTGATGCTTTGGGCTACACTGAAGTACACCTTGGCAGATCCCACAAGAACCATGGCATGGATTGAAATGAGGGTGCCCAGAGATATTAGTTACAGAAAATTTTGACATAATACTATACATCGTCTAATGGCTTGGAATATCTATTAGAAAAAAGCAAAGCAAGCTATTGTATGCGGAGTATACTGTTACTAGAGACTTAAGCTAGAATGCATGTTAAAAATGTTGCTCAAGCAATTCTGCATGTGAAATAGCAAGCTTCTCACAGTTAAAAAATTACACTGCATTTTAATGCCGATATATATTTTTACACATACATATCCTATCAGACACCAGTCCAAAAAAAGTACTAAGGGCATGTTAATTTCATTTTGTAAAAGTTACACTTTTTTTTTTTTGTAAATCAGGTAAAAAAAAAAAAGCAGCAAAAACTACAGATTGTTATTTTTCATGTTTCAGTATCAAAATTCCAAATGGATTGTTAGCAAATTGTTATAAAAATGCATTTACCGCTAGGATGAGAATTTGTAACCAGGTTTAGTCCAAAAATGTTTTTAATGGCTAAGTTATAAATTCCCCCCTATAAATGAGATTTTTAATGGAAGCACTGACAGACCTTCAACTGCAGCAGAGCAAATGGCAGTACTGCAATAAACGTAGTACTTATTTAAAACAACACATGCATTGGGATTTCATTTCAAAGGAGAAAGAGATTTAACAAATTATGGGACAAATCTTGCAGGCCTAACTCATTTCAAATTCCTATTGCCTTCAATAGGGGTTTTGCCTGAGTGGAGACTATAGACCGCAGACCTATAGGGAGCACTTACCAAGTTCTCTCCCAAATCCCACTGATAGAAGAAGTCTACAGCTTGGATGTCCTGACATGCCAGACAACTCTGCAGAAGCATAGCTAGACTTGTATTGTTCTGAGTCTTAGGTCTCTAATTTCTACCTGTCTGATTTTAGCACTAGCAAGAATTATGTACAATGAGCAAATCCTGGCTTTTCCATGAATTCTACAGACAGGTGTTGCCTGGATAAGCAGTGGAAGTTCTGTTGTGCAGGAACAGGACATGATAGAAGTCTAATATAGACCTGTTCTCACCTCTCCTCAAAAGGAGACTTTTGGGCCAATCTATGCTAGGAAAGGTAGGGATGAGATTCAAAACTACATAGTCTCTCCTTTGCTAAACCATTTTATGGAGGCTGGGCATAAGTACCAGGATTTGACTGATTGTGGGAACATGCTTTTCAAGCTTCCCATAAAGCTGTACCAATGCAGCTCAAATTTGGCCATGAACAATTCTGCTATTTTAGTTCTTTAGTCCTAGAGTCCTAACTTGAGCAGAAACAGCTTACCAGGCCAAAATGTGTAGGAAATTTGTGATGTGGACAAACATCTAATATGGACTACTTTATGAAAAACTTAAGTCATGATCAGTATATGAACTCGGGTCTCCAGCTGTAAAGGCAAATGTAGTACCCTATTGTTTTAAATTGTGTTTGAACAGTCACGGCTTTTACATTCACACCTAACACACACAGGATTCAGCAAGTTGTAATGAAATGTTAAAATAAACATCCTACCTTTTATTTTTAATTTCATGCTTTGTTTGCCTTTTTTTGTTTTATATCCCTCTTAGATTCCTGTGTCTAAAATAATCCCCACCAGTGATAAATGGGCTACTGAACATTGCCCTGACTTTTTACAAACTGTGTCCAACATTTTGCTGTTTATTTTGGAAAGAAGCAGGGAAGCCCATCACGCAGGACTCCTGGCCACAGCTCTGAGAGCTATTTGCACTTTGCACTCACGTGATCTGTCAATTGCTATAATACTTAGGAATGGTGCTTTGCTCACAGCTTTGCCAAGCCTCATGGACAGGAGAGAGATGAGCGTATCACTGGTTAGAGGCACTGAACAACTGATCCTGATGGTGTAATTCAGAGATGCCACATCATAAGATGCGATGTCCTGAGGTTGGGGGTCCCATGACCACCACTCCCAAGAGAAGGAGGCGGGTGGTGGTGGTCGGGGACTCTCTCCTCAAGGGGACTGAGTTATCTGTCTGCTGCCCTGACCGGGAAAACAGAGAAGTCTGCTGCTTGCCAGGGGCTAAGATTCGTGATGTGATGGAGAGACTGCCGAGACTCATCAAGCCCTCGGATCGCTACCCCTTCCTGCTTCTCCACATGGGCACCAATGATACTGCCAAGAATGACCTTGAGCGGATCACTGCGGACTACGTGGCTCTGGGAAGAAGGATAAAGGAGTTTGAGGCGCAAGTGGTGTTCTCGTCCATCCTCCCCGTGGAAGGAAAAGGCCTGGGTAGGGACCGTCGAATCGTGGAAGTCAACGAATGGCTACGCAGGTGGTGTCGGAGAGAAGGCTTTGGATTCTTTGACCATGGGATGGTGTTCCATGAAGGAGGAGTGCTGGGCAGAGACGGGCTCCACCTAACGAAGAGAGGGAAGAGCATCTTTGCGAGCAGGCTGGCTAACCTAGTGAGGAGGGCTTTAAACTAGGTTCACCGGGGGAAGGAGACCAAAGCCCTGAGGTAAGTGGGCAAGCAGGATACCGGGAGGAAGCACAGGCAGGAACGTCTGTGAGGGGAGGGCTCCTACCTCATACTGAGAATGAGGGGCGATCAGCAGGTTATCTCAAGTGCCTATATACAAATGCACAAAGCCTTGCAAACAAGCAGGGAGAACTGGAGGTCCTGGTGAAGGCAAGGAATTATGATGTGATTGGAATAACAGAGACTTGGTGGGATAACTCACATGACTGGAGTACTGTCATGGATGGTTATAAACTGTTCAGGAAGGACAGGCAGGGCAGAAAAGGTGGGGGAGTTGCACTGTATGTAAGGGAGCAGTATGACTGCTCAGAGCTCCGGTATGAAACTGCAGAAAAACCTGAGAGTCTCTGGATTAAGTTTAGAAGTGTGAGCAACAAGAGTGATGTAGTGGTGGGAGTCTGCTATAGACCACCAGACCAGGGGGATGAGGTGGATGAAGCTTTCTTCCGGCAACTCGCAGAAGCTACTAGATCGCACACCCTGGTTCTCATGGGCGACTTTAATCATGCCAATATCTGCTGGGAGAGCACTACAGCGGTGCACAGACAATCCAGGAAGTTTTTGGAAAATGTAGGGGACAATTTCCTGGTGCAAGTGCTGGAGGAGCCAACTAGGGGGAGAGCGTTTCTTGACCTGCTGCTCACAAACCGGGAAGAATTAGTAGGGGAAGCAAAAGTGGATGGGAATCTGGGAGGCAGTGACCATGAGTTGGTCGAGTTCAGGATCCTGACACAGGGAAGAAAGGTAAGCAGCAGAATACGGACCCTGGACTTCAGGAAAGCAGACTTCAATTACCTCAGGGAACTGATGGGTAGGATCCCCTGGGGGACTAACATGAAGGGGAAAGGAGTCCAGGAGAGCTGGCTGTATTTCAAGGAATCCCTGTTGAGGTTACAGGGACAAACCATCCCGATGTGTCGAAAGAATAATAAATATGGCAGGTGACCAGCTTGGCTTAACGGTGAAATCCTAGCAGATCTTAAACACAAAAAAGAAGCTTACAAGAAGTGGAAGATTGGACAAATGACCAGGGAAGAGTATAAAAATGTTGCTCGGGCATGTAGGAATGAAATCAGGAGGGCCAAATCGCACCTGGAGCTGCAGCTAGCAAGAGATGTTAAGAGTAACAAGAAGGGTTTCTTCAGGTATGTTGGCAACAAGAAGAAAGCCAAGGAAAGTGTGGGCCCCTTACTGAATGAGGGAGGCAACCTAGTGACAGAGGATGTGGAAAAAGCTAATGTACTCAATGCTTTTTTTGCCTCTGTCTTCACGAACAAGGTCAGCTCCCAGACTGCTGCGCTGGGCAACACAGCATGGGGAGTAGGTGGCCAGCCCTCTGTGGAGAAAGAAGTGGTTAGGGACTATTTAGAAAAGCTGGACGTGCACAAGTCCATGGGGCTGGATGGGTTGCATCTGAGAGTGCTAAAGGAGTTGGCGACTGTGATTGCAGAGCCATTGGCCATTATCTTTGAAAACTCATGGCGATTGGGGGAAGTCCCGGACGACTGGAAAAAGGCTAATGTAGTGCCAATCTTTAAAAAAGGGAAGAAGGAGGATCCTGGGAACTACAGGCCAGTCAGCCTCACCTCAGTCCCCCGAAAAATCATGGAGCAGGTCCTCAAAGAATCAATTCTGAAGCACTTAGAGGAGAGGAAAGTGATCAGGAACAGTCAGCATGGATTCCCCAAGGGAAGGTCATGCCTGACTAATCTAATCGCCTTTTATGATGAGATTACTGGTTTTGTGGATGAAGGGAAAGCAGTGGATGTATTGTTTCTTGACTTTAGCAAAGCTTTTGACACGGTCTCCCACAGTATTCTTGTCAGCAAGTTAAAGAAGTATGGGCTGGATGAATGCACTATAAGGTGGGTAGAAAGTTGGCTAGATTGTCGGGCTCACCGGGAAGTGATCAATGGCTCCATGTCTAGATGGCAGCCGGTATCAAGTGGAGTGCCCCAAGGGTCGATCCTGGGGCTGGTTTTGTTCAATATCTTCATAAATGATCTGGAGGATGGTGTGGATTGCACTCTCAGCAAATTTGCGGATGATACTAAACTAGGAGGAGTGGTAGATACGGTGGCAGGTAGGGATAGGATACAGAGGGACCTAGACAAATTGGAGGATTGGGCCAAAAGAAATCCGATGAGGTTCAACAAGGATAAGTGCAGGGTCCTGCACTCAGGACGGAATAATCCCATGCACCGCTACATACTAGGGACCGAATGGCTAGGCAGCAGTTCTGCGGAGAAGGACCTAAGGGTGACAGTGGACGAGAAGCTGGATATGAGTTAACAATGTGCCATTGTTGCCAAGAAGGCCAATGGCATTTTGGGATGTATTAGCAGGGGCATAGCCAGCAGATCGAGGGATGTGATCGTTCCCTTCTATTCAACATTGGTGAGGCCTCATCTGGAGTACTGTGTCCAGTTTTGGGCCCCACACTACAAGAAGGATGTGGAAAAATTGGAGATAGTCCAGCGAAGGGCAACAAAAATGATTAGGGGTCTGGAACACATGACTTATGAGGAGAGGCTGAGGGAACTGGGATTGTTTAGTCTGCAGAAGAGAAGAATGAGGGGGGATTTGATAGCTGCTTTCAATTACCTGAGAGGTGGTTCCAAAGGGGATGGTTCTAGACTATTCTCAGTGGTAGAAGATGACAGGACAAGGAGTAATGGTCTCAAGTTGCAGTGGGGGAGGTTTAGGTTGGATATTAGGAAAAACTTTTTCACTAGGAGGGTGGTGAAACACTGGAATGCGTTACCTAGGGAGGTGGTAGAATCTCCTTCCTTAGAAGTTTTTAAGGTCAGGCTTGACAAAGCCCTGGCTGGGATGATTTAATTGGGGATTACTCCTGCTTTGAGCAGGGGGTTGGACTAGATGACCTCCTGAGGTCCCTTCCAACCCTGATATTCTATGATTCTATCTATGGCCATACACTGTGGTGACAGGCAGAAAATATGACTGGAATGGGAGGGCTGATATCTGAAGGGGGAGGAGGAGCCTAAGAGAGAGAGGATAGTAGGAAGAGTGACAAGGGAAAAAGAGGGAGATGCAAAGGAAGAGTTTAGGTTGGGGAGAACACAGCAGAGTGGGAGAAGATGCAGGGAATAAAGTTAGATAGAGATGGGATCAGAGAGCAATTAAGAAGAGATCAGGAAGAGGTGGAGAAGGGAAAGGAATGTACAGGGAGAAAAAGAAGAAGGCCAAAAAAGCAGGAGTGAGAGGAAAGAGGATAAAGGAAGTAGGACATTAAAAAAGGAGGAAAGGAACAATGAGAGTAAGAGGGTGAGATGATGAGAGAGAGAAGGAGTAGGGAAGGAGCAGGAGAAAAGAGGGACAAGAGAATATGAAGACAATAGGAAAAAGAGAGAAATGAGGAGAGATGTGAGGGTGGACATGGGAGAGCAGAGAAAGACAAAGGTAGAAGAAATGGTAAGGGGAAGAAGGTTAGTAAAGGGGCTAGTGAGGTAGGAGACGCTAAGAGCTGATGAAGAGGCTCAGTTACAGTTCCTGGTTTAATGTTGGAAGAATGTGACTTGGTAAGGGACACAAATACAGTGCCTGATTTGTTTTTTTCCACCATCAGAAAGGTGGCAACACTAGTAATTAGAAAATTACTAAAGCACAGAGGTGAACTAATGTTTTGACTGATTATTCATTTTTGTCCTTCTTCCAGTCCTACAGAAGCTTTTACACAATTTTTTTTGTTTAAAAAGCCCCCAAGCCCATATATATTTTTAAGCATTAACTTTCTTACTTTTTGGCTAATTTATTAAAAGTCCACGTTCAATTAACAAAATACAAGCCAATTTCGGGAAAGGGTTTGGACTTGAATCACTTTTTTGGGGGGTAACTGAAGAGTAAACTACATAGAGAGAACAGTAGTTCCAATTAAAATGGCAAGGGCTTTTGTCTTAAAGAACAGAAATGCAACAGAAACAAAATATAATAAAAAATGAAAATTCAGGTACAGGAATTATGTTTTTCATACTGAATAATTATTTCTGTACTGCCCGTAAATCCTCTCTGGTAAGCTGTGCATCTAAAACTCATCGAACTGCCAAGGGGTAAACGCAGCTCCATCCATCACACAGCCACTTGACAAATACATTCCATAATAGAAGTTTATTTTTATGGGAGGCTGAATCAAGGACTTTCCCATGCATACAAAAACTTGTCAAAATTATTTATGAGTCTTGCTGAGACACACAATATGTCATATCAAACTCCTATTTTCCTTCCAAGCACAGACTGTCAATATCTCTGCTACTATCAATAATGTGGAACACTGCTGCTATAGGCCCTCAGGATTTTGAGGTCATTTGCCCATCCTAGCCTGCTGCCAGGAGCTGTCTCTAACTGCAATGCAGCTGAAGAGAGGTGTATTTACAACCTCTATGAGGTGTAGTTAAGGTAAGCACTTGGGACTGCATTCAAAGGCTTTGCCAACATAAAATAAAATGGAAACATATGCCTGAAAAATTACAGTTGATTATAGCTAGTGTTATGAAAATAATGGAGGAAAAACCTATTTGGCCTTTTCGTAAATTAGAAAATCCTAAAGCTTACCAGCATTCCCTGGGATGATTAAACAAATAATCACTTCTGATGAATATGTCTGCACCCTTATCCCACCTATGAAAAGGGCTCAAAAGTAGGCTACAATACAGAGGGCTCAGGGTTTTCTTTTTGTAGGTTAGAATGACCCTGTCTAGTTAATTCTGATACTTTCATCATGGTAATTCACATGGAAGCAATTGCCTATACAAAAAGTAAAGCTAAATACAAAGAGTGCTTTTTCCTTCCACCCCATGTGTTACATCTTTCATTACACTGACTTGCTGCTCTCCAAGAAACAATAGTCCTCCCCTAGAACAACAGCATATACCCTCTCTGATACTTCAGACCACTTAGAGAAGCAGAAAATGGGTAATTCTTCAGCAGTTGAATGGTTAGTGGGGGTCTGAAGTGATATTTTCTAAACAAACTCTTCCATGTTCAGGTTTTCACCAAAGAAAACCTCATGTTGCACTGATTTGATTTTGCTGTCAAGAAACCTCTGCTATTTGACTACAAGCAACAGAGCACAAAGAACCCACTTCTGGGTTTCACCTCATGCACAGGTCAAAACCTGTGGCTGGCAGCTCTGCAGTTCTGCTGTGCATGATTTAAGGGTACGCTGAAAGAAGGAGGGTTTATGTGGCTCCGTAAGTTCTTTCCCTTCCTCTCCCAAGGGCAGAGTCACAGTTTTGCCTCAGCCTAACTGCCAAATGTGGCAGTTTGGTGCAGGTAAATGCCATATGGGGAGGCATTGGGCCTGTTTATTTCAGTAAAAAGCAAATTCCTCCTTGGCTGACGGAGTTAGCTAGGGAGAAATCGGGCACTGTGGCCTGAAGAGAGTTCCTCAGAGATGCCAGCCAGGGAGATGAGAACGTGTGACCTAGCTGATCATTTCCTCCTCAACCACAGGGGAAGAGATGGACTTAGTGTCCTTTAGCTCCTCCAGAGGGCAGCATTTCTGTTGTTGATACATCACTGCTGCAAACCTAGGTAGAGAAGGGGGTTGGATTATATATAGGGAAGTGTGGGGGGTGCAGATGGAAAAGAGTTACTTTACATGAGTCTACAATGCCTTGAATACCTCCCACACCTACTTACCACCAAACTAGTGCTCCCAACTTTAACAACAACCAATGTATCCTTGGGGGACCTGTGCATCCTGTTTGGTCAGGTAGTGTGGGGAGCTGCTTAAGGCACTGGGGACACACGTAAAGTAACTCCTCCAAACCCCCTCCCACCTTCAAGCCGTTCTACACATGTGCCTTCTTTCTCTTGCTAGAGTTGCAGGAACCCTTACAGTTATTACAGAGAAAGGTCCACAAGTAGGTTCCATAACTGTTCCACTGGGCTAACAACCCCCTTAATTTGCGGGCCCACCAATTTATACACCCATTCTCCATAATGTTGTACAAACTGGTATCTGGATTTGACCTTCAGAGAGTAACACAGGGAAATCTAAAAGGATTGTGAGGACTTTGGAGCAGGCACCCTCTTTATACTGTACATTTGTACAGGGCCTAGAATAATAGGTCTGAGGCTTCTAGACACTACCACAATACTACTAAGAATAAGAGGTAATTCATTTGTAATTACACACACACATACACACAAGATGAGATGCATAGCAACAATCGTGCTTTCAAATTACAGCTAACTTCTTAGATAAGATTAGATAAATTATGGTTACACTTTTGGTTAATATAGACATTACTTTAAATATTGCATGCTACAATACACAATGTACACCTCTAATTTGCATTGCCAGCTTCAGCTGTGATCTGCCCACATCTGTTTTTTTCAGTGTGCCTTAAAGCCAAGCAGGAAATAGCAGTACTGGTAGGATGACCAGACGTCCCGATAAAATCAGGACTGTCCCGATTTTTAGGTCTTTGTCCTGCGTCCCGACTGATGCACAGTCGGGACGCCATTTGTCCCAATATTGCAGCTTTGACCGCTCTGGCGTTTTTTTTTTGAGCTTCGGCAACTCCCGTGTTTTTTTTTCCCTTTCTTTGCTTCCCCCATGTGTCCTGATATTTTCTCCATTTCATCTGGTCACCCTACATACTGGTAACCAGTTCCAGCACTAGATCTACGTTTATTCAAAGGATACAAAATAAACCCATCCATTTTCAATAATTTTAAAATATACCATCTCAAGGCAAGAGGGCAACAGAGCTATTTAACCATTTCTGTTAGCAGTTCAAACCTGTCAAAAATCCAAAGTTTTTTTATTGATATATTTTCAGAATGATGTAGGCAAAACTTCAGTAACAGGCACCATTGTGCCCATTACTCCTTGAACATTGCACTGAAAATACACATTTTAGAAGGAGAAAATATAATCTTATTGATTTCTGTGGGCTTTAAAACGCAGTCATCTGAGATTATTTTGGGACAACAGTAAGGCTCTTTGACCAGACAGCTGATAACTCTTTTCCTACGCTTCACTATTGATGCTGATTACAGAAACAAATTCTACCTTCTGTTAAAAAGATATTTATAAACAGAATTAGCCTTTTGAGATTAATTTTCCTGTGGGAAATCATATGCTGCTATTAAAGCACTGTGCTCATTGTATCACTCCTGACTACTGAGACAGTGAAGAGTGTGCCAAAAAGTGGCTGAAAAACGCAAGGAAGACTGACTGGTATATTTTAGAGTTAGGTAGACACACATTACTGATGCAAAGCAAATGTCCTTTTACCCATAGAACATAAGAACGGCCATTCTGGGTCAGACCAAAGGTCCATCTAGCCTAGAATACTGTCTTCTGACAGTGGCTAATGCCAGATGTTTCAGAGGGAATGAACAGAGCAGTCAATGATCAAATGATCCATTCCCTGTCACTCATTCCCAGTTTCTGCAAACAGAGGCTAAGGACACCAACCCTGCCCATCCTGGCTAATAGCCATTGATGGACCTATCCTCCATGAATTTATCTAGTTCTTTTTTGAACCCTGTTATAGTCTTGACCTTCACAACATCCTCTAGAAAAGAGTTCCACAGGTTGACTGTGCATTGTGTGAAGAAATACTTCCTTTTGTTTGTTTTAAACCTGCTGCCTAGTTCTTGTGTTATAGCCATTCTGTAATATTAAAAGGAGACAAATCAAAGATTAAAACATGTAGGGTCTGATCCTCCGCTGACTTGCATCTTGTGTCGTCATTTAACACCTTTGCAAAGTGAATGTAAAACATTAATATCTCACTTGGTAGCCTTTTACAATCTCTTTCTGCAGGTGTCAATGATGATGCAAGGTGTGGGGTGGTAGAGACTCAGTCCATCATGTTTGGTTCACCATCAAGCAAAGACATTTTTAAATGTATATTTGTTTTAGAGTAAGAAACATTAAAAAGTTCCTTCTTAGCACATAAATATATAATTATTTATTTAAGAAAAATTAAATTTAAATAGTGTGATCTTACTTATTGATTTAAGATGCCTTATCCTTGTACTTAAAAAGAGAATGACATTGCATTAAAGTTACCCTTTGGCAAGAGTATCAGAAAGTTAGACCCCACAAACTTGTAACTTGGTTACTTGAATTCTAGATGCTCCCGCCCCTATGCTATATTTCACTTTTGCAAAGTCTTTAAGCAGACATTTCCCTTTTCCTCTTGTCAAGCCAACTAGTAACTTTGTTAGCAACCCTGCTGGACAGGAGATAACTATAGAGCTCTCTAATTGTTACGCTCTTGCAAGGGCTGAGACTGATCATTCACTGAACTGTTGAGTTGATGGGATTCGTGTAGCTGGTTATAAATTGATAATCTAAATTAATTCATTCAAGCAGAAATCGATTTTGTTACTCCTTGAGAGCTTGTAATAATGCTTACCTCCTACCGCTAGCTGCATTCTCCGTTTCATAAAGCTGGTCGGAAACAGCTGGATTCAGGTGACCTGCTAGCTCATTAAATCTGTTACATGTTCCTTCTGGTAAATGATATTAAGCTGAAATGTCCTTGCGTTGATTTTTTTCCCTTTAATTTTATGACAGAAATAACCTAATTTGTAACACAAAATAACAATCTCCTTGGATTACTTTGCCTTGTTAAAATATTTTATGCATTTTTCATTTACACGAAGGTAATGGAAAAACACTTAAACTATCTGTTATTTAAACCACAAGAGATATGTTACTGAAAGTCTGATAGCTGCAAAAATGATTGCCTCTTCATAGTCTTTGCTTTATATCTGTAATAAAAGGCGGACAATTCAATTCATCGGTTAGTAAATAAAGTACGATAGTTTTTATTTTATTTGCTCTGCATTGCTAGAACTAAAATCAGATTGCTTTTCAAATTCATTTAGAAATGGGGCTCATTATTCTCCTTTCCTACTTCTAATGCAAAATGTCTAATGTCCATTTTGACTCTTACATTTTCTTCATCTAAAGCAGATATATCCTAATTCTAAATCTCAGATTAACAGAATATATTTCCTTCTCTGTTCTTCCTGTAAGTATTGAAAAAGCAGGGGATGGGGATGCAGGTGTAAAATGTTGCATAACTGAGTTAGAGCATTTGCTTCTGGATCTGAGACAATTATAAACATTTGTTTCTCAAAACTCTTTGACTTCATCTTCCTCTGCCTAAATACATTTTAAGATAAACACAACTCAAATGCCATAATAACGTAGCTGGAATATATATCGCATGGCAACAAGTGCTCATTCAGCATGTCTGTTGCTACGGCGAGAGCCAAAGTTCTACCAGATCTGGTGCAGTTGAGGACACATAGCTAACACAAGTCACGTTTTTCACTCAAAACATTTATCTTTTAAGGGAGAGGAAAACACAATATTGTCTTTTTATACAGTCCACACACCATTACGCTACAATCAGTAAGCAGTCTTAAACGCAAATGCTTAAAAATGCCTTTGACAGTTTTAGCCTACTTTACCCAGTACGCGTCACTACAGAGCAAAAATTCTCTCAGGCTGATAACATGGCAACACTAGCCAAAGAAATTATTATAAAAAATGTTGGTAACAAGACCTAGCTATTAAGATATTAGTAGCTAAAAATCAGAATTATTAGCTTATTAAAATTAAAGATCCATATAAAGATAAACCATCCTTTTAATTATCAAAAAGAAAAAACTATTGATTTTCAAGCTTCTGGCAATAACAAAGCACAGAAAAGCATAATACATACTAAATAGGCCTTTCCTCTGAGATATATGCATGTCACAAATAAACCAATATATAACCCATATGTACAGGCACTTCACTAGAAGGTTTTTCAATATAACCATTTATAAAATAAAGATACTAAAATTATAATATAATTAAAATTATAACTATATGCATGTGTATGTATAGAATACTACACACACAAAAGCAGGTATTACTTACTATCTTATTTTACAAGCCTTACTTACACTGAGTAGCGTTTATTGACATGAGCTGTCCTAACATCTCATAGCGTTTACAGGTGCACATAAGTAAAAGATGCAGAATCAGGGCCTCAGACAATAAAATTAGTATAACATAAAAACAACATATAATAAGATAGATACTGATGTTAGCCTCCCAGACCATGAATGTATTATGGTTAACAGGGTGATGAAAGATCCAGTCATTTTTTCTACTCCCCAAATACAGGGAAAATAATCCTTCTGTGCTGTTTTACTTTTAAAATTTAAAATTACAGTCGAAGTGTCACCTCACAGCCTATGATGCTGCTATCAACCCAGACGCACTGGATGACTTTGTCTGATAGACACTGCTCTATGTTGGGGGTGGTGAAAAGCCACACTACCCCACAAGGGATGGTGCCCATAGTAGGCACAAATTCACAGGAGCACTGGGAGAATGTGCCTACTGCACCATCTTTGAGCATGGTGCAGAATGCTTTCTCTCCAGATCTAGACAACTCTGCTGACCAGTGACTCTGCTGACCAATGCAGAGGAGGGCAGGGCCAAGGCTCTGCCTATTCTGCTGCCCTCTTTGGGATGGCTTCTGCTTCAGCCTGGGCTAGGAGGGAGCAATCCATGTGCTCTGGACAGCATAGGGATTACAACTGCTTGACTCCTGCCCAGGGCAAACAAAGAGAGAAATCTCCTTGCACTTTCCCACCTTGTTCACCCCCCCAGGGGCCACTAATAGTTTGGCCCTTGTTGTTTTGCGAAAGATGTTGCCATATAAGTGTTATCTATTCAATAGCAGCTTTGAGATTCTTCCTCCTGTTGGCACCTACCTTAGAAGAAATGCATAAAGTCCAAGAAAAAAAGGGGCCAGATGCAGTGTTTCCATTGAGATTTCTACTGGCTAACTCAGGAATTGTTACTAAGGATTCTTTGAGCAGGCCAATGGTACCTTAAAGTTCCTATGTGAATGACAAAGCTAGTTCAAGGCACCTTGTGTGCTGATAGTGATTACGAAATCTTGATCTCAGTCCTTCTTTAGTGAATTTTTAAGAATGGGTTTGCACCTGGGATTTCTTTAAAATTAGTGATTGCAAGCTATATACTGCTATTACATAGATTTGGATTAGTTCCTTTAGATTATCTCAAAATAATGATGTCTAACAGTTATGGTGGAGTTGGGTGAAGCTTAGTGGAAAGAAAAAAAACAAATGGCTGTTCTGAAAAGAAGAAAAACTCAACTAAGCTCTGGTTGGCCTTGAGGTAATATTAGGGCAGACTGCTTGCATTTGGGTTTATCTACCATATCTTAGGGAAGTGAGGTATGAAACACTAATAATTTGGGGGCATGAATGACTATAGGACTAAAAAAACAAACCAAATCTATCCCCCTTATTTTGGGCCTGCTCCACAGCCCACTGAAGTTAATGGAAAGACTCCAGCTGATTTCAATGGGCTCTGGATCAGATACTTTAACAGGAAGAGAAGAGTACCTTGAATACTTTATCACTCTCACCACTGCCGGCAGCAATATTACCAACAGTGGGATTTTTTTGGGGGGAAAAAACGAGTACAAACACAACCTATGTAAAAGGATGGCAATGTGGAGCCCCAGATTTTACCACAAAGAAAATATTCTTGGCAATTTTTCAAGCCCCCCAAATTGGTCAAAAGACCAGTGAATATTATAATTTCTCAGCAGTTTTCTAGTATCACTGGTCTTAGTTGTATCGAAGCAAAACTGCCAGGTATTATCCAGCTAAAATAAATTTGTAATAACAGATGAGCTCTAGTGTCCACAAAGAAAGGAATTTTGAGTCCTTTCTACTTCCACTAGCCTGACTGATGGTTCATTTTTTTTTTTTTTTTGGCAGCATTCAAATACTCAGAGAAACTGACCACAAATTTTTAGATACAATTTCCCCTGTAAACACCCAGGAAACGTTAAGAAAAATTATAATGACCCCCTGATTATATTTTTATTTAAAAAAGAAGCCCAGGCATGTAGGGACATTCTTACAATTGAGATTATAAATTATTTAATTAATCGCTTTTTGTTACTGGAAATATTTACGAGCAGAATAGCACATTCTGAGGTGTGTATCCTTTTTAGGCTGTAATAGGGTAGGCGGAAGATTGCAAAGGGGAGAGACTACATAAGAAACTATTATGCTCCAAGAGACTTTTTTTTTTTTTAAAGAACAAGAATAGGTATCTCCGCAGGTCTAATGTTCTCCCCTCTTTAACATCAACACTACCTTTATGTTACTTGCAAATGAAATACCACATATATATTGGCTGCTGCCACACCCTTGCTGTTGCTAATCTGGCGGCTTAAATTTAATTTCTTTTACGATGTCTTTTCCTTAGTTTAATTAGGCCACAGGGAGTCAAAGAGAGGTAGTCTCACTGTCCCTTCAGAATTTATTTCACAGACTGTCCCCTTCAAGGATTTTATTTCTGTCATGGAAAGCAGACAGACATGCTCGTATTGCTTAAAAAAGAGAAAATGATTAATACAACGAGATTGCTATGCTTCTAGCTAAAATGGCTCTCTTTTCAATGTAAACTACAACAGCTTGAGAAGATGGGCACTGACACTGCACTACAGCTGACAGATTTTTAAGGTGTACCACTACTGAGTTCTGTAATACTGTGTGACCCATAATAATAATAATAGCAGCAGCACTCTCTTCATATTAATATAATAAATTCTCTAGACATAGATGATACTATCATATTTCAAATATGACCACAAAAATAGTATGATCTTAACACCTTTGGATTTATCTGGAAAAGAAAAATACCGTCTAAATCACTTATGCTGATATCGCAAAGTCTTTACTGAACTGCATTAACGTACCAAGATTACAATATATTTTAATACAACAGATATTTTTGACAGATTTATTAGTCTCTCCCTTGTGTTTAACTTGTGGTTAGTAAAGCTGTATTTCCTTTACAATAAATGCTCTGTATTCTGGTTCCCTCGCCTACAGAGCCTGGAATTCCCGAAATGTAGAACACACTAATACTATGTGTATATGTTTAATACGCTAGTTTGAAACAACAGGAGTAAGAGCATAATATTTTATAATGTTAAAGCGTCACCTGCTAGTGTTACAATAGTTAAAGATCTACCAGCCATACAAATGTGTTGTGGGTTAGAATGGCATACTCAGCTCTGCAGCAATTTAAAATAAAATATACTGTACACAAATACCAAATTGGGTTTGTGCTGGTTTGACATTATATATCTTTATAAGACCACCTATATTTTCCAGTAATGTGATCAGAGTGGAGGACTTTGGCATATTTAGAAGACTGAAGCAAAGCTGAGTTTAAAATATTGAAACCCCTAATTTGCCTCCTCCTTCTTCCCACATCCACTCTCTTCAAAATTAGAATTTCCAGACAGATCATGCAATCTGATTGTATGTTTGGACAATTAAATAAAAAAAAAAAGCATAAAATGGCTGAGATGCCTAGGTTGCCAAAGCAACTACTTTGCATGCAAACGTGACTATTCTTTCTTCATATAATCATTTTGGGTAAAATTCACTCAAGTGCAAAAGGCTTACAAAAGGCCCTATGCAGGGGTAGTCAATAGGCAAACCACGGGCCAAATCCAGAGGATTCTGAACAGACTCTGAAAGCTTTTTATTTACTTATTGTTATCATTGTTGTTATTTTTTAGTATTATTTTCTCTGGAGTCTGGACCTTGATCAAGACATTTGGACCTTGGGAAAAAATAATTGACTACTCTTAAGCTCTTGGGGACTCCACCTCAGCAGAGAGTACCCTGACAGCAGAATTAATGTGGTTCTGCTGGTGGGGATGGGGCCAATATTTGGGGGAATTTTTCACGGGAGGTATCGAACCTGTTTGGTGTAAATCCCCTCTTGGAAGAGCACTTCACACAGCACCATACAGACAGATAACAGAGACTGGACAGGGGGAGGGACAGGAGCAGGAACAGAGAATGCAGACAATGAGCTGATGTAGCCTCTGTGGAAAAGTTCTATAGCTGTTCCGTGACCTCTGAGGGGGGCGGGGGACAATTTCTTCCCACTTATCCTCAGTGCATCTGTCCAGTCACTTGTACTGGGTGCCACTGGCATGAGGATTTGGCCTTTAAAGTGTCGGTTCTCTCCATAGGGATAAATTTAATCTTTTTAGAACATGCATACCTACCATACAAGTGCAGAAGACAATGTAAATTATGTATCTTAATATCTTCTGAGAGCCAGATTATACCCCATATTCTTACATGGCTACACAGTGGGGTTGAAAGAGTAAACAACCTTTATAAGAGATGGTCAAAACTGGAGCCAAGTTACTCCCACTCTGGATCACATTGCTAAAAAAAGGGCAGAGTGTGGTGTAGAGTAAGCAAAGCCATGACTCCATCCCCCTCTGCACAGCCACATGTGCGGACTATTCCTGAAATGGTGTTGATGATTACAGTGTTGCCAACTCACATGAATTTATTATGAGTTTTACAATAGTTGATGTTTTTTCTTAAAACCTCAGCTCCTCTAATGAAGTGACTGCACAAGAATTTCAGCTCTTTTTTTAAAGGAAGTTTTTTGCTCTAAAAATTGAAGAGAAAATATGGAAAACCTGACCTGAATGCAGACTAAAGGGCACAGAAACTAGGATACAAAGAAAAAAACCCACATGTTAAAAAAAAACTTATGATGTTTTGAGACCTGACTCGTGATTTTTAAACTCTTGGAATTTACAGTGCTGAGACTGCGCTCTCTCCGTTACAAACAGTGGGTTCTGGGAGACATTCCTCCAGAGGCGGAATACCTCCCTATGCACCCACTGAGCTCCGCCTGTCTCAGACCCACAGCTGTGGCCAATCTACTCCAATATACACCAACTCCCTTTGACACGGATGACTTTAATGGCTTTTTTTGTAGCATTATACTGTATTGTATAATTAATTCAGGAATAAAGGCTGCCTAAGTGCAATCAGACACAACTGAGTACTCTTTTTGAAGCTGTTGCAGTCCATTCTGTCAATAACTCTTGGCTCAAAAGTTGCTATTGCTACACATTAATACAAGAGACAAATCATTGCTTTGGATGTACATGGTATCCATAAACCCAGATTTGTAAGAGTCTCTAAGAAATTGAAATCTTATTTTGTCTTCTCTTTTAAAGATGACCCACAAAGCATTAAAAAAAAAATTGAATGTGATCTTTTTGTTTCTTCATTCTATATAAAGAAGGCCTGAATGGTTCTTCCCCCCACAAGAAAAAAAGGTGCTGATTTTTAGTTGGCTTGAGCCCTCTTTGTTTTCTACGATGAAAATATCTGGTATGTTAAGTCTGGTCTTCACTGGCTCTGCTGGAGCATCTCTTTGAAGTCTCATAGAATATACTCCTTGTGAGCATTCACACCTTAACCAAAAAGGTGAATATGCTGAATCTTTATAACAAAAACATTTGTTATCCAAAATGTTAATTAGTAAATTCAGTTAAATATGTATTAACAAAAACCAAAGAGTTTCAAAAAAGACTAGAAATCCCTCCCCTAAGTTGCCAAACTTTCATGACCTTCTCCCTTGTGATGCCAGTGTTCTCCAGTTATCATGTAATCATTTAGGTTAGAAAAATCCTGAATTTTTCTTACATAAAAAAATGAACAGAAAAGAAAAAAAGCAACCATCCATCTTAGAGTCCTTCTTAACATATCATAAAGAAGCATAAAAAAAGTCACCACTGGCCCAATGTTTTTTCCTCTACAGGACACCTTTAAACTACTATTTAAAAAACAGAACAAAACTTCAGAAACAAACACTTTGAAAATACATGTGTTAGGTCTGTTTTCAACTTATAAAAGATTAGAAAATTCAGAGTTAAGGCCATTTCTGGAAACAATACGCCTGGCAATTGTATACCTGAGAATTTTTTGGGATGTGATTATATAAACTAGATGCTTATCTTTTTATCTTTTTTATCTTTATCTTTTTATGCTTTTTAACAATAGGAACAAAATATGGAAAGTAGAGGAGCAGAAATACAAATTTTTGAAAGGAATAGGATGTGACAGGAAGGACATGTAATCAAAGAAAATAACTGATTTTTTTAAACCACTAAAAATAGAGTGCAGAGTCTACTGAAAAAAATATCTTACTGAATTTTAGGGATATGGCTCTGACCTATTTTGATCTCTAATAATATAATATTTATAAAAAACAGCCCAGGGTCCTAGGCAGCAGAATGACATAGACTGATTGGATCAGGAGGATCATAAGTTTTACTCAGAAGTGGTTCATCATGCCAGCCATGCTGATGACATATAGCACCCCTCTCTAATCCATGAATAATCAATATTCTTGTCTCCAAAATCATCATCATTTATTGAGCACCCACCCTTAGTATGCTCAATGCTAAACAAAACAGAGGAAGACATGGTCTCTATCCGTTCAGAATCTCTGATCCTGCAGTTGGATCTGTGCAGGTGGACCTTTATTTTTGCATAGAGCACCACTGAAATCAATGGGGTGATACATGGACACAAAGACATGTACTAAATAAGTAGATGTTAATAATATGGTACAGATATTTTTGTTCGTTTGCTTTGGAGATCTTCAGTGCTTTTTAATATACATCTCTTTCATTTCTTTGGAGCACAAAGATGACGAGAGAATTCCAATTGTAAGGAAAAAAACAAAGTTGGGAATCTTCAAGAGAAAGATAAAAAATGGGCATTTGAGATGGTGTAGATGGGAGGAGAAAAGACTGCACAGGAACTATAGACTGCAGAGGTAATGCAGATTCTGGAAATGAGAGCAGAGATGAAGTTGGCACAGTGTTAAGCAACACCTTAAAGAGGAGGATAATAAATCTGCAGTTGATGCAGAAAACGAGGGACATGGACTAAGTAGTGGGCGAGTAACATGATTTTAATGGCAGCATTGACAGGAGGCTACATTACCTGCACACAACACCCGATCCTACAAGGTGCTCAGCATCAACTCTTGTTAATTTCAGAGGCCCTTGAGAGCCCAGTGTATGTCACCTTGCAGGATCAGGACTCTAGATCAGATGTCACAATTACAGCTATTAACAGAAAATAAAAAGAGCAGATATTTGGTTATGGAGGAAAAAAAATCTTTTAAACAACAATGAACATAGCTATTGAAATTCTGAAAAATCTAGTTTTAATTTACCATATTTTAAAGAATGCATCTGAATTTTCCTGACAAACAGATCATTGGCAAGATGTTGTTTTTTTAAATTTTATATTATTTGGAATGACCACAGATTGATTTGACTTGCCATTTTAGACCAAAAAACCCCACAATGTTTATTTGTTAGATACTATAATATTTTTTGTCTATCTACCTGCTGTGTGATAAAGAGAGGAAATAAAGGTGGCGCTCATAAAGACAATGATAAAATTTCCTTCATTTAATAGGCAACACACTGATTACTGGCCACTGGAGTATTAGGTTGAATTGCACCACTGATGAATAGCCAAGGGACTCAGTTAACAAAATCAGTGCTTTTAAAGTCTTTAATGATAGGAGCAAAATGAATGAAAGCGTTTGTCAAGATTAGGATTGTCATTAGCAAATGCTAATTACATATTAGTTTAATAATTACCACATGATCATTTAAAATTATTAAATTTTGTTACTTACTTTGAAGAATTGTCTTTTCTTTTTAACAAACGGTTAGAGTTCACAATAGTGCTTTTCAAAAGCAAATTTCTAAAGCTTCTACTTTTTCCTGCACTGTAGTTCTTTAATAACAGAGGGCTTCTAAGGTTAGACTGCTATTGTCAGATAGCTTTGTTGAGAATTTTTGGAAAATACATCTAATTTCATTCTTTTAAAGATATACTCTACACTATCCTTTAAAGAAAAGTCACTACCAAGTAAAACCCACAAATAGCAGATTTTAAATGACAACTTCTCTACAAAAAATAGCTATGTAATAAAAAGTATACTTCCTACAAACATATACTTGCTGATTATTAACACACATTTACTGTGATGATACTGTATCCTTTCCAAATTTGTGGCCCCAAAACAGGCCTAAATGGAATTGCTCGTCTTAGACATGTATCAAATATATCTAACAGCCGTGCCATTTGTGGAGCACAGGAGTATATCAAAGCTTAATTGATAGACTGCTTAATGATGATAACAAAAACACATTTATATTTTTTCTGCAACCCAGTTTGACGCCACATACACTACTCAGTTTGTATCAGCAATCAGTAGCTTAAAAAAATGTATAAGGCGCTTGAGTCACTTCAAATGGAAATTTTCTTAGCCAGAATGAAATTCACCATTCCAACCAAAGCTATGACTAATACATAGTATTTGGATTCTTCTATCAGCTTGCAGGCACAAAGTCCAAAAACTGCATAGATTTACACTTTTCTACTTTTAAAGTTTTACATTTAAGCAACTGGAAGAAACTCTAATACCATACTTCTTTTTAACAGGGGAGAGTACAGAGATGCACTTTTGAAACATGCCCAGTAGAGTGGCTTACTAAATAAATAAACAAACAAATGATGATTATATAACATATTTCACTCTGAAGGCTCTCAGCATGCTTTCTCATCTAGGGTCCAAATTATGACCTGAAACAGACCCACGAATTCAGAAAGTGTAGTGTCGTAGCAAACAAGCACTACTGTGGGTGGTTGCCCTTAAAAACGTGTAATTGCCTGTGACAACGAAATAATGTTACATGCTAGAGTTGCCAACCCTCCAGGAGTGTCCTGGAGTCTCCAGGAATTAAAGATTAACCTTTAATTAAAGTTTATGTCATGTGATGAAACCTCCAGGAATACATCCAACTAAAAGTGGCAAACCCTAGTTTTACATCAGTATTCAGAGTATTCTAGTATTCCTTACTAAATACAGGTAACTTGAGAAACTTTATCTAAGTTTTGCAAAGGCAAAGAAATTTTTTTAAGAGTAACCTCCTGTAAATGTGCTCTAATTCCCAAGCACAAAAGCAAGCACATGTGTATATCTGCATAATTTCCACAATGGGTATGGCCCAAAGACAGGGTGTACTCCAAGAGAAAGTGGGTATGCCATTGCCAAAGCAAAGCTCTGAGCATCCAGACCAATAAAATCAGTTCAAAGGTTTTGCCAAGTGCAGGAGTAACTTATTCCAGATCAGAACTCAGAGCTGCAATAAGGTTGACTGGTACCACAGAAAGCATGGGGGATTAATTCTAGATGCAAAGGAAGCAATTTATATAGGTGTGCTTGGGAATCTTTACTGACTTGTTTTATTGTTGTAATTTTTTGCTTTAGAATATATCCATTGCAAAAGCTTCTGTGATGTAATCCTCTTTTATAACTTAACTCTGTAACTTCTTCTAAGTAATCTTAGATCCTTCGACACTGATACTAAACCCACATTAAAAATGATCTCGAGAAATATAGCTTCAATGTTTTGTTTTCAGGGAATTTTTATAAACCTCACATTTCAGAACAAGGCACTAATATAGAACATCTAACAGATTTCTATGTGAAAATAAATTTCTGTCACGTAATGTTAGCACTAAGAGATATTTAACCCTTGAAAACCAATCTCAACCCTATTTTCTGTTAGTGATTTTGAACAACAAATTTGTCTATCACTACGGTAAGTTTTTCCTTTGATAAATTCGGATTATTAAAAGTTTGCAAAGAAAGATTTTCCTAACTGAGGTGATCATTGGTTAGTATTTTCTAAAGGAAGTTTTTCTTTCTATGGACATTATCAGTGTGGTCAGTGCTGGAAATAAATATTGCTGGAACTTGTATTGTGGCAATGTATAATGATGGCACATATCTAAAACTTGATTTTACACCTGTGTTTTTCCTTTTGTGTATGGTACATATTCAGACTATGGTTCCATTCCCTGTTTGATAGCACGTGCGGGGCTCTTTTCATTTTTATTTCTGCACCTGCTTGACTTGTACTGTATTGAAAAGAATTCCTATTGTACAAGTCAAGCAGGTACTGTACTGAAATGAATAAGTAAATGTGGAATTAGAAGAAAAAACATATTCATAATATATATTTGTAACTCTCAATAAAATTGCACTGGACCAAAACTGCTGCACTTCGTAGGAATACAATTTCTAATGAGCCAAATCTTGCCCCCTCCTCTGTGACCTTACAGAACCATAACTGGGTAGAACTGGTGTGTTTCCTCTATGTAAAATGGAGGTGATGCAGATTTGGGGAGCTCGCACTGAGGTCCCACAGCCTATATGTGTCATTGGGAGTTGTTGCTTCTAAGTGTGCAAATGGATCTTGGGTGCAGTAAAGGGTTGTTGCTAGAGGGAAGGAACAGAAATTCTCCCCCATAAAAAGGGTCCACTAGTAATGGGGCCTACTAAGGATACAGTCGTGGCTGCGAAATAAACAAGTTCAAATGATTAATACCTCAGTTATATTTTTGAATAAATAATGAGCATGTACTTTGTTAGAACCACCTTTATTTTATATTAAGGGGTAACAAAGCAAGAGTGAGCAAAACTGAATCTTTATGAGAGATCACAGTGGGCTTCTCACAGTATCCTCATGAGAAGAGAGCAAATATTTCAAATAGTACTATATTAATGCACACTAGAGAACTGTTAGTGTCTTCCAGAAGGATCCACATGGGCCAGTTAGTGTGCAACACACTAGTATACTCTAGAATTTACATCCTTCTGGTGTGGACTAAAGCACCATGTGGACAAGCCCTCGCTTTCTCTCCAAAGCAGGCCACATCAGAACACAAAATGGCAGCTGCTTCTGCCAGTAGCAAGGCAGCTAAAGGTATAGAACATGGAAAAAATATACAGTACATAATGAAAAAAATCAAGTCACATCAGTAGTACTGCACATCTCAAACATTCATAAATCATGAGTCAGACCTAAAAATCATGAGATTAAGGTAAAAATTATGAGATTTGGAAAACAACATTTTGGGCTTTCTAATGAAGGTCTGCTAATTTGACAAATCTTTGTCAAGTTCTAACATGATAAAATTTTGTATTGAAGACAAGCCTTAAGATGTGCTTTAGGACCCTTATGTTACAATATAACTGCCCCCCAACCCCCACGCCCCGATGGGGAGCCCTGGGTAAGCAGTTTAGCATTGTATGTTGCTAGCGCTTGTATATGTAGTGAAGTGTATTGAGGGAAGGGTTGAAGGTGTAAGTGAGGAGTAAAAGGTTCCTTTGCAGGGTATGAGAGGCCGTAGGAGGAGGAAGGGAGAAGGGAATGGGTTAAATCGACGCCCCAACTAGGTCTGAAGATAAGACGCTAACTCCAGCCCCAGGCTATGGCACACAACCGACTCTCGGCTGCCTGCCAAGAAAGATGGGGCCTGGATTCCCCCCAGTCCAGCAGTGAGAAAGGAGGATTCAGCTGAACAAAACTGCAGGGGCTGCAGAAACTAGTGAGACAGCAAAGGCCAGCGAGTGAGAAAACAACAGTTTTGCATCCCAGAAGCTGATGTGTTTTGGGAAAGCTGAGGAAGTTGCAGAAAGCCAGTTTGGACTGGTCCAAAGACCACGGAGGACAGAAATCCCTGAACAAAACGCCCCCAAAAAACCCCAGTACTTAAAACCCTCCTGAGAGCTGAAGTGAAATGGAGATTAACATTGGAACCTGGACAGCCTCTGCACAGGACAGAACCTTTGTCCACCCTTCCCCCATTTTTTTTGAAGTTCCACCCAGGCTTGGCCAGCCTTGGGTTGTGCGTGTGTGAGTATGAAAGCAGGTGAGGGCTCGGGCACTAACGCTTTCTTTCTTCCCCTGAGTGACATGGGGAGCACCCAGGACTCACCACTGTTATTTTATTAATAAAGCTTTAAAACTTAGTAACTTGGTGTGCTTTTTTATTTTTAATGGTTTTGCGGCCATTAATGTTATAATAATGTTATATAAAGCACCAAAGGGGAAAATTTATATTACTTGGGTAAAATAACATGCCCATAAGGACAAGGGACTACTCCATAAATAAAAACAAATAAGCAAACTCAAATTTGTTCAAGTAAAGTAGCAGCAATGGTCACGGGACTAGCTACCACTGAGCAAAAGGACATTGTCTGAAGACTACATGAGTGGGCACATGAGGGGGTGGAGAAAACCCTGTTCATATCAGGCAGGTGGCACAATGGCCGAAACAAAAAAAATGGTGCAACAAATTGTAATGGAATTCTTAAGTGTGCCCAGGTAAAACGAGGGGCCCAGCTCCCCATTTTACAGAGGCAAAAAATGCAAGGGGTATAGCACCATCTGCAAATGAATTTTATTAATTTGCTACCAACAACAAAGGAAGGGTATAAATACATCCTAGTAATAACTGATGTGTTCTCAGCCTGAACAAAGGCATTCCCAACCTGGGTTAATACAGTGGCCGTGGCTGCCCAAAAACTCTATGAGGAAATCTTCTGCCGGTACGGCACACCCTGGATTATCAGCTCTGACCAAGTGGGGGCTTTTGTGGAAGAGGTTCTTAAATCCTTGCTTGCTGCCCTAAACATCAAGCAACAAATACACATCAGTTATTGGCCACAGAGCAGCAGCATGGTAAAAAGGCAAAACCAAAACCTAAAAAACGCCCTTCTTAAAATGTGCTCAACTTCAAAAACAAATTGGCCCCAAAAGCTATTGTGGCGGCTTTATGCAATTCTAACAGCCTGTGTACAGGGTACACCCCTACCATATCCTTTTTGATCGTCCAATAATGTGGGGCAATCTGTGGGAATGGGAGGGGAATTTACCAGCCAAGTCACCAAACGGTCGATATATTGCCCAGCTAAAAAAAAAAAAAGCTATGTAAAACTCGCAAAGCCGTAAAGGCCAATTTAAATTTAAAAAAAGACCAAACGCAAAAAAATCGTCATTAAAAACGTCAAAAAATGGCAAATTAAAAACCAGGTAATGTTGCAAAAGCTAAAAAAAGTGGCCCACATGCTGAACGTTAAGAGGGTGGGTCCCTACCCCATTGTAAATTGCATCTCCCCGGTAGTGTACCAGCTTCACCTACCCGGTAAACTCAAATGGGTGCAGGCCATTCAGCTCAAAACATAGTTTCTCGCTAGGTTTCTGGTCATGGCGTCGTTGGCCTCGGTTGTAAACCAGCCACCTGCTTAAACCATCCAGGTCTCCATCTATCCATAAAATTATCTGGATAATTATAATTATGAGGAGGGAAAATACCTCCAAAGGCTCTCCATGGTTCAAGCTGCGAATGAGGCCCAAGCCACAGTGTGGCAAAAAGCTTTAAAAAAAAAATGCCTTAAAGGCAAAATATAGTCCAAATAACCCCAGACCTCCCCTAAACCACAGAGGGACAAACCCTTTCCTCATGCGGTGGTCTGAAGCGGAATGGGAGGCCCTTTGGCAAGCCATTACAGCCCCTAATCCCTAAACAAAATATTGTTGTTGTAACCTCCTAAACCAGGCAAACAACATCCATAACAAAACCAAAAAAGGCTGTAACAGAACAACTAATGCCTTAGAAATTTTTAGACCTGTCTCAGTTTCTCCAATAAATACATTTATGTTGTTCTTTTTCTTTTCCCTTTTGCTTTGTTAATAAAACACATCATGAATGGCAAAAGCATAGGAACACCCTAAACAGGAGTGGTGGGACTGTTTTTGCTGCATCAGGCATGCAAAAGTCATCGGTGTAATACAATGTATGTATGGTGGTACCTATCTGTGGAAATCCTCTGGTGTCCGACGCTTTTCTCATCCTTTGTTAACTTTACCACTGTTCAGAATTGGCCATGGTGAAAAAAAAAAGGTCAATTATCCATTGGCGGGGGGACAATTGTGACTTAGCATCCTGGGAATGTGGCATCACGTATTACCGGGGTATTTTTCCAGGGCAGCCCCCTGCTGAGAGCCCCAGCTCCCCTGGCCCTGCATCTCTCTCCCCAATTGAATCCCAAGCGGAATTAACCCAAAAAAACCCCGTACCCCACCAGGTAGCACACAGGGGACAACGTTACATCCCATTGCCACCTAAACCTCCCTCCCAAAAAGTTTGTTTCTACTTGGAAACAATGGCCCCTACCTTTGGAGGAGGAGGATCTCTATCCATACTGCCAGCACTTATGGTTCCACTGGATGGGAAAAATCTAAAAGCAACGGCTCAAGTAAACCACCAGTAAAAAGGTACATGGGGAGGTTTTCAATATCACAAAAAAGTTTAATATGTTGTCCAAGTCAACGCTCCACATTAACAGCTGGCATGGGAAGGTGGTCGCAGTATTAGTTCAACCTAACCCCCACAGTTCCAAATGTTGGTATATCACATATATTACCCCCTCAGTCACACACACGTTTGCAGTGTGAGGAGGTAAATATTACATGCCCCAAACAATTTCCAGCATCCCTTTTAAATTGTAGCCT
Organism: Lepidochelys olivacea; assembly: GCF_965140295.1. Classification (NCBI taxonomy): domain Eukaryota; kingdom Metazoa; phylum Chordata; order Testudines; family Cheloniidae; genus Lepidochelys; species Lepidochelys olivacea. The sequence continues at coordinate 101,580,515 of NC_140412.1, read as the reverse complement.
CCTTCGCTTAGCCCCTAGTCTTCAAAAACACTTCTAAAAAAGCACCTCCACATCTCTCTCACCAGCGGTGGTAGCAGATGTCACCGGCCACCAAATAGGAAGTGGCCACTCAATGCTAAATCCTCCTTAAAGCCACCTTAAAAGCTTTAAATATTTACCTGCCCCTAACACGCTTTCAGGCCCCTGCCTTCCTTCCCAATTGTACAAGGGGGGCCACCCTCCAACCTGCCCTCCTTAGGCAAACGTTGTCCCTGTCCCCCCAAAAAAGTGAACCTTTGTGGAATGGCACCAATACAGCAGCTAGTATTTAAAACATTCAGCAAGGGGCCATAAAAAACAAACAATTAAAAAAGGCCATAAAACTGGTCACAAGTGCGGATCTCACCCACCTTACAGTGGCCACCTCTGCCCGCAAACATACTGGCAAATTGGCCCTCCACATGTGGGATACCTTCCAGGAACTAATTAAGACCATAATTAAGGCTGGGGACCAACTAGCATGGGATTCGGTGTGCTCCCGACTTCAACAATATTTAACCCAACAAGTCCAAAGCACCAAAAAAAACACCCCAAAAAAACCGTAATCTGTGAAGCCTGGCCTGGAAAAATCCATCCCCACTCCGGAATTCCCTGGAATCAATGGCCATTTTGCTATGCCTGGAGGCTCACAAACTAGAAGTGCACCGGCATAGCCTGCTCTTTCATGGCCTTTGATCCCATGAAAGAAGTGTGGCCCCCGCTATAAAAATCCAACCAGGCCTCTGGGAAGGCTGCTTCTGAAATTCGGTGGTCCATCGCAACGTGTGGGAGGTGGCCCCCCTCAATGACATGGCTAAGCAGTATGTGCTGACTGCAGCCCCTGACTATCAGCACATATGGATTGCAAAGGGCAACACCTGGCAACTATGTCCTATAAAGCCCCCTCAAATAATGTGTAGAAAAAAGGTAATGCCAGGCCACTTTTATAAGGCCGGTCAACACATCTGCTGGGAAGGGGAGGCATCGGGATATGCCCCCACTAAGGCACATCTGTTTACCAATACCTCCCGTGTATGTTTGAAGGACCACCTACCCCAGGGTGCCCCTCAATTTGCGGTTTCAATCTCAAGAGCAACATTTTTCGGTGCATTGGCCTGCCATTATCCAAAGCAGTGTTAATGTTTCCAATTATATTGTGTTTAATTTTTCATGACTCACGCCAACGTCTTTCTTCCATTAACGCACACCCGAAAACAACTAACCGTGTTCCAGACAGATGCCTCCTCCTTTACAGTGTTGCAGCACATCTTTAATTTAAAAAAAGCTGCCTTCGCCACAGCCATCTGGATGGGGCATTTATGTCAACAAAAAAATGTGTTATGCTATGTCACTAATAAAGCCAAAAGCCACTACTGGCTGGTGTATGCAATTGTTGCCGCCCTAACAATTTTGTTTTTGCTATATTGCTGTCTGTGTAGGAGGCGAACGGTAACACTAGCCACTGTGTTAGAGGCAGGGTGGAAACCTATGTGGTGACCCTTCACAACAGAATGTCGATTCGGGGTCAAGGGGGGGAATGTCACAATATAACTGTCCGCCCCCCCCCATGGGGACCCCTGGGTAAGCAGTTTAGCATTGTATGTTGCTAGCGCTTGTATATGTAGTGAAGTGTATTGAGGGAAGGGTTGAAGGTGTAAGTGAGGAGTAAAAGGTTCCTTTGCAGGGTATGAGAGACCGTAGAAGGAGGAAGGGAGAAGGGAATGGGTTAAATCGACGCCCCAGCTAGGTCTGAAGATAAGACGCTAACTCCAGCCCAAGGCTATGGCACACAACCGACTCTCTGCTGCCTGCCAAGAAAGATGGGGCCTGGATTCCCCCCAGTCCAGCAGTGAGAAAGGAGGATTCAGCTGAACAAAACTGCAGGGGCTGCAAAAACCAATGAGACAGCAAAGGCCAGCGAGTGGGAAAAACAGTCTAGCATCCCTGAAGCTGGTGTGTTTTGGGAAAGCTGAGGAAGCTGCAGAAAGCAGGTTTGGATTCATATGAAGAACATGGGGGACAGAGGTCCCTGAACAAAACACCCCCCCGAAAACCCCAGAACTTAAAACCCTCCTGAGAGCTGAAGCAAATCGGAGATCAACAGCGGACCCCGGGTGACCTGTACACAGGACAGAACTCTCATCCCCCCTCCCCTTCTGACGTTACACCCAGGCTTGGCCAGCCTTGGGTTGTGTCTGTGTGAGTATGAAAGCGGGTGAGGGCTCGGGCACGAACGCTTTCTTTCTTCCCCTAAGTGACGTGGGGAGCACCCAGGACTCACCACTGTTATTTTATTGATAAAGCTTTAAAACTTAGTTACTTGGTGTGCTCCTTCATCTCCTCCCCTAACGATCCTGCGGCCTCAGCCTGATCACCTGACACCTCAGGCAGATTGGTAACATAAATCTGTCACACTTACTAGACTGGTGTTTTGGCCTACTGCCGGCAAAATACTTCATTGCTTTTGGAATCCAATCCTACATTAATTTTAAGCAGCACCCTATGTGTTTCCCTTCAGTGCAAAGTTAACTCAAGTTATAACTTATGTTACCTTTAACGCAGCTCCTGTCCACACACAAAAACCTGGCTGGCTGGTCTTAACAGGAGTGCAGGCTAAAGCTCAAGTGAACACAACTCATCAGTCATTAACATGAACACTTTGCAGAGTGGACACAGGTTACTGACACTAATTTTCCAAATACTTCCTATAATTCCCCCTCTGTGCCCATAAAGGACAGGCAAGGTCTTCTACATTGTAAGAGAATTCATAGGTCAGGTCAGCTTACTGCAGGACTAAGGATCACTGGATGTGCCCCCAGAAATCTTTATGCCACACATGAATGAGTCCAGAGCCAGTGTAGACACAGTAACTTGAATGTTATTTCACAATATGGCTGAGATAGGCTAACTTGAGAGGAATAACTCAAGTATGTGTAACTCAAGTCAATATGGCAATGAAAACATACCCTAGGTCATGTAATTGTCTTGCATCCTGTCAGGTGTGGACTGCATCTGACCATTTACTTACCTCACCCGATATCTACCATTAAGAGCTTATGTTCACTGCAATGTTAGCTGAAGGTATAACTCAAGTGTTGCCCCTAACCTAACTCTTGTCACACATACAAGAATCTGTAGCTTGAGTTAGAGGATCTTTTAAACTCAAGCTAGCTAGCTTGTCCTGAAATGTGGGTTGAAGCTAGAGTTCCGCTGATACTCAAGCTAGTACTGCAGTGGAGACTCAGATATTCTGTGTTACTAATACAAACTCTCTGTGTTGCTTAAGTGTTGTTTTGCAGTATGTCAGCTCTTATCTAAAATACACTAATTTGAGAGGATTTAACTTGAGTGTAGATTAACTCAAACTAAACTCTGCAGTGAAGACATATCCTAAAGTGTTCCAACCTCTACCTGAGATGGTCTCAACCTACTTAGGTTATCAGACAAACAAACGTCATTAACTACCCAGTATCTAATTTAATGTAGGCATCCAAACTGTACCCACAACCAGAAACACCTGTTCACATGACTGGTCAAAAGACTGCATTCTTTCTTAAGAACACAGACCTTTGCCATGGTGATTCAGCACCTTGCTGTAGTGAGTCATGCCTTCAATCCTGGATGACTGTAGTCCATCTTCAGAGTATGACGGATCAATGAGAGTAATACATACCAATCTATACAAGGTCATTAATCTTTTCTGGATAAGCATCCAAGTCCTGGTACTAACTTTTACACTAATGAATAGGTTAGAGCATGGTTAGCCCAGAGACTACCTTTCTTTCCATGACACTATAACAACTGTCATCAATAGGAATGATGGGGTGAAATGAGTAAGGCATGCTCTGATGGACAGAAGGATACAGCGGGTCTTCTGTTGGACATTTTAAAAAAGACAACAGATCTCATTGCTTTATCTTTTCCTCCAGCTCCCTACTCTCTCTAGTCAGTGTACACACACATCACGGATTTGAAGTTAAACAGCCTTTTTTGCCTTCTCCATTTAGCCAGTTTCTTTTGGCTTGTCAGAACCACTTAGCATGATTTAATACATTTATATTTGTATTTTACACTTAGTCCCAGATTTTAAAAGGTATTTAGGCATTGCAATGCCAAACTGATTTCGGAGCCTAAATATAATTTTCAAATGGGAGTTAGGCAAAAATATCCAATCCCATTGACAGGTAATGGGATCTATACTCCTAAATGCCTAAATCACTTTTCAAAATGAGATTTCACAGTCAGTCAAGTTGCAACACTGAGCACAGAAATGCCTAAATTCCTTTAAATCCTTCAACAATTTCTCTATTCCCCTGCCCCCCATTTCCCAGGCCACTACCCACATTCCCAAATCCTAGGGAGAAAAGATGGGCTGGCCATGCAACATGGCCCAAAGCTTATCAAACTCAGGCAGCTGTGGACAGTTTATAGGGAACAAAAAGTCATACCTGTGTTCAGCTTCCAGTTTCACTTTACAACCATTAAGGAAGTTTTGTCCAAGACAAGTAAAATTCCATGAAACAAACTTACCGCATTCACCATCAATTTCAGCACTTTCAAACACTTTCAAACCTTTTCAATTCAGACCTTTATTCTTGTCAATCAGAAGTGCACAGTATTACTATAAAATAGTTAAATCTAGACTGGATTGATATACATTATGTTTTGGCTGCCACCAGATTCTCTTTGGCCCTTGAAAGCTGTCTAGTATTTAACTTTTGTCTGAAGAAATCTGCCCCACTACTGGGGCAAGGAAGGATCTAGCTACTCCCTGTGGATCTCTGTGCCACAATGAGTTTGTAGCTTCTGTCATAGGCCTCACATGTTAACTTTTCTTATACTAGAATTCTTATTCTTTACCATGTCTGCACCGTGCACAAGTTAGTCTCTGCACCACAATGCCAGAGATTTTTTCTTGATGAGATCCCTGACTTCACAGAGTTTCTACATCACTGTCCTTCCTGACTGCATATTCTCACATAAAAATACAGTTATCATTACCTTACACTGACAGCTCTCTTCCTGCTTCGTACTGCTCTGCAGCACAGGAAGAACACAGAGAATCCTGGGATCCTGACAGAATTTAGGGTTTCCCACCTGAGCTATATACCTTTTGATGTAAATAGCCTTCAGCCTGTGGTGTTCCACCATCTGGGATTACTAAGTATCACAGACAGGGTCTGTATAAACTGGATATATAACTCCATGTAAACTGTCAACGTTAGAGGTGCGTAAATAACTGCAGCTCCTAGGCTGATGTCAATGATTCACCTTTGCCTTTCAAAGCTCTTCTTCTGAACAACTGCACATTTCCATTCCCTGAGACACAGTTACCGGACAGCCATGGTGAATCAACTGGACACATAAGCAGTAAGGACCAACACATCTGAATTTCCTTTTAAATTGACCACAATAAGGCTTGCAGAAATTCATATAGTGAAAAGTGTAAGATAAAGGGAGCCAGTTTCTAAGTACCCATAATTAGATAACAGAATGTTCGAAATTCAAAGGTCACTGATAGACAGCCAGAGATTCAAATAGTACTGCAAGTATATTTTTAACCAGGCTAAAAAAACCAAATTTTCACAGACCTCAATTTTTAAAATGGCTTTAGTTTCTACATTTGTACAGTTATAGATAGGGTGGAATGTAGAACTTAGTAGTATGCAGGGAATGGCATGTCCATTTGAAATAGCAGAAATTAAAAAAGGGTGGGGAATCTCCGTGATCATAGCAATAATTTGTGTGACAGTGAGTATGGATAAAGCACAGCCCTTAACGACGTTGTACTCATCTGATAAAATGTTTATTTGTGTGATAGTTTGGGTTGTTGATTTATATCAATATTTTACTTACATGTGGTATATTTATGGTCTTGATTCTTGAAATTGATACATATTAGGATTTGTATAGATGGTTATGGTTGGTGCATTACTTTTTGTTGCTCACAATGCCATCTGATTGCTAAAGTAAGAGATATGAACATTTCTGACACAGACCCAGATGGATTCGTGTCTCTATGCTCTTCTCCTCACAGATGTTTTTTGTCTGCTTTGATACATGTAAATAGTCTTTAAAACAGCCACTGCAATCATTATCCAGACCATCAGCAAAGTCAGAAAGCAAACAATTAAATTAAAAATACATAAATATGAGGTTTTAGACAATAACACTAATTATTCCAATACATAAAGGGCACCTACAAAATAGCGATCATTCTGTTCTCTGCATGTAATGAAAGCAGAGTCCTATCTACATGGCATTTGCATTGATCCTACTGTGGCAATTGCCTGGTTGTTAGTATTTAAACCTTTCAAGAACAGATCAAAATGCTAGAACTTGTCAAGTTCTATTTTTTCTTGGTATATATATTTTTTAAGAGGAAAAGATTCCAGTTTAGGGAATCCCAAAATTTTAAATAATTTGATGTATCATATCAGAAGACTACATGACACATACGTGACAGAATGCAGGTGTGTACGTCTGTCATAATAAAACCACTTAGGTTCAATATGAAAGCACAATGCACTGAAGGAGCTCCAGTGAACCTCAGCAAGAGATTACGTACAGACCTACTGGCAGAACATGGCAAAGACAGAATGTCAGATTTCATACTCAGCAGACATCTACAACAACTGATGCCTTGTAGTCAAAGGCTGTTAAATTACCTGTGAAGGGTTACTGGCAGCCCTGAATGTTTTTCTCATTGTTTATTTAGTTCCAAAAGCTCTTGGTCTTTGTGCTGATTGCCCTAACTGACAGCACAGGAAATCTGGACTTTGTAAACAGGGCACTGCTGTATTGAATTACAGGTAACAAGTGTGTAATCAACCTGCTGGGGCTGGACCTTTGCAAAGAAATCTTCGGCATACGGACAGAAAGAATAGATTTCAATGTAGGGGGAAAACAATTACATGAGCAGACTACAATATAAAAAGAGTTTAATTTAAATCCTTTGTGCTTATTTCTTTTAACATATTTGGCTAAAGAAAATACCTTGAAAGGCAACTAAGTACTTTATTTGTTGTTGTAATAATATTATTGAAATTAAAGGTGATTATGATTTGAAGTGCTCTCGTTCATGCCCATAAAAACTATAATGGTTGAACAGTCATTAGCTTGGGCAATATGTTATATAAAATATCAGAAAACAATCTATAGGTACTTATTGTTAAAGAAAGTTTCACTTAGTGAAAGCCCATAGCAAACGGAGATAAAAAAAGCGAAATGAGGTCACCTTTCTAAAGTGTTAAAAAACATGAAGAGAACCTCTACAAAAATGGGGGCTCGGTGAAATCTAATACTAAAATATTTCTGCATGGCAAAACATCATCATAAAGTTGAACAGCCTCTCCCTTCTACCCCCCACACACTGAGATTGTAGATTTATGTGAGGTATTTAAAATGTAATTGTTAATTAAAAAGCATAAATAAAAATTCAGTGGCAATTAGTCAGCAAAATAACTCCATGCCAGACAACACACATTAGTACAAGAGAGGAAATCCTCCTTTTTATCAACATAGTCCTGTTCCATCTGTATTTGTGGCCATTGTATGCAATAACATTCAGTAGAAAAGAAAAGCTTAACAAAGGTTTCAAAATACATTAATATCAGACACCATTCCTATTCTGAACATTACTTATTAAAACAGATACTGTATGCTATCGTCTTATTATGCCCCAAAGACCTGCTTTTGCAGTTTGAAATTACAAGAAAAACAAAGATTTTATTAGTGTACTCATTGATGATAATAATTTTAGACTACTCATACTACTGGAATTTATGTTACATTAAAACATCTGGGTGTCTACTGGTAATTTTATTCCTCTTAGAAAAATGGTTCTCAGTTTTGGGATCCTGGAGCTGTTTTTTGGGGGGGTTGAGAATTTTGATTACATAATTGAAGCTTTTAGATAGATAGATACAGATATTTATATAAGTGTATTAATATGGCCCTAATAATATCTGAACTCTTTGAATGTTAAACGTTCTTTTATATACAAATAAAACATACCCTTTCTGGCTGAAAAATACCCTTTCATCTCAGTGATCAGGGCCCTAATACTGCATAGGTAGATAGATACCCACAATCATTTTAAGACTACAAGCTCTTTGGAGCTTGATATGGCATCTTCTTTGTTTTAAAAGCACTTTGCACAGGGTGGACACTACCACAGTTTAAATAATAGATATCTGCGATTAGTTTAATTGAATATACGGCATTACTGAAGATGGAATTCATGCACATTTTCAATAAAAATGTACAAACAGAAATAAGGAAGATATCATAGAAGACAGACAATGCTCCATCTAGTTCAGTGTCCTGACTCTGCCAACTGTCATTATGAGATGCTTCAAAAAAGATTCAAGAAACCCCATTACGGACAATTACAGAATAACTGGCCAAAAAAGGCCATTTTTTCTCCAATATGTGTGTGTGTGTGAGAGAGAGTGTGTGTAAAGTCTAATATCTTTTTTTAACCCTACTAAACTCCTGATCTCAATGATATCTTGTGACAATACCACAGTTTAACTGTAGGTTGCATAAAAGATAGTTTTGTCAGTTTCAAATTTGTTGCCTTTCAATTTCATTGGACAGCTGCTTGTTCTTGCATTAAAAAAAGGGTCAACAGGAACACAATTTACCTCTTTTCCACCATTCCTCATTTTATATACTTCTATCATATGTCCTCTTTGCACATACATTTATAAGTAGAATTATTTTTATATGTAGGATTATTAAAAACATATATGCACTGAATGTGAGGCCTCAATCCTGCAACCATAACTTTACGCATGTGGTTAGCTCCTCTGAAATCAATGAGAATACTTTAGTTTACTCACATGCTTAAAATTAAGTACATGCATAAATTTGTTCATGATCAAGGCCTAAATATCTATTTTGAGTATATATAGCACAATAAACTTTAAAGCCACCTAAATATGATGCATTTTGGTTTTTGACTGAAACACAATAAGAGTATTCTGGGATAGAAAAACCAAGAATTCCAAGATATGGAGCCACAGTAGTTAATCTTGGGATTATGAATCGGAAAAGAATAAAAAAGCTACTGCTCTAAGTAAACATATTTAACCACTGAGGGTAATGAGAATTATAGTATAAGCTTATGAAAAATCACCATTATGTATCTCTGTTTTACAGAAAAAAGTACATATAATGACCTCTCTTTTCCAGTATTATTTGAGATACCAAGGCACTCAAACTACATATTAGTATGTACGTAAGCAATCTTTAACAGTATTAAATGCACAACTGTTGACACAAATATAGTTGGTATATTGCTGTATCCATTCTTCTTGAGGACAAATGCTGTTTATCTTGTCAACTGGAAGAACACATTTTCACAAAAGACAGTTTGTATTTGATCACTTCCTGCATTGAGCACCTAACCTAGACACCCTATGGTGATATTTAAATTCAAACCCAAAAAATATAGCCGGTTGTACTAGTACCACAGTGCAATGAGCCACTGTGGCAGCCAATACTGTACTCTAACTAGAGTCACACTGATAATATATAGCTATAATTCTGCTTCAATTAAAAGCATATTTCAGCAAAAGCCCAGGATATGGTGGCTGCTCTATGCACTTTAATAACACAAGCCCAGAACTCTGCTTATGCTAAATGCATATTGCTAAAATGGAATCAAAAGTTTATTTCACATAAATAATGACTGATCATATTGGGACAAGAAGAAAAGGAGTACTTGTGGCACCTTAGAGACTAACAAATTTATTTGAGCATAGGCTTTCGTGAGCTACAGCTCTTATGCTCAAATAAATTTGTTAGTCTCTAAGGTGCCACAAGTACTCCTTTTCTTTTTGAAAATACAGACTAACACAGCTGCTACTCTGAAATCTGTACAAAATCCTGTATAACGTAAATGCACATTCATGGCTGCAACCCAGAAAATGTTGGTAATCTATACATGCTGGATAAACAAAATTGGTAAGTCTATTTCACCTGACTTCCTACTGATGTTTTTAAAAGAAAAAAACTCTAGTTATTTTCTCTGGGAAAGGAAAACTGAAAAAACAACTCTGTATACAATACCAAACTTCAATACAAGTATTCAATTGGTTCTTAATATTATCATACTATGAACACAGTATTACATGACATTTGGGGCTACTGATGTCTTGTTAATGTATCCTGTACTTAAAAAGATAAAATAGGAAATGCAGAATTCTTATTGCATTAAAATCACAAAAGTCCACAATAATTTATTCATAATTTTTATGTAATGAAGTTGTGCTTTACATTTAGAAATAAGAGTTTGCTGAAGTACTGAACTATGTACTTACAATTTTCCCTTGGAATTTGTCACTTAAAAATATGTATATATATTTCTGCAAATCTGAATACCTCAAGAGTATGATGCATTTGTACATACCATTATTAACACAATAAGGGAAGTTGGGTGTTGCAATTTACTCCTGGATGAAATCGTGAGATGTTACTGTAATGGTCCAAAATGAATAGCAAATGTAATCTGTGTTCACAAGAACACACCTATTTTCATTTACTCTAGGTCCAATATATAGTAATCTATGTTTTTTTTATATGTTATATATGTACATAGTAATTTATGTTCAGAATTACCCATTTTCATTTATTCTAGCTCCAGCATATAGAGCAAAGATGTTGAAAATATTTTTTCCAACTATAAAAACTATTCATCTGATAAATTAATTATATGACGGTTTTTGCTTAATAATATACTATGTGACAAAGTTCCTCCTCTGCCTTGGTGGGTCCTGCGCTTATTGGCGGATTTGCTCGCCTCAGAGGTTCACGGCAGTCCTCAGTTTGGTCATTTTTGTGGCTCAACTCTGCTGTTCACTCAGTTAGCCTCATCACTGGCCAGCATAGGGAAAGGAAGAAGAACAATCCCCGCAGTCTCTGCTGATCCACCTAGTGGATCGGGAAACGGGCCAGAGGCCTTCCCCACTGGTGAAACCCACAGTCCAGTTCAACTCCTCCAGTATCAAGTAGGGAGTTGGGGGAATGGAGGGAACCCAGGCCCGCCCTCTATTCCGTGTTCCAGCCCAGGGCCCTGTGGATTGTAGCTGTCTACAGTGGCTCCTGTAACAGCTGCGTGACAGCTACAACTCCCTGGGCTACTTCCCCATGGCCTCCTCCCAACACCTTCTTTATTCTCACCACAGGACCTTCCTCCTGGTGTCTGATAATGCTTGTACTTCTCAGTCTTCCAGTAGTATGCCTTCTCACTCTCAGCTCCTAGTGCCTCTCGCTCCCAGCTCCTCACACGCATGCCACAAACTGAAGTGAGCTCCTTTTTAAACTTAGGTGCCCTGATTAGCCTGTCTGTCTTAATTGATTCTAGCAGCTTCTTGATTGGCTGCAGGTGTTCTAATCAACCTGTCTGCCTTCATTGTTTCCAGAAAGTTCCTGATTGTTCTGGAACCTTCTCTGTCAGCTTACCCAGGGAAAAGGGACCTACTTAACCTGGGGCTAATATATCTGCCTTCTATCACTCTCCTATAGCCATCTGGCCTGACCCTGTCACAACTAACAAAAACACAGAAATAGAAATTACACTTTTTCTTTGGTATAGTTATCTGTTTCAAAATTTACCTGGAGGTATAATATTAAAAGGTTAAGGGGTTTAATATGCTTAGGGAAGAATTAAGATTCTAACCATATCACTTCTTATAGGTTTTATATGGATGTTACTCCACTAGCTTCATTAGAGATACTTTTGATATCAGAATAAGGATCAAAGCTGCAGAGCAGAAGCAGCAATGTTAGGGAAAAACCATTTAGATAGTGTCATTGTCTCACTGGAAATCTTGAACACTGGGCTGTTTGCTTAAGCACTGCTATGATACATGTGAGAAAACCATAATTTGCAGTTTGCTTTTGCAATCTTATGTCTCTTTTCAAAAAATGTATTCTCATCAATTATTTAAATTAGGAGTACAATATATTGGGAATTTCTCTTCCATTGAGAAAATAACTCACTCATGGAATCTAATCTTTCTTTACAGCTTGGAAGCTGGACCAGGAAATTACTCATAATTATTACTGGATTAACTGGAAAAAGTTGCCAGTGGCACAGTTTAGCTACAGTGCTTTAAACAATGCAAAAATTTGAATATACTTTTAACACACTTTGAAAAGAAATAAGCTAACCTTGAATGGATAACAACTCCCACATAGAGTGCTTTTTAGGTGAGTGAACATTGTAGGTAAAATATAAAGGGTTGCATAGGAAATACTGTTTTGCCATCACCTGAAGTACTGGTATAGGGCCTTGATCCTCCAAAGGAAAATTATGCTACCTGATTAATTAACAAAAAGTAAAAATTAGTCTTTTGTAACAGTGAAAGCTATGAGATAGTACTATTATTGTTTGTTTAAACAGAAGACACACCCACTTCTTCTAGAGGAATGCAGAGCAGCCTGTATCGCACCAGTTTTCACTGCCTCTGCCAAAATAAGGCTTAGAAGTAGAAGTTATTCATAAAGAAATCAGCTAGGCCAATGTAATTTTAATACAAGTAAACTCGTTATGACAGTGACCCAAACAGTATGGCCATTAGGAACTTTGAGATGATTTGGTACTAGAGACTAAGGCCTTGACTCCATGCCATACCTGGAAATAAACTATAGGCACCTTTATACCAAGATAATTATATCCACACTAGGGGCTGTACTGGTAGAACTATTTCAGTTTTAAAAAATCAGATTTTTTAAAAACTGAAACAGTTCAACCAGTATTATATATATATATATAAATCTTTGTATCACCAGGCCTAAAAAACTGCAAAGGGCAGCAAGGGCTGAATATACCAATATTACTAATTAAAAACAAAACAGTGAACAGGTCCAAATAATCATCTGGGTCCTTTTTTCACCAGAAAATATATGAAAATAGAATGCAGTTAGTATCCCTATCATATCTAGAAACACTTCCCTTGCATGAGGACAAGATGACAGTGAAGACTACCACCTGTGTTAAAATCTCTTGATTTTCCGTTTGAGAGCCCTTAATCTAAATGGAATGTAGGTCTATGGGGAAAAGAAAAGCTATGTCCATAGATTCACAGAACTGATAATTCCAAGATAACTTCCTTAATCCCTTTCAGACTGACTTTCAAGCACTTCAAAGTCACACTACCATTCTCCATGGGTTATGATCTACTTAGTCACATGTTAATAAAGTAGTGTTCTGCAACAAACATGGTGAAAACATACAAGGCTTGTTCAAATGAGGCTATAACATTTGTCCTGGAAGAACAACATTTTGGAAGAAATTGTGTGAGTTTCATGACGGAGGGGTGGCTGGACCAAATTTGAGTGAGTTGCATTGTGACATGGCACACGGTGGCGCAGCAGCACTCAGAGTTTAGCACTTGAAACTGATAGCGCAGGGAGTGAGTCATTCATCCTGGCCAGACCCAGATACTGCCATCACTGCTGCTGGCATCATTGCACTGAGCCCAAGCTGACCCACCAGGCTAAGAGCCCAGAGATAGGAGCATGTTGGCCATACCCCTCCAACTAGCAACCGGCTGGAGATCAGGGATAGGCAGGACAGGGAGTGCTTCCCCTCTTCCCGGCTGCATGCAGATCAGAGTCCCTACCATTCCCACAGGGGTCTGTGCCCTATCGGATCACCCAGCCCCCCCAGTCTCAGAGGGAGGATAGTGACCCACAGGTCTAGGCCCTCTCTAGCTCCCCCTCCCATCCTCTTCACTATTCTTAAACTCTTATTTCCATGGCAATTATTTTTGGAATGGTAGTGGGGCTTCAGTTTCAGATTTTGCCCTAAATCCCAAAAACCTCTGTGCGGCCCTAAGTCTTCCAATCCTTAGAAGCCTTGCTGTCCTTGTCTTCCAGCCTACACCAGGCCCAACACCTAGTGCAGACTGGGTGAGCATTAATCCCTGCAGGTATTTCCCTGTAGTTTTTCCAGGTGCTAATTACTTATGTAAAAGCTTACCAAAGTCAGCTTGTGACAAAACAATGTATTTTCTACCATCGCAAGACTGATGTATTTTTCTGTAAAGTTGGATAATATTCAAAAGTGTGATAAGATCTAGCATTTGCAGCAGAGACCAACATCTGTGCAAAGCAATCCAGGGCCTGCAGTCAGGCCAGCCCCCCCCCCCAAATTAATGAACCATACACCTGGTGTAACAAGCAGGGAGGGAGACCTTTCCCAAACTACAGGAAAGAGAAGGAATGAGAGGCACCTTTGCACCCTCTTCTCACACAAGCACACACACGTGGGAAGGTTCTGACCACTACAGTATGTGCAACTGTTGTCATCAGAGTCTGGCCAACTTAAGAAAATGCTGCAAAGGCTCTCTCTTTGACAAAGCCTTTTCACAACAAGAATGACACTCAGAATTACCCCCTTCCTAGCTGCTATCTCACTCCTCTCTTAAAACAAAAACAGAAACAGAATCAGAACCTGCCTGCAAGCAGAACTTCCATACCCCTAAAAAGAAGAAGAGCCAGAAACGCATGAAGCCCACTAAGGTATGTTTACTCTGCTATTAGACATGCACAGCTGGCCAGTGCCAGCTGACTCTGGCTCGCAGGGCTTGAGCTGCAGGACTGTTTAACTGCAGTGTAAACATTCCGGCTCAGGCGTCAGCCATAGCTCTGGGACCCTCCCACCTCACAGAGTCCTGCAGCCCGGAAGTCTACCCTGCAGCCTGAGTTTTTAATTGCAGTGCAGACATACCCCTAGGGACTTTGCAATTGCTATTGATTTTACATGAAAGGCACACAGATATTATGGTAATGGGTGGCAGTATATAAATCTAAGATAATGTTGGACAGTTAGATGTTGCCAGTTCATTTTATGATCTATCAGTAATACTGCTCAATCAGAGTCCGGTAGAAAGGCAACACTTAACAACAAGATGTTAAAGCCAAACATGAATGTTAGCAACAAGAAGGTAGACAGGGAAAGTGTGGGACCCTTACTGAATGGGGGAGGCAACCTAGTGACAGATGATGTGGAAAAAGCTGAAGTACTCAATGCGTTTTTTGCCTCCGTCTTCCCAGACAAGGTCAGCTCCCAGACTGCTGCACTGGGCAGCACAGTATGGGGAGGAGGTGAGCAGCCCTCAGTGGTGAAAGAACAGGTTGAGGACTATTTAGAAAAGCTGGACATGCACAAGTCCACGAGTCTGGATCTAATGCATCCGAGAGTGCTGAGAGGTTTGGCTAATGTGATTGCAGAGCCTTGGCCATTATCTTTGAAAACTGGTGGTGATCGGGGAGATCCTGGATGATTGCAAAAAGGCAAATATAGTGCCCATCTTTTAAAAAGGGAAGAAGGAGATTCCAGGGAACTGCAGACTGGTCAGCCTCACCTCAGTCCCTGAAAAAATCATGGAGCAGATCCTCAAGGAATCCATTTTGAAACACTTGGAGGAAAGGAAGGTGATCAGGAATAGTCAACATGGATTCACCAAGGGCAAGTCATGCCTGACCAACCTGATTGCCTTCTGTAATGAGATAACTGGCTCTGTGGATATGGGGAAAACGGTGGACGTGATATATCTTGACATTAGCAAAGCTTTTGATACGGTCTCCCACAGTATTCTTGCCAGCAAGTTAAAAAAGTATGGATTGAATGAATGGTCTATAAGGTGGATAGAAAGCTGGCTAGATTGTCGGGCTCAACGGGTAGTGATCAACGGCTCGATGTCTAGTTGGCAGCCGGTATCAAGTGGAGTGCCCCAGGGGTCTGTCCTGGGACCGGTTTTGTTCAACAGCTTTATTAATGATCTGGATGATGGGATGGATTGCACCCTCAGCTAATTCGTGGATTATACTAAGTTGGGGGGAGAGGTAGATATGTTGGAGGGTAGGGATAGGGTCCAGAGTGACCTAGACAAATTGGAGGATTGGGCCAAAAGAAATCTCCACTTAGGACGGAAGAATCCCGTGCACTGCTACAGGCTGGGAACTGACTGGCTAAGCGGCAGTTCTGCAGAAAAGGACCTGGGGATTAGAGTGGACGAGAAGCTGGATACGAGTCAACAGTATGCCCTTGTTGCCAAAAAGGCTAACGGCATATTGGACTGCATTAGTAGGAGCATTGCCAGCAGATTGGGGGAAGTGATTATTCCCCTCTATTCAACACTGGTGAGGCCACATCTGGAGTATTGCGTCCAGTTTTGGTTCCCCCACTACAGAAAGGATGTGGACAAATTGGAGAGAGTCCAGCGGAGGGCAACGGAAATGATTAGGAGGTTGGGACACATGACTTATGAGGAGAGGATGAGGGAACTTGGCTTATTTAGTTTGCAGAAGAAAAGAGTGTGTGTGTGTGGGGGGGGGGGGGGGGGGGGGAGGAGGTTTAATAGCAGCCTTCAACTACCTGAGGATGGAGCTAGGCTGTTCAAAGTGGTAGCAGATGACACAACAAGGAGCAATGGTCTCATGTTGCAGTGGGGGTGGGGGGGAGGTCTAAGTTGGATATTAGGAAAAACTTTCACTAGGAGGGTGGTGAAGCACTGGAAGGGGTTACCTAGGGAGGTGGTGGAATCTCCATCCTTAGAGGTTTTTAAGGCCCGGCTTGTCAAAGCCCTGGCTGGGATGATTTAGTTGGGGTTGGACCTGCTTTGAGCAGGAGGTTGGACTAGATGACCTTCTGAGGTCTTTTCCAACCCTAATCTTCTATGTTTCTATGAATATTTAAAATTATACAGCAATATCACTACCATACTAATCTAATTTCTTTCCAGCTTCCAGAAAATAGAGACACCAAGTTTGAGACTGACTTCCTCATTCAACATGTTACTCTTAACATACTACTGATGCCTGATCATTCTTTTTGTTCAGTAAAGTACCAGCATCGGTTTGGTGAGATTAAACAAAAGACCAAATAGTTATGGAAAACACAATGATCGCACACCAAGTTTTGTTGAACCCGGTATATTGCAGTGATTTGCTGAAAACAACACAAATTAATCTATGCAAAATGAGTAGCAGCACAGGAGTCATGACACACAATGACTTGTTAACCAATGACACACAAAATATCTACAATGCTCTGAAGGATGTTTATGGACCTTGTAACACAGGTTCTGTCCCACTGAAAGACAGAAGTAATACCAATTAGTGACAAAATTGAGATTCTGCAACAGTCCAATGAAAATTTGGACCAATTTGATTGATAGGTTGCCTAACACCACTGATGATTAAGTGACAGGACATAGCAATAAAGCAATACGTCAATGAAAAAATGAATGAGATTATTACACTTGAAACTAATACACTGATTAGCTCAGAGGAGAGTTATTCATTTCTAATGGCTTACTGTCACGAATCTACAACTATAGGGACTGTCGTGTAGATCCATCTGCTTAGTGAAGAAATTTAGTGAGATTGTGTAGTCCTGGAGAATCCCAAAGATGCAACCAGTTACCTTACGCAAACACAAAGTGGAACAGCATGAGAGCAGTAGCTGTGAGGACCACTCTCTAATGCCAGGAGTATTCTAGCTAGATGCTTTCTTAATTGCTTCTTGCCAGTGTTACAAAGAATTCACTTCTGGAAAATATAGTGAGGATTTAAAGCACAGAGAAGCACTATTGGCATAGCATGTCAAATATAAGAAAAATATAAAGAACAGAACATGGATCTCTACTCAGTCTTTATTGAGCTTACAAATGCAATTGAAATAGTCTCAGCAGACCCGGATTATGGAAAGTGCTGCCCAAGATCAGATGTCTGGAAAGTACATTAAAATTGTTGGTCAACTACATAATGGTATGCTGGGCAGAGTGTTTGTGGATGGTGCTTTTTCTGAAGCATTCAGTAGTTCCAATGAAGTTGAACAGGGCTGTGTTTGCACACCAAATCTCTAAGGCATTATCTTTTCTGCTGTAATTGATTATCACAAAACATCTGAGCATGAGCATCCTCAGCAGTGTTTATATATCTAAAGGCCTCTAACTTGAGTAGATCTGTGACTTAATTGAGATTGTTTCTTATTTATGCTTATTGAAACTCTAGAGGACCTCTAAGTTTACAATCAAATAAAAGTCACACTATGCTGGTGATGTTGGTATGTGCCTGCACCTGCAAAAGTAAGTGGTGCTAGGTTCTGTTGAATTGTTTTCCAGATTTCAATGACTTGCTGTTGAATGTTGCTTTTATTAATTGTGTAGCTCATGCTCACCTCATAATATTCTCTTAGCACTATCACATGATCAGGCTGCGCACTAAAATTAAAAACTGACTTGTATTTGTCATGTTAACTTCTCTCTGGCTGAGAAGCCTGGATATAGTACTTCCTCCATGCTTAAATGTTGACAGATTTCCTCTGTTCAACTTCAGGTTCATCATGCATACTAAAGTGAAGTATAATGTTACCAGCTGATAGTGTTTAAATATGGCAAATAAAATTGTGTTGAGACCATGCTAATTAAAGCACAGCTCAGTTAGGCAGGACATGTTGTTTGGATGAATGACAATATAACTCCCATGCGTATTCTGTGCATCCAGAACAGACTTGGCAAGCATTCACAAGGTGGGCAGAGAAATTGCTTCAAGGACATATTTAACAGCTCAACCTGAAGGTATGTGGCAAAGGCATGAATAAGTAAGAGATGATTATGGCAGATCAGTCTGGATGGTATTCAGTGAGGAACAGGCAAATCTGGAATGCAAAACTGAAATGTGGCAAGAAAAGAGGTGATGCACTGGGATTCTCTCAACACCAAGTAACCAAAACAAGGCATTGGTTTTCATACATTGTAAGAAGCTCAGTTCCACACAGATTGCTTTATCACAGTAACAAATGATACCTGGCTAGTCAACTTCAAGAACAAGAACAAAAGAACTTCAAGAATAAAAGAATATCAATACATTATGGATGGAATCAGTGGAAATACTTATGGAGTAAAATACTACTCAGTGTGAGAAAGGGTGGCAGTCTCTGGCCCTCAGTGCTGCTTGGAGCATAAGCTCTAGTCTAAAGCCAGTCTTGGTAGAAAGATTAAGAAAATGTTGTGCACTTCTGTTTAGTGACTATGCACTATTTGCTGAATTTTGCCCCAAAACTGTTTGCCATTCAGTGGTGCTCTCTCTATGTCATAGGTCAAGTGCTTTGAGATGAAAGGTACTAGATAGGTATTAATTATTATGATTATAAAACTGTTCCTTCAGTCTAATTCTTCCTCAAGTCCTACTTCAACATTTTACTTGTTAACTGTTTTATTTATCATTTAAAATATTTATGTTCATTTTTTTAGGGAGGTGAGAAGAGGAGAAGAGAGGATTGTTGGTCATGAGATGAAGGTCTGTCATGGAATGCATCTATGATTGCTGCATTATGGTGGAATCAAACATCCTAATAAACACCTATTTACTAAAGATATACTTATTCAAAGGGTATCCAATTATTAATTTACATTTAATTTAAAAAGTATATTATGTTCTAAGGGTAAGCTCTGCCACCCCTTCTCACATTAGTATAGTACTGGATTCCGCAAGTAGTCTTATTGAAACAAAGGTCTTCAGAATCTGCCACATTACATCAAAATGCACTTTATCCAACTCATTGACCCTTGTGACTAATATACACGCTCAAATAATCACATTCAAGGCTTCCCCCCGATTTTTAAAATCAAAAGCAGTTTTACAGCGGCCTAAACTTACTGACATCAGTGAAATAATTACTCCTGACTTATACTGGTAAAATAAGAGGGACAAGATGAGTGAGGTAATATATTTTATTGGACCAACTTCTGCTGGTGAGAGACAAGCTTTCGAGCTACACAGAGATCTTCCTCAGGTCTGGGAAAGGTACTAAGAGTGTCACAGCTCTGTGAAGCTTGAAAGCGTGTCTCTCTCACCAACAGAAGTTGGTCCAGCAAAAGATATTATCTCACCCACCATGTCTTTCTAATATCCTGGGACCGGAACAATTACAATAACACTGCATGGTAAAAGAAGAATCAGGTACAAGATTTTTTCCAAGACATATGCCTAATATTTAGAGAGAGTCCTTATCAAAGTATAGCTAAGCAATGCTTTAGTAGGCGTCCTAAACCAAGCTAGAATAATAGATATAGAGATTAAAATTATAACCTGGCCACTCAGCCTACGTTTTTCAATCTCATTTAGCAGTTCAGCATAAAATTGGTAAATTGTCTAATTCTTATTTTAGTCACTCTTAAAATATTGATTTAATACTAAACAAAAAGAAATGAAAACCTTCAGGCAAAACCAATGTTTTTCTTGAGTTTACAGTATACTCAGAAGAGGGTTTGTTTAAAATATTATTCACAGTATATATTGGCAAAACAATATACCTGTTAATGATCAAACATAGAAAAAATATAGGTACACTTTTATAGTACATAAACACAAGAGACAACTAGACTGGCATGACAATTTAAAAGAAATCATAGATCTAAAGTGGTAAGTTAATTAAAGGCACTGTATTTTGTGGGGTTTTGCTGGTAGAATTTTTTTTTAAAGATTTTTACCTATTAAAATTAAGGAGCTTAATACTCAACCATACTGAGTTTACACTTGGCACTGCTGAGAAGGTGGTGGGAGAAGGTGGCTCTAAACTACAACATAATTGAGGACATCCTCAAGGCTGCTCAAGTGAAGGCTGCCTGGGAGCCAATGATTGTGGTGGATGAAGATCTGTTGGAGTGCAGTGTCCACTGCCTGGTCCCCCCGACCCTCAGCATGCCCTCTGGGATGGGAAAAGGGATACATATGAGGGAGACATAGGTGGCACAGAGCTGGCTATGCCAGGTTCACACCACCTGGGGATTCACTTTTATTGGGGGAGACCTTGGTTGTCACTTTAGGACAGCTTTCTGTCTGTTTTGTGCTAGCAGTTGAAGCCACAAGAGTGGAAGATTGTGTTCATCTGTTCTAATTCATACCCTGCTCTGCTCTTCTGTGCATAGGTTGATAGGAGGGGAAGTGGTATTAGCAAGCCTCTCCCTATTGCCCATGTAAGCTGCAGGGCCATGCTTCATGGTACTACACAGAGCATTAGGAAAAAATGATGACTAATGGGCTAGCATGTGTACCATATACCTGCAAGAGGGCATGGTCCTCAGGTTATCCACCCATCAAGTCAGCTACAACATAACCCTTATTAAAATAAACCACACTGTTTACAAAAGACAGCAGCATCACTAGTGTGAAATGCTGTCTTTTAGACCAATATGCTGGAATAATAAATGTAGGTAATAGGTTGGGCACAGGACAAGGAATGGAGAGAACTGGATTCTAGTCCTGGCTCTGCCATTGACCTGCTGTGCTATGAGAATAATGAAATTTATTTACTTATTTATTTATTTTAATAAGGAATGCTGCTATCAAGTAGCAAGTGATAGTCAGAGGAGCATTCTGCTTCTTTACACAAAAACACAAGCATGCAATCTAGAATATATGCCTTTCAAGCCTCATCTGAGTCTTATTGAATAGGGCAACAGGATTCCTGCAGCAACAGATGCAAAACCCAACATTTCTGCTTACTCTCACTACACTGGTAAGGGTGGGATTTATCTCTATTTCTTGAGGAAAAAAGGAACTGTCTCTTCACAATAAAAGATCAAAGATTCTATTTCTTAACTTTAAAAATACAGTGTGCCACCAGAGAGGAGGAATGGCTTTGTGTTCTGAGAACTAGAAACTTTGACTCCTGAGTCTTCAGTCTTCCTGTATGAATCGACAAGTCATTTGCCTTTCTGCACTTCAGTTTCCAATCTATAAAAAAGGTGTCATAAACATATAGCTAAGAGTAACATAAAATTCCTCCTTTACCTGTAAGGGGTTAAGAAGCTCAAATAACCTGGTTGGCACCTGATCAAAAGGACCAATAAGGGAAGAAGATCCTTTCAAATCTGGGGGGGGGGGTTGTTTGTGTTTTCTTGGTTGTTCTCTCCGGGACAGAGAGAGACCAGGGCAGGAAAAAAACCTTTCCTAAAACCTTACCTGAAATAAGTATCTAGCTTACAAAAATTGTAAATAAAGCAAGGAAATATGTTAGATTATCTTTTGTTTTAGCTTGTGAATTTTCCCTATGCTAAGAGGGTGGTTTATTCCTGTTTTTTGTAACTTTAAAGTTTTGCCTAGAGGGGAATCCTCTGTGTTTTAAATCTTATTACCCTGTAAAATTATCTTCCATCCTGATTTTACAGAGGTGCTTCTTTTACATTTTCTTATTAATAAAGTTGTGTTTTTAAAAAGCTGATTGGTTTTTAGTGTCTTAAAAACCCAAGGGTCTGGTCTGTGCTCACCTTGTTTACCTATTTGGTTGGTAGATTATTCTCAAGCCTCCCCAGGAAAGGGGGTGAAAGGGCTTGGGGGGATGTTTTGGGGAAACAGGAACTCCAAGTGGTCCTTTTCCTGAATCTTTGTCTAACTCACTTGGTGGCGGCAGCAATCCCGTCCAAGGACAAGGAAGAATTTGTACCTTGGAAAAGTTTTTAACCTAAGCTGGTAGAAATAAGCTTAGGGGGTCTTTCATGCGGGTCCCCACATCTGTACCCAGAGTTCAGAGTGGGGAGGGAACCCTGACAAAAGGGATTGTAGCTCACAGATCCCTACCTCATGGGGTGTTGTGAGGTACTCAAATACTAACTCTGAGCACCACAGAAAAGCTAATAAAACAAAAACAAAAGACAAGAAAAAACCTGCTTATTAGAGATATTGAGAAATATATTATGATGTTGTAGTTACAATCTTAATATTTAAAATGATCATTTTTGTCATCCTTCCCCAACCTCCCTCAATGTATGAAATCCTAGTTTTTGGATTTTCACTAATATCCCCCAATACCTGGTTAGCAATGCTTTTAAACAGGTAATTTACGACACTCCCCTTCACTAATTACAATTAAACATCAAATGTATTACACATGACTATCTGTACTATATCTGGAAATGTGTAATTAAAACAAAAATCTCTTCCTTGATGCTGTGTGGGAAGATAATAACATGAGTAAATTACTTGTAATTCATATAAACTGAATTAAACTTTATACAAATAAAACAAAGGAACAGCAGTTTCCTAAATATACATACAATATAACTGCACAGCGTCTACTGTCATACCTCACTACTTTCAGTAATCAACAGTCCACACACAGTATCATTTACCCTAGGACCCTCATTCACATTCCTTGCAGCATTATCTAATCTTTTGATTTCTAATAAGCATCGCTGATCCAGAATTCTAGAATTTTGCTATAAACACCTACACATACTCACTTATATACACACATTGTGGAGGCACTAGTTGTGATGCCATCAGTTGACTCTTATTTTGCACTTAAAGCAGGGATTCAGCCTCTTTTCATATGAAAAATACAGCATATCCTCCAAAAAAGTACAGAATGATTTTTCTGAGAATTTACAAGTAAATCTGTTAATTTATGAGTTAAAAACTGAGTCACCTAAGAAATTTAGCATTTTTGTCTGTCTTTTCTTTGTCCTGAATGCTCTTATGAAGACAATAACACAGATACTTCAAACTTTCTGTAGTGTTAAAATTAACTGAACTCTTGTGCACAGACTGTAATTGAAAAAATTGGGTTGTAATTAAGGTAAGTTAGCAATTGTTGTATATAACAGTTGTGATAATTTAGGTTATAGACAAATTCATGTCAATAGCTTGGGCAACTCTTGGGGCAAGTCTACACTTTAAGCTGGGTGTTTAAATCCGAGCTAAAGGAGAGTGTTAAAAATAGTTTGGCTATGGCAGTGCAAGTGATGGGAGGGACATACTCTTGGATAGATACATACTTGGGGTGGCTAGCCCCTCCCCACACCACTTGTATTGTCATGGCTATATTCTTTAGCACACTAGGTCAACCAGAGCTAGCACTGTTATGTCTCCTCAAACTGGGGATTACACCACCAGCTTGAAATGCAGACGTGCCCTTAATGGTGCCATTGCAACATAAAGAGTAATTCCTATTTGGTAACGCATTAAGGAAGAATTCAAAACCCAAGGAATCTCTCTGAGAAATAACTGCTATTCTTCATTGTAAGATATACATACACTCCCAGATGCACACACACACCTCTCTAAGTTTTTCTGTACATCTTGTGTTTTTCTAATTGAGAAGGGAGAGTGTCTGTTTTATTTTTATAATTTAAAAACATGTGTTCCTTCCCAGCCTAAAATACTATTTTTGTTACAATGGATGCTGTAAATAAGAGTCAAAATATAAACTTGACATGGACGTGTTGGTGTGTACAATTTATGGGCCCATTTCTGCCAACACTATTGTCCACAGTGCTTGCAATCCTGAGTAGTCATATTGAAATCAAATGTATAGGTTAGTGCGTTTTGGAGATATTATTTTCCAATGTATAGACTGTTTCTATTACTAAAACCAAAACAATAAAATTCCATTATAATCACTTGAAGTTTCATTCTTCTTGACATGCAAAAAAGAAAATCTGGTGCATGCAGAACCACATCCCAAATCTTTGACCTTTTCCCCAGTTTCTTATGAAAGAACTGGGAGCAGGAAGAGAGTTTTGATTATGGAGATTAAAAATTCAATCTTCTTTGCACTCAAAAGCCATTTGAAATTTCACCTCTTTCTCCCATATTTTACTTAATGCCCCTTGAGCAATGGGGATTTTCTCTGTAATTTGTTTTGTTGTTCAATGATAGCTTACCAAAAAATCCCCAACCCCTCTCCATTCTATTCAAACATATATTAGCATAACACAGAGCTGAG
Source organism: Lepidochelys olivacea (assembly GCF_965140295.1). Lineage (NCBI taxonomy): Eukaryota > Metazoa > Chordata > Testudines > Cheloniidae > Lepidochelys > Lepidochelys olivacea. The sequence goes on along the minus strand of NC_140412.1, from coordinate 101,555,749 downwards.
TCTATGCTGGTGGGACCCAGGGCTGCAGGCCCTGTTTGCAAAGGGTCCGTCCAGGCGTAGGGACATGATGGCAGAAGGCACCTGACACTCACTCTTGCACAGGAAGCTGAGAGCTGGCTAATGGATGCTTAAAAGTTGGCTGAGACCTTGGGAGAATGCACTGATTCAGCACATCCTCTGCCATCCTCTATTCACAGATCTCCTATGGTGTACAAATAGCAATTTAAAGCTGCGCTTTCTGAGGAGAACATTGGGCAGCACAAACATCACCTGGCCTCCCCATAGGTCAAATCCCCTCTGGATTGCAGCTGCTCCTGTACCACAGTAGTGAGACAAGGCCACACAATAACTTCTCTCAACTGCTTTTGTACAGGTTTTAGAAATACCAGAAAGGGGGGGGGGGGGCAAAATACAAAATAATAAAATAACTTCAGCACTATTCATTCTATTGACAAATTTTGGTGGGATTCTTTGTTTGTTTGTTTGTTCATTCTTGGGTATAGTGCCTTCAGACCTAAAGAAACACATATCTGATGAAGTGAGCTGTAGCTCACGAAAGCTTATGCTCAAATAAATTTGTTAGTCTCTAAGGTACCACAAGTACTCCTTTTCTTTTTGCGGATACAGACTAACACGGCTGCTACTCTGAAACCACAAATAAATTAGACAATCTCTTGTAAATTTATAATTCAAAAATTCTATACTTTAAAGATAAGTGTATACAATTATTTATAGCATAGCTATGGCTAGAAAAGTGAGCACATAAACTCAACAGTTGCTTCCTGTTTGCATTTTTCCTGACAGCTTTATTGACAAAAATGAACATTTAGTACTTTTCACTCCTGCTAGCCCTAGAACACCAACATAGCTTGGTTTTATTCTAGCTCATTTGACATTGAAAGATTTGCTCACTAAGGGCCAGATCACACCCTTTTGATCCATGAGGGGGCAAAACGAGTCAGCTGCCTCGATAACAGTGTATCCCTAGATCCCATAGCACAGACCATGCAAAGAGCTCTCTGTTGGTCCAGAGTAGGGGAAATCAGAGTCTAGCCTAAGATTTACGCATTATGTTAAAGATGGATTAGGTAAATCATCTTCTGAGGTCATAATAGTGATGGTTACAAAACCAAGGTACATCACTTATAAACAAACAAAAATATAAACTCATTGAGGATTCAGTGGATCCGAGGGTTGATAATGTGCTATGGAGCCAAACTAGGGACATCTTCCCCTTACATTGCTGCTTTCTGGACTGACTCTGGATAAATAGAGGACTTTTACAACAGGAATCTATGTGTCCAAATGATCATTTAAGGATGTTCAAAGGGTATTTAGTGTCCGAATGAGAATATACTGTAGGTGCCTCCCTTTAGGGACCCACATTTGAAAATTGGGCCTTTAATTATTAAGGATCAAATTCTGGCTGTCATTGATTTTTCCACAAACTGGTGTTTGCTCCATTGTTTTTGCCCACGTTCTGTTTTGCAAGCTGCTGACACACATTACTACTTCCAGGAGTAGGAGAAATCTTACGGATCTCTATACAAACGATTAGTTCAGGCAACTGGGGAGTGAATCTACCCTGCACTAGCCTGCCACGGACCATGTGGACCCTGCTGACACACATTAACAGTTCGTTAGTGAGCTTTGATCTAGTTCCTTTGAAATGGGAGTAGTGAGGAACATCAGCAGGGTCCACGCGGGCAGTTAGTCCACAACAAGCTAGAGTGATGGAGGTTCACACCCCAGCTTGCAGCAAACGAAATGTTCATGTAAACAAGCCCTAAGCAGAGGAGGGTGCTTAGTGGTTATAGGCAGATCCCAGGGTTGCAGTAATATATGTGTATCACACCTGTTTCCAAAGGCCATCTTGAATTATGCTTCTGAGGCTCAGTCAGAATGTGTGTGGTCTATTGGCAAAATATTAATTCTACAGGTTTAGGGGAATAAAGAATTATGACCTGTGATTCCTCTTTTGGATCCCCATTTTCAACATGCACAGAAGGGTAAGCCAGAATGTTGCCCTATGCTTAGATGTGCATTACCATATGTACACATTCAATTAACGGCAAGAGACAGTCTGGAAAAACCTCTTTTCTTCTTCACCTCTTAATATTACATCACATATATATGTGGCAAGTTAGCAATAAATTAATTTTATTTATTCAATGAATGTTGGTGATTTAAGCAATGCTGTCTTTTCATGGTTATGTAAGCTAAAATAAATATATGGTTTCTGTTGTATATTGCTGGGTACTAAAGTTTAATTACATTATGAATTAAGTAATAATTCCACAAAATCATTTGTTAAAATCATCTAACACCACAACATATCAGCCATTACCTAAGGTAATGACCAATTTTGGGGTGAAGGTGTTATAAACGATAATGAATGGTTTATAGCAGCGATATTTAATTTTAAAAATGAAATAAAGTGTTTGAAAAACCATCTGTCACTAAGCTGCCATCTGTAGCTGCAGCATGGAAGTTACTTATGGACACCATACAGTGATGATGATGTTGCTTGTATTGAAAGCTAAAAACAAAAGAATAAAAGAAAAAATGTAAAATGCATCCAAAAATATACTGCTGTATATGTACCATTTCAGAGTCAGAATTTTATGTGATCTGAAGGGGGGAAATGAAGCACAATAAAAATGGAGAAGGTTAGATTAATGAGAGAGTCATTAAAATAAAAAAAGTAGAGTTATATGAGAATATGAGAAATTGATTTTATTTGACTTACTGAAATTAAACAAGTTATTTTAACAATAATTAACATATTACATTTTACTAAGTTCAAGGAAAGATAGAAAAAAATTTTTATGGAGAATATTTCAAATTGTCAGTGGCTTTTGTAAAATGATTAATGATTTTCCCTGGTATCCTCTCTTTCAATTTTGGAATTTTAGTTGCCATATATTATAATGGTATTTTAGCTATGTAAATAGTTTTCCACTCACTGTTCTCTTGCCTTTCAAGGAGACAAACTGTTTTTCTTTCCTCTAAATGAGCACAATAAAATGGGTAAGCTGTCTGGGGGAAAAAAAACAGACAAACTAGTGGTATAAAACTCAATAGAAAAATGTGGTACGGACAAGAGGAGATGTAAAGCATGTTTACAGTACACCACACAGTTTATTCTACTGGTCAGGTAAAACTTAAAAGTGTTGCTTACCATTAGAATTATCATTAGTTTACGAAATTATCCCTCCATCACCACTATCGACTTTAAAGAAAGTAAAAAAGAGAGACACATGCATGCAAAATTGTAGTATAAAAATAACAATTCTATAATACAGAAATTTAATTCATACTTTTGAAATATAGGGCCCAGTCTTGTTGTCCATGCTCTTGAGAACAGTTCAACTCAAGTCAGGGGGTCTACTTGAATAAGAGTTACTCATATATAAAGGTGGCAGGATTGGGACATATTTTCTTTTTTATTAGAGTAACTTTCAACTCTTTAACTAGCATTTATATATCTTCCAGAATAGTTTGCAGCTTCCAGAAAGCCATACCAGTTATGAAAGTATGGTGTAAAAAGTCAGCTAAGTGAAAAATAGAATAAAAATGTAAACTACAGATACATTTAGAAAAGTTAAAGCTTTGAAAGATTTCTGTGTCCCTGCTTGGTGTAGGCAAACCAACGGACTGCCTTTCTGTCAGGCAAGTACTGATGGAGATAAATGTAAAGGCTGTAGTGCACTCCTAATTTTTACACATAAACTGCAACCGGAGCACGGATTTATGCTTCAAGGCAACCAGATTTCTCCTTGTGTATATTTAAACATGGCTGTTGCACTCATTCCATTTTGTTTAAACTCCTTTAAAACCAAACACAGGCTTTGCCCCCTCCTATGCCCCTCCTAATTATATACTTTTTTGTTTGAAGAAGCAAGCCCTTTATTGCTTATAATTTCAGCTATCACTTGCTTGGGCACCGTCTGCAGATCAATAGCACGTAGTTAAGTGAATGAAAAGGCTAAATGTGATCGTCGCTTGCAATGCAAGGTTGGGTGTTTTTTTCCCCTTGAGCTTTTAAGTGCTGCTCTTGGGTTTCGTTTCAGAATACTAAATTCCAGTCGCAGGTATTTAGTAGCTGCACATGCAGAGCTTTTTGTCTTAAACTAAATATCTGTCATTTTTAAAGTCCAGACTACTGACATAGGCTATAATAAAAACTAGCGTGCAACCTGCAATTTTACAGATTCCATTGCTGGTGGCCATACATCTTTGATGGCAAAACTACATTGGCTGCAGCACCATAAAAATCAATAAATATTAACCTTTTCTGACACTTTCTGCATGGATGCTTTATCAATTGCTGTCAGGTGATAGAACAGCCAGTGATGTACTGTATTTTTCAGCTAAGAATCTATAACAAACTTAGAAATCAATGGAGATTAACAAGCTTTTTAATAAAAAAATTACCAATGGACTTTTCAGTTCCCTATGATAAAAACAAAACCAACCAATGGTACTACTGGATAAAATGTTCACCATGGATGCCCTTAATAATGTATAAAACCGAACTGAATATTTTTAAAGAGAATTTAAAACTAAAAATATATTTGTGTGTCCCAGGTTGAGTAAATCCACTTTTAAATTTCATGTCCTAATCCTTACAACAGATGTAGGATAGAGAGAAAAATAAAAACCCATCCAATTACACTCTTTGTTGAAAAACACTTAAAACACTTGACATAATTTCTAATGGTTCTGATGGAAGTGGAAAAAAAAGTTTAGTGGAAAGTGAAAATATGCATTTCAGGTTGCCTAAATCACCCATCTAGTACAGCTGCAACAGTAAAACATTCAGTTCTAATCTTACGCGGCCTTAAGACTTTCAATTATTGGAAAACATCTCCCACTCTACAATCCATACTGCGGTGAACTACTGAAAATATTGCAGTGTGTTCAGTTTAATAGCATAGATACTGTTCTTCCTGTGTTGCATGTCGTAGTTCTTTCTAGATAACACTAAACTTATGTGCCTAATTTTGTTTTTTCCTGTTTTTAGTTTCCAGTTACACATTAGGAAAATTTACTAAGGTCAAGATCAGCTAGTTCCGCCAATCAATGTCAATAGGGATCCACCTACCCAGAGCATTAAACTGTGTTTAATACAGTCAACACACTTCTTGCTAAAACTATTTATGACACAGTTTGGCCAGGTAGTATGGACTGAGTAAAAGCACTATTTAAAAACAAGCGTTTTCTACAGACTTACACAAAAACACAAGTTCTCAAACTATTCTAACATGGGCCCAGCTCCTGCAACCACATGAACAACTTTATGTGCATGATTAGTTCGATGGGACTACTCATAGGCATAAGTCTTTGCAGGATGAGGGCCAAATTGTCTTAGAAATCAATTTCATATATAGCTCTTTCTAAACAGACACAATTACACTATGATTAAATATGACTGGACACAGGAGGCAATACTTCCTTTTAATCCTTTGAAATGTTAGTAGTAAATAGCAAAGCCTAGCCAAGAATGTAGACATTCACATTTCACCAACATATTAGTCTAGACTTGAATGGTGAAGTCAGTATCAGATGTACAACAACCTATGAGAAAACAAGTAGCTGCTCTGAGAAGTGTCGTGTTGTGTCAATGGGAGCTAAAATCAAATACACTAAAAGCTTTATTATCAAAATCTCTAAAATGTAACTGAAGAGAAGTACAATTTTACATTTGCCATTGCTTTTAGTAAAATTTGTATTTTTCTCTTATTCCAACAAAAAAAAACCCAAAAAACCCCTCTTTCCGTCAATCAACAACAACCAAAAGTCTCAGCAGAACTATACAACATTCTCTCTTCTTGGATCACAAATTTTAAAGTGATTTCAAAAGAAAATTAATGGCAAAAATAACTCTAATCAGTTCACTTCACCCATTAATGTTAACATGACAGGATACGTATTGGTTTTCAAAATGATGGTTTGGGAGAAAAAATAACTGATTTTAGCTGAAGGCAGAGCTTACAAACTAATAAACTATAAAGAGAGTTTTTGAAAATAAAAACAAAAATCAAATGCACCTATCAGTATTTCATTTCAAATTTGAGACTTGTCACAAGAAAACATTCTTTCCACATAAAGTACAGCAGACTCACCAGATAAATAATGGGCACTCACCTTACCAACAGGGTAATCATCAGGTCATGAGCCACTTTTATGAACCCGCAAAGTCACCTATCTAAAAGTGCTTCATGCTCAAATCTGAATTACGTTATAAGAAGCATACTCCTAAAACATCAAACATTATTTTCCCCCCACTGGCTGACATGAAAGCTACAACAGTTTTACAGCAACCTTCAAGAATAAGAAGCCCTGTTCTTTCCTTAAAGTTATCTTTAAATAATTCTTTCCCAAAATTCTCAATGGCGAAGAACCTTACCATTGAGAACTATTTATTCATTTTAGTCCATGCTCAAATAGCATCCCACAAGCTTTCAAATTTTTCTCTTCAACAGGTGCCTCTGCTCCACTCCACTTTAGAAATCATAGCTTTCCACTCAACATCTGCCATCCAGGTATAGAAAACAGCTGTTTTTTTTTAAAAAAGGAAAATGGGTTTACAGTTTCCAATTCATTTCCTCCTGTTTAACTGTCTTTGTAACTTTGGATGTCCAACAGAGACTCTGCTTTTCTGCTTAGTTCATTTGTTTTATATTCTAAACTTTTATCATTTTGTTTTAAATTTGAAATCCCTATACACATCAAAATAAATATGTCTGCTTAACTGGTCAATCCCATGAGCTGAAAGGTTTAAGGAATAGTTTATTCATTGAACAACCCTGAACTTTAAAAATAAAGAGACGGTGGAGGGTTATATTTTACTATTGTTTTAGCTCTGCTGATCTATGATATACATAAGGCTAGATTTTAATTACAGCTGGCAGATTTCATGATTCTCATATTTTGAAAAATAGTCCATGACTTTTGACATTTTCGAATTTTTGCATGAATGGATGGATGTAAGAGCAAACTGGTGAACAAATATCACAGAGAGTCTTGAGAGATGCCAAGTTAAACCCTGTATGACGTGAAGGCTAATAGAATGACCTCACCGCACATTAAGCAGTAGGGGCTGTTGTCTGGCTTGTAGGAAAAGGTGTGCGGCCCCCTTTAAGGCTAGACAGCCAGAGAGTGACTTGCTGCAGCAGCTTATCAGACCAGGTAAACAAGGGGACACTGACCCATCCCATCCACCCACCCTCCAGTGACCGGAAGAGAGAGGAGACTATTTAGGTCCATGCTGGTGCAGGAAAAAGCCCTCTTTTACTTAGACCAGGCAGGGCAGCACCCTCCCTCCCACCCATGGAAACAGTTAAATACCAGGTTTTGTCACGATCCACTGTGGGGATTATATGCTAGCTGCTCCTCTCTTGGAGGGCTGGAAAGAAATTTTTTCCCTCACTGCCAGATTGGCCAAGGTGAGGTGCATTCCCCATAGTGGGTCTGGGGCTTAGTTGGGACAAACATGAAAAGGGCATTAGGCTATGATGTCGCAACTCATGATGTAAGTATGGGGCAAATGTCCAGTTCAGGTACTCTGTAGGGAAGGGATATGGTGATCAGATAAAATAAACTGGGAAAGACTTTAAAGGAGGTATCCTTTAAAGAAGCAGAAATGGGGGGTGGGGGGTTTGGGGCTACTGGGATTGGTACAGCAGGGAGCCAACCCCCTCTCCTTTATAGCCCCCCCCCCAATAACCCTCATTTGAGAGGGAAGTGGCCAGGTCCTAATAGGTAATGGACATCCAAAGTTTGAAATCATTATGTTCAAATGAGGGTAGACTTTAGAAAGACAGCCAAAGGGAGTTCCTCATTAATAGTCACAGGAGGAAATAAATTGGAAGCTGTAAACCCATTTTCCTTATTTTAAAAAAATAGCTGTTTTCTATACCTGGGTGGCAGATGTTGAATGGAAAGCTATGATTTCCGAAGTAGAGTGGAGCAGAGGCACCTGATGCTGGGGATCTGGATGGGTAAAGGGAGGGAAACCCAGGTATGTGTAAATGATTATGGAATTACATGCACTTTATACTTTTATCTGCAGGATACTCTCTGACATTTAGAAATAAAATTGTGGTCTAATTAAACCACATCCAGTATCTCCTGTCCTGCTCTAGCATGGCCAAACAAAGAAGCAGCTCAGCAACAAACAATATAGTGACACAAAGGACGAGAATAAGGGACTGTTAGGGCCAAATCTTGCAGTCCTTAGTAAGGCTTAATTTTCAATTGCATTAAAAACTTTTATGTCAGTAAATATACTCCTTTTGGCATAAACTTGTTTTGTGGTACACACTCATGTCCATGGACTTTAGACATTTTAAAACTATATTCCCCAAAGTTCACCCTTTTCTATATGATTACCTCCTTGACATTCAAAAAAAAAAAACTACTGTGACAGAAATTTTTTTCATCTAAGTGGTTAAATAGTTGCTGCCAAGAATTTTCAAACACCATTTATCTGAATGTCAGCTGTGCACTCTGAATCCGAAATTCAGATAAAATGAATTTCCAGAATCTGAAAGATTTGGATGTCTCCTGAGCCAAAATAATTAGGGTTTATCTTTGTCACTATCACAAGATGCTCTTTGCTTCAAAGTAGATATTTTGATTTTTTTGGTAAATCTTCTGGAGATGAAGCTCTAGGAATTTACACCTACTATTATTTCCTGGTCTTTGAACAGATGCAGTAAGATAGAAACCAGAATGTACATTTTTGGCAAGATGCACAGAGACACAGGTACAAACTTACAGTAGTAATGTAGCAGCTGTCCTAATGCCTTGTTTGCAGATGCGTTGACCACCCCTACATTTCAATTCCTAAATGTCAGACAGTAACCAGCTTTTTCCTTTAGTTACAGAGCATCAAGCTTTCCCTTAAAAACCTTCTGGTAACAATCACCTAGGTTGTTGAAACTTTTTTTGAAAAACAAAAGAAGTGTCATGAATAATAATAATAGTATTAGCTGATTGTACAGTAGTTGCAAATATTCTTCATTGTGTCCGAAGAGACCAGCTTACAATTTTATCCCCACCTTTCTGAAGACAATGGAACAAATTAACTGTTGGTGTAAATGGGTGAAATTCAATTGAAGTCAATGGAACTGCATTCAATTCTACCAGCAGTGAATTTAGCCCAGTGTCTAGAAGTCTAGATCAATTATTGACATTTTCCGAAGACTACAGACCTCTATGCTTATTTACACTAAGGCCCCTTTGTAATTTATATGTCACTTGTACCCATTTTATGGCCCCCTAACACTGCCAGGGCATATTATATAAGAATTAGATAATATAGCTAAAGGAGAAAATAATCTGTGTGAATTTAGCAGTGTCTTCAAGGTCCTTTATATTGCACATTCTCTTCATCACTTTCACCAGATTCTTATATTATGGTATTGATGAATATATTGTACTGTGTTTGAATATGATTAATAGAGGACATGCATAAAAATATTCCTTTGGAATTTAAGATATTTTCATCTGCCTTTTTGGAACTGACCTACTATATGATCTTCTGACATTGAAAAAAACTACAAGGTACAGTATATTATCTCATTTCATATGTTAACCAAGATGAGGTGAGGCCTCATCGGGAGTACTGTGTCCAGTTTTGGGCCCCACACTACAAGAAGGATGTGGAAAAATTGGAAAGAGTCCAGCGGACTGCAACAAAAATGATTAGGGGTCTGGAACACATGACTTATGAGGAGAGGCTGAGGGAACTGGGATTGTATAGTCTGCGGAAGAGAAGAATTAGGGGGAATTTGATAGCTGCTTTCCACTACCTGAAAGGGGGTTCCAAAGAGGATGGATCTAGACTGTTCTCAGTGGCAGCAGATGACAGAACAAGGAGTAATGGTCTCAAGTTGCAGTAGGGGAGGTTTAGGTTGGATATTAGGAAAAACTTTTTCACTAGGAGGGTGGTGAAACACTGGAATGTGTTACCTAGGGAGGTGGTGGAATCTCCTTCCTTCGAAGTTTTTAAGGTCAGACTTGACAAAGCCCTGGCTGGGATGATTTAGCTGGGGATTGGTCCCGCTTTGAGCAGGGGGTTGGTCCTGCTTTGAGCAGGGGGTTGGACTAGATGACCTCCTGAGGTCCCTTCCAACCCTGATATTCTATGAACCAAGAATAAGGAAGCAGCCTTCCTTCTATGGGATTTCTCTCTATCCCCACTTTCTTTAGTGCAAACAATTATAGACAAGCTCCTCTTTGAACTGCTAATTTTTTAGAGGTCATTCAGCCCATAATTTCAGGTCCTAGTCACTATCCTGATGGTCCTTCTTATGAAATTGGACCCAGTGGGAACATTTTTCCCCTCTGCTTAGTCTATGGGTCAGCATTTTCCTTCCCTTGTACTTCTTAATTCCCTTAAGTGGCAATTATTTAAGGCACAGTTAGAGAAGGTACAATCTACATTCATCCAATAAAACCTAAATATTAAAAAGGACAGAAAAATCCAATCTGGTTACTAAGGATATATGGAACAGCATTTAGGATTTGAAAGGTACCAAAGATCAGGCAAATGAAAAAATGGGAAAAATTATAAAGAACTATTGGAAGTATAATGTAAATTAGAAAAGTAAAAAAGAGAAATATGTGTCAGATAGACAAAATATCTTAATTACAAAAGGTGAATAACCAAGATTCAGTCAAGAAATACTGGTCTGGTATACATCTAATCGGAGAAAGCAAACAAAAGGAAATCCTAAATAAAAACTTTTTAGGATGGAGTGCCAATGTTTAGTTAGTCTAGATGCATCAGACGAAGTGGGTATTCACCCACGAAAGCCTATGCTCCAATACGTCTGTCAGTCTGTAAGCTGCCACAGGACTCTTTGCCAGTGTTCAGTGAGTCACCAAAGTGATTATTGTTGACGGCCCAGCTACTCATTTTGTTTCCGTCTAGCAAAGCACTTGAGCATCTACATAACTGATTTCCGTGGACTGCTCACATGCTTAAAGTTACACACATGCTTAACTGCTTTGCTGGATCAGGGCCTATTTATTCATGTAATTCAATCACTAAAAGCCAATATTCAAGACTTGAGATGATACTGAGTTGGAAGGCAAATGAAAGCAAATTGCATACAAATGTATACCTATCAGTTCAGTTATAGCAAATAGTATACTTTTTCAGTGCAGGTAACTGTATGGTAGTATAAGCATCTAAAAGGAAACGAAGAAGCAAAATATGCAATATGATCAGGAAAGAGACAGGAGCACTGCTGAAGGACAAAATAAAAAGCAGGCTCTGTACAATGTACAGCTGTAGTGATAAAGGCCAACAGGTGGTGATATTATGTAGGCAATAATATACTCTAAAATGTGGTTATACTGAAATATAGTGCCCCCAGGTCTTGGGAGCACTGTCAGTTTAAACGCTCAAGAAGTGCAGTCATCTCTTCATAATTGTGATCACACTAAGTATTGTTATGCTTTTATATTAAATTTAAGCTGGTATTTACAATTAAACCTGTAGTTTGACATTCTTCTTAAATGTTTTATTTATCTTATCAATACATACACTTTGCTCACATGAATATAGAATGACTATATTTCCTATGAATCCACCATAACTTCAGATTGTGTAATGGATTGGGATATCCATTCATAAGAGTTTTTGCTAATAAGACACAAATTAATATTTTAGTAGTTTGGTGCAGTCTACATTACAAAAAATCTGTATGACTCCAATGAAACAGTAGGTCTAGCTTTATTTCTGAATTCATATCTTTCTAGGAATAGTTCTTTATTTCATTGTTTCCTTCTTGTAACTTTTTTCTGACTATTCTAATTGTCTGTTGTTGTATTTTATCTTTTCATAGTATTTGAAAACACTAATTCAACACTAAACTATAATTTTATTATTTAAATTTATTGTATACTATTTATTATGCATATTTATACTCTAGCAAAATTCAACATTCATGTCTTTTCCAGTTGTGGTGACTTGTCTTCAGGGAATTCTTGTACATCTACATTATAATATTTCAGCTTTGCGTTTAAAGTACATACTAGTACATTTTTAGCTCCAAATAAGATAATAAAATAGTGTTTGATATGTTCCGCATGAAGGATGAATTTATCTATAAATGTAATGGACTAATAGCTTGCCTAGAAGAGGAGTCTGATCATCTTTTAATCAATGATTCTGCCATCTATGCAGGATGGGAAATGTTTTTTTGTGCACTCCAGCTGGAGCTCAGCACATGGTTGGCAACTTGAGAAGTTTTCAGAGCAGATGCTTTGTTACAGCCTAGTCCCCTGAGAGTTGTGGTATGACTGCTAAAGAGGTCAGGTACAACACATAGTTTAGGAGACGGCTGAGTATTTCTAGGGGTATGCTACATAGGGTAGAGACTATGCTAACTACTGGCTGCAGAACCACATTCAACCATGCTATGGTAAAAAGAAAAGGAGGACTTGTGGCACCTTAGAGACTAACCAATTTATTAGAGCATGAGCTTTCGTGAGCTACAGCTACATTTATTATGCTCTAATAAATTGGTTAGTCTCTAAGGTGCCACAAGTCCTCCTTTTCTTTTTGCGACTACAGACTAACACGGCTGTTACTCTGAAACATGCTATGGTAGTATATTTTGAAACAAGTAAGGGAAAAAAGGAGGGCTATCCGGCTAGCCTTAGCTCAGAGACATAGAAGACACCAAGTACCCTCCGCAAAAGGTCAATAAGCCAAAGGAGACCTTTCAACACACCACAGAGGCACAGGTTGTTCAGGAATAAAGGCTCACCCTGGAAGATATCATATACTCATGTGATGAGCTCAGGGTAGGCCTGGAGAGTGCAGCCCAAAGGATGTGGATCCTGTCAGTTCCCATCAGGATCACTACTACCCTTGGTATCCCAGAGGACAATCACAGACTGACATGTATAAACCAATCTAATCCCTCATTCTACCTCTGACACTTTCTAAATGCCATGGTGACAAGGACTAGAAGATAACCTGTGAAACTGGGACATGGAAACAAGTTTGAGGGGCTGCACACTCATCAGTCTTCTACAGAAAAATCCACAACAAACAGTGATGGTGACATAACTCTGGGCCTCGGTTTTACAGCATTAGGAAGGACAGAGTTTAAAAATGGAGAATTCAGAGTGTCAAGATGTTAATACTGGGAGATGTTCATATAGTTTACGTTATGTAGCAAGCACCCTTGAGGACCAAGGTATATATAGAGGGACATGGACTAGAGCACACAGATATGTGGCAATGCTGCTACATGAAGTGACAGAAACACTCACATAGCCCTGGTATGATCATTAGAATGGTTTCCTTAATGGTGGACACAGGAATGCTTTGTAGGACTTAACTCTCCCATGAGGTCTGCATAGGAACTTAACAAGTACAGTGCTACTGCCAGTGCTAGCCAACTAATGGGCTGATGAGGGAGGCAGCCATGGACCTGCACTCACTTCAGCACCTCTAGTTGATGGAAGAATGGCGCACAGGCTGACAGTAGCTCCCCCTGCTCCATGTCACTCATCAGCAATACCTGTTGGCTGATCTGACTGACAGGATGAGGTAGCTGTAAAAGGAATTCAGCTCAGCCTTTGTTGCTTTGCAATAGTGGCTACCCAAACCACATATGCAGCTTATAGTGAGGGAAAGGAAAAAAAGGCTCCGTGATCTCAGCAAGGTTTTACCCCACCTGCTATTTAAAAAGGCCAAAGCCTATAGGTAGGACCCTACCAAATTCATGGTACATTTTGGTCAACTTCATGGTCAGAGGAATTTAAAAATTGTAAATGTCGTGATTTCAGCTACTTAAATCTGAAATTTTACAGTGTTGTACTTGTAGGGGTCCTGACCCAAAAAGAGTTGTGGGGTGGTTGAGGTACTGCTACCCTTCCTTCTGCGTTGCTGCTGGCGATGGCGCTGCCTTCAGAGCCAGGCAGCTGGAGAGCAGCGGCTGCTGACCAGGATCCCAGTTCTGAAGGCAGAGCTGCTGCCAGCAGCAGCATAGCAGAGGTAAGGATGGCATGGTGTGGTATTGCCACCTTTACTTCTGTGCTGCTGTCTGCAGAGCTGTGCCCTCAGTCAGCAGCCGCCACTCTCCAGACGCCCAGCTCTGAAGGCAGCAGGGCAGAAGTACAGATGGCATCGTTTGGTCTTGACACTCTTATTCTGTGCTACTGCTGGCAGGGTGCCCAGCTCTGAAGACAAGAGTGGCAATGCTGCAACCCCCCTAAAATAATCTTGCAATCCCCCTGCAACTCCCTTTTGGGTCAGGACCCTCAATTTGAGAAACGCGGCTCCCCCCCATGAAATCTGTATCATATAGGGTAAAGCACACAAAAACCCAGATTTCATGGGGAGAGACCAGTTTTCATGATCTGTGATGCGTTTTTCACAGCCATGAATTTGGTAGGGTCCTACCTATACGTCATTCCTATACAGAGAAAGATACTGTCAGGTGGCTGTTTTCTCAGGCATATAAAGCCTAGTGCTAGAAGTGGGTGACAAAATAATCAAATGAATTTTACATAGCTTAATTTTCTGTGAAACGCAATACAAAGTAATGTACATAGGTTGCAAGAAACCTAGCTTCCTCCTTTACAAACGGAAAATCATTTATTCTAGGTTTTTATTTCAAGCACACACTAAAATTACTGTTCTTCACTAAAGAGGAAAGGGACTGCCTGCCAATCAATCTGACATGCTATTGAAAGACTGGCACTAATGGCTGTGCCAAGAGCGAACCTGTTTGAAGCAGAGCTGTTGCTGCTGCTGCTGCTTCTTCTCTTTTATGTAAACCAGTCAACAAAAAAATGTTTTATCTAGCTAGGAACCCAAGCAATATTCTGCTAAAGTAATAGTTTCTAGTTGTCTTGAGTATCTATCATAACAAAGACCGATTTTTTATTTTGTTTTTAAAATTACGGCATTTAAAATGTATTTTACTCTTCTGTGGAAATATAAAATATCAATGAAATTGTACCAAGGAAAAACTTAAACGTGGCTGCAAACAAGATTATATATCAATGGCAAGAAATATAGTTTTGTATATGTACCCAATCGGCTTCTGTATGTCAACCTGTTAATTAATATGTGGCATATGATTTAATGTTTACTTGTTTGATGAATTCAAATACATGAGGTGAAATTAAACTGGTTTGTGTAAATTTTCATTATTCAATTCCCTTGCCTCATTTTCCTATTTTTATTTTCTAATGTAATGGTTAGAAAAAAGATGTTGAAGAAAAAGGGAGTGAGAAAAGAAACAAAAATATTAAGAACAGAAACAAAATTGCCAGAATAATAGTGTAATTGTTACGTTATGAAATTGTGTGTATTCAATTCACATTCTGAATAAGAGTGCAATTTCCACTTGGTAATACAGTTATACCTTGATAAAATCACATAATAGATCATACTATAACTTTTAGCAATCAATTTTTCCCCTTAATAATTTGATAAATGTAGCTGTCAAGTGGGATAAAGATCACAATTTTATTTGGGCTTAACTATTTGAACTTTCAGGATTCCATTCATGAATATTGCAACCGTTACAACTGATAGGATCACGATTTTGTCCCTTGTTGATGATGTAATCACACTGAAGTTTGCCTGTGTAACCTTGTTTCTCAGACGCGAAGGAAACTGCAAGAGAAATTTATGTGGGGCGCAGAAGAGTACAAAGTTTTGGAAGGCTTACTAGAAATAGCTCAGAAAAAGGATTCCTATATTTATCAGTGAATGAAACTTTGTTGGAAACTTTTCCTTTTATTCATCATACTCTGGAAAGAATTAAAAACACAGATATAGTACTTTCCTCCTAAACCAGGATAGAAAAGAGCAGGATGAAGGCCTGATGTACTAATCAGATGATTCATTCAACTGCCTTCCCATGAATTTCTGATCTAAGGAGCCAGTAATACAGTAGGGATATTGCCAACAAAAAGCCTGCATTTCAATAGGGTTCTTTTAACATCCTTTTTTTAATGAATGTTCTCACATATTTTATGGAGAATTTAAGCACATACTAGAAGGAAAATTATTTCAGGCAAGTATATCTGCAGTCAGATAAAGGGCTTGTCTACATGGGGACGCTCATCCAAATTAACTTTTAAAGTGAATTAATTAAACCCCTTTCAACCCCTGTATGAATGCTGTTACTCAGAATTAAAGTGTCCTTAATTTGGTTTAGCTTAATTCACATCCAAATTAATCTTTTCATTTTTTTTTAAATATGCTATATGGAGCTTTATGTGCTCAAAGTTCCATACAAATAATTAATCATAATAGCTACGTAAATTAAGCATTCCTGCAGCTATTTCACAGATGAGGAAAAGGAGGCAGAGAGCAAGCTCACACAAGTCAGTAACACAGCAAGGATTAGAACTCAGGATCTTCTGACTTCCAACCCCCCTGCTCATTCTTGGGGATCATGCTGCAAGCAAGCAAGCAAACGAAGAAACATGACAGGAGAAAAACTCATAGGACCATCATGCTTCCAACCTTCCATTCCTAGGAAAAAATCACTGAGAAAGTATTGTCAACCAAGTCCCAACAACATGTGACATGTGCCAACATTCTGGATGCTTTGCAATCAGGTTTCTGTGGAGAGAACAGCAGAGACAGCATGGGAGCACGAAAGGACAGCCTCTTTATGACTATGGATAGTGATCACATCTCAGTACTCATACAACTTGACAAGCTTTCGAAACAGTTGTCCACATTTGCATGACACAGCTAGTTTCCCTATAATAGCATCATTCCTCTCCAACAACACCAAGAAAATAGCGATAGGTAAATTGTTCCTCTTCCCTCAAAGAAGCATTTTACCCTCACTTTTAATATTCGGAAAAATGGTGAGATGCTATGGTCTGTGCTGCCAATGATATACTGGTGACACCAAGATGTACATCTAAGTATTCTTATAAGATGTCACAATGCTTACAAGAAAATAGCTCCTAGATGAAGAAGAAGTGGTTCAAACTGAACCCAGGGTAATATCCACCATTAATACTGCTCAGAAAGGGTGAAACACTTTGAAAAACGAGCTAGGATACTGTTCCCCCACAGCTTCCATCCAAGCCCTTCTGCTTCCCCTGGTGCAAGGCTTCCTGGTCAACTCATTGTTCAACCTGAATGATCATGTAGCATCAGTGGTGAAAAATATTTTCCTCTTCCTCCAGGATGCTTGGAAATTTCACCCTGTACTCCCAGACAAGCATCTGCCACAGAGATCCAGGCATTTGTCACCTCCCAACTGGACTTCTGTAATACATTTTTCCTGATGCTGAAGGTTGATGCAATGCAGAAGCTTCAGCTTCAGCAGAAAGTGGCCACCCACTTTCTTAATGAGAAATTACTCTAAACAGATCAGCCCTGTGTCTTGGTCTTTCTATTGGCTCTCAATCCACTTCTGTTACTAGTTCAAGAGCTTGGTCCTGATCTTCAAATTCCTTAACAGGTGAGAACCTGATTACATCAGAACTACAATTCTACCCATAGACCACCAAGATAACTGAACTCCTTTGGGTCAACATGGCTTAAGATGCCCAACAAAAAGTATCTGAGAGCCGGAGATAAAAAAAATTGTTGATCAAGGCGATGTGGCTGTGGCATAATTTTCAGAGAAGCTTAGATTAATCCACAGCCGAACTGTAGGGCACAGTGCAAGATCTTTCTCTTTGATAGAGTCCTTTTTCCATAACTGAAAGTATTAGACACATAAAAAAAATGAAAAAACCACCCAAACAAAATTCAGCCATGAATACCACTCACTCTTCTTCCCACAAGGACTCTTGACACTACAGTGATGTGGACTATAGAAAACCCTAAAATACTTCAATGAATCAAAAAGGCAAATAGCTACAAACCTTTCAAAAGTCTTCCCTTTGACCCCTGCCGATACCAAAGAGAAAGCAGGCTATAATTGTCAAGCAGTGCAGAAGAGGGCATGTATGACTGATGGGAACCAGTAAAAATCTTCCAAGGGGCTCATGTGGAAACACTTTAAACACACACACTCTATGAATATTTGAATTTTTAGATTGTAAATTGGAGGGCAGGGACTGCCTTTGTTTGTGTTTTGTATGAAGCTGAGAGCATCAATGGCTCTTAAATAAATAATAAAAATCATAATATATTCTTAAAATCTTCTTGCTAATAAATATCTACAATACACTTCAAAATTATTAACAAGCACATCTTGGCATGGTGCATATTCTTCCTTAATACTTCTGGAAGAAGAATGAGTGATGTTGCAGACAGCCTTTCCATTGATCCTATTTGTAATTATTACTGGTAAGCATTAGTTGACGATAAAGCTGGAACTTACTGTGTCCTCAGTTTTTACTTCGTCAGTAATACCACTCATGGGAAGGGGATAAAATGAAAGTGCTATACAGTTGTAAAAGGACAGATCAGAGTTTTTTCTGGTGCACTGTAAATAAAGAGAATATTGACTACAAGAGTAAGATTATTACTAGCTCATTTAGAATAATATCAAAAGAGGTCTAAATGGCACATTTACCTAACCCATTAGCACTTTTCAGTTGGAACTTGAAACAGCTAATAAGATATCAAAAGTTAGAAGTCAGTGAGTCACTCTGTAAGTGAATCAGAAGTGAGAATGCTATTAACCAAAGGATGTCATCAAAAGAGCCACCACCAGAAAACCATTAACAAAGAGACTGTTTCATCATGACTCCAGATCCCTCTCTCAGATGATATTTAATTTGTAATTACAGATCTCTGTGTGTTTCTCAGTTATAACAATGAAAGATCATATTCCTTACATGAGAAACAAATGATCTTCCCATTACTACAAATATTGGCTGCTAGCCTCCCCTAACCTAGTTCTAAAGTAAACTTTTTCCCCTCTGTCCTTGGATAGTTGTAAAATCTATCATCTTGCTATGAATGTGAAGCTTTTAGCAAATAAATGCTTATTGTGATTCACTGGATTTCTGCTCACAAAATTCCCAGTGCATAAATACTGCAGATACTAGAGAAAGTGGGCCAGGGAATAAGCATAAAACACTTCCAGGATTTTATACTACTGCATGATATTATACAGTAACACCCATAGTGAAATTTTCAAAACCAGAATTGTATGAAAAACTGTATATAAATAAAATAGTTAAATAATCTGGTTGACATATAGCATTTGGGTTAATATGGACTATGTTTTAAGTGAATTTGTTTCAGCGATGGACTGGAGTTAAAACAGAACCTTT
Source organism: Lepidochelys olivacea (assembly GCF_965140295.1). Lineage (NCBI taxonomy): Eukaryota > Metazoa > Chordata > Testudines > Cheloniidae > Lepidochelys > Lepidochelys olivacea. The sequence goes on along the minus strand of NC_140412.1, from coordinate 101,536,501 downwards.
CATAAGCACATTTTTAAAAAAAGGTCTGCTGTTCAAATACAGGGCCTTTTAAAGACTAAGTAGAAAGGATTAGAGAGAAAAAATATTCTCTTTGATCACTACTGCTGTAAGAGGTGTACGGGTATCTGTTGTGGTTTACTAAGGAATATAGTTGTAAGATTTTGACTTTGTGGCAATTTATGTATTAATTATTTGAGTTAGGAAAGATTTCAAACATTCCAAGTAGACTGGGCCACCACTGCTCAACCCCACTTCACTCCTACGGATATAGAGATTTCTGCATGCAGCGCTACCCCCCGCCCCCACTACTGGCCTCTCCCCGACAAGTATGGCTCCATCAAGACACCTATAATGTCACATTATAATGTCACACTAGTAGCTATGTGGCCGAGTTTGTTAGGAGTTAGAGTTACTTCACACAGAATTAACTGCCAATTGAAAATCCAACTGGATACCTCTACCATCTCCAAGGCAAACTGCTGTTGGATTCTGTGGGTCCATTCCCTGCTGTGCCCCAAATGTATCCTGAGCTCTGATACTGCTGAGCTCTGGCAGAGGGGCTTCTGAAGGGTCCCAGGAAGTGCAGTACAATGACATGAACCTGGTACTTTCCTCACAAGTGAGATCCATGACTTCTAGTTCCATTATACTCAAGATGATTTTGCAGAGGGGATGATTTTGCTCTTACAAAACAGCATTAGAACAAATGAAAGAGAAATACAGTCAAGTGAAACTAGGAGAAAAAATTGGTTTATGAGACACTTATACTCAAATTATCCTAAAGGGCTTTATAAAGTAATTAAATATTGCTATTGTGGTTTCTCTGTAGGCAAATACAACAACCAGTAAATGATCAATAACATGAATTGGACACTGACACCAGTGTTATTTTGGCAAGGATTGTTAGCCAGGATACCAAAGTTATCCCCCTATTCCTTTGACCAAGTCTTGTGAAATCTTTAACTCTCAAATCGACAGCCATCAGAAATGGGTCAAAAAAGCTTGATTCAACATCTGACCTGAAAGTATGGTGGCACCTGTAAGCTCTCATGAAACTGCACTTCCCAGAAGGACAGCATGGCAACCTATATGAAGTCACAGACAATTTCTAGAGATGATCTTTCTGCAAATGATATTGCGGCACACTTTTCTGTGTACCAATTCTGAAACAGACATTACTTAACAACATATAATTCTTACTAGTCACTGGTACATTTACACAATATCCTACTATGTCTCTAGCACTACAGGGTTTCTCTAATATAAGAAATAGAGAACCACTGGTACAAACCATATTTATGACAATTTTCTCCCTGTTGCTAAGACAATCAGGGTAAGGTAAAGAGCCTCATCACAGTAAGCAGCAATGAATAATTCACTCACATACACATACGCTGCTGCATAGACAGTTGGTGAACTTAGAAAGTTTATACAGGTTTGAAAGTTTCTATAGGTTCTACCAATATTCTCCATTACATATATAAAGAATCTCTCTCAAACCGGTAAAAGCATTCAATATGGAAGAAAATATGTTATGTGTGACTGCTATAATAAGAGATTATAATGTCTGGATATAGGCTTCAAGTCCAATATTCATTTCCTATTATGTGAAACATGATCTCTTGTCTGACATATGTGAAATTGGTATTCAGCCAACTGGACTTTTGTTTGCACATTCAGGTTTTATCTAATATGTGCTGAAATGGCATGATGAGTGGTTCCAGAATGGACAAAAAGAAAAGGAGTACTTGTGGCACCTTAGAGACTAACCAATTTATTTGAGCATAAGCTTTCGTGAGCTACAGCTCACTTCATCGGATGCATACTGTGGAAAGTGTAGAAGATCTTTTTATACACACAAAGCATGAAAAAATACCTCCCCCACCCCACTCTCCTGCTGGTAATAGCTAATCTAAAGTGATCACTCTCCTTACAATGAATGTGTATGATAATCAAGTTGGGCCATTTCCAGCACAAATTCAGGTGTCCCCCCCACAAACCCACTCTCCTGTTGGTAGTAGCTTATCACTTTAGATAAGCTACTACCAACAGGAGAGTGCGTTTGGGTGTGGGGGGGGAGAAAACCTGAATTTGTGCTGGAAAAGGCCCAACTTGATTATCATACACATTCATTGTAAGGAGAGTGATCACTTTAGATTAGCTATTACCAGCAGGAGAGTGGGGTGGGGGAGGTATTTTTTCATGCTTTGTGTGTATAAAAAGATCTTCTACACTTTCCACAGTATGCATCCGATGAAGTGAGCTGTAGCTCACGAAAGCTTATGCTCAAATAAATTGGTTAGTCTCTAAGGTGCCACAAGTACTCCTTTTCTTTTTGCGAATACAGACTAACACGGCTGTTACTCTGAAACCTGTCAGAATGGACAAGAATACCTGGCAATTGGAAAGACATAGCACAATGAAGCTTACTGCCTCCATTCACAAAACTATACAGTTGTTTAGAACATACTAAGATTTTTTAAAACACTGGGTGACTGCACATAAAGGTGCCAAGGAAAGTTTTGTAACTTGTTATTTTGCATACAAGTTCCTAAGCTCTCACTAATACTGGTGTGTAGTGTTACACACAGTCTTTAGGTGTGGAGAAGTCTTTCTGGAAAACTTTTCTTGACTGAATTTGGCCCCATAATGCTTTTATTTAACCCGAGCACTTTTTGCACTGCTCTGACTGCTCTCCCCAACTTATGACTGCCAAGTTCTCTGGCTCTTTCCAAATTGAAATCAAACTCCTCATCCTTGTGTTCAAGCTCTGACCCAGACTACATCTCTTCTTCTATTGCTCCTCATCTCCCCCACTCATTTTGATCTTTCTTGCTGCTCCTACCCTTGGAAAGTCCTAACCTTCTTCTTCCTGTGTACCAGGCATTCTCACTGTCCTCCTTCAAATCCCTCTGCAAAACCCATGTTTTTGGTTTGCTTTCTTCCATTCCTGTGCTCTCTACTCCTTGTCCTACCTTAATCTCCAACTTAAAACTTCCAGAAGTATCTGATTTGCTCATTATTTCTATACCTCACATTATTTTTATTTGTTTAGCTCTCTCCCCTCCTTGTTCTTTCTTTTATTTATTTTTATATTCTGTTGGTATCTAATTTTGAAAGTAAACTCTTTGGAATAAGGGACCATGTGTAGTTTAAATCTCTGTAAAGAACCATGCAAAGTAATGGTTCTATACAAACCTTGTAAAATAAATAATAATAATAATAAATTATAGACAACAAAGCACAGAAAAATCTTAATTCACCTTTGTGGGCAAGTCCCTTGATGTCCCTGATAATAGACCAAGATCCAGCAAAGCACTTAACACCTGCTTGACTTCAAGTACATGAGTATCTTATTAACTTCAATGGGACTACTCACATACTTAAAGTTTAAGCAGCTGGTTATGTGGTTGCTGGATAAGGGCCACAGCACCCCAGTGCAGTGCTATGAATACAGAATATAAGCATTTTTTGTCTTAGCAGCCTGTAGTCTATAGTAACTTTCTCTGCGTGTACTTTTTTTTGTTTTTTGAGGGGCACAGAAAAGGATGCTTTCATCTAGGATAGTAAAGGACCAGAATGCACTCTGACACTAACATTCACACAAAGGTAGGCAGAAGCAGGAAGAGAAAAAGCAGACTGTGGTGTCGCCCTGTTGCACTATTTCATGAAACCATCAACATCCTATTTATTTTTTTTTTTAACTCTAGCAGCTTCTTGTTCACGTACTATGAACAAAGTCTGCTTCTCTGCAGTTATACTGCACAGTGTTATCAGCTGATTTTTGTGAACTCGTAGGCATTTTGAAATACTGTACTAATTTAGCATCTCATTTCCTGATGTCGTTATGTTGTTCCACCTTTTTTTTCTTAATAAGAACACAAAATATAAACAATACTTTTTCTACACAAATTCATCCAGGTTTCAAAGGTGGCATTCTAAACTGGATGGGAATATCTCCCGTTTACACATGTAAACGCAGAATTTGTGTGTGAAATGCAGATGGGTCATGATACTAAATACATCACCTTCATCCCTTAGTGAAATCTTGAAGTGGATTGAGTCCATTTTAAAATCATGCTTTTCTTCAGAATAAATGATAGCAACATAAAGGACCCAGAACTTCTATTGCAATCATTTAAGGGTGCTCATTTAGAAAAGTGATACATCTGTATACAAACAGGAGAATAGTCTTACCAGCATGCAAGTAAGCTAGATCAGGATTTTCAATGTCAGGATGCAGCTCCTTCAGGTGGTTGCGAAATTCCACTGGGACATTGGTTCCATAGTCACATTTGGGGCAGTTATACATTTTTACTCCTTCATGCTTTCCTGTGTGTAAGATATGCTTACGGATATTTTCAGCGCAGTTAGACCTAAAAGGTGAAAAGAAAAGAAAGAGTTAAGTTATATTATGTAAGCACCCATATGCAGGAAGGAAGACCATCCAACAGTATTCAGGCACTGAAAATTAAATCCTGCTGTTATTATGGAGAGGCAGTACGGTCTCAGAAGTTAAGGTAGTAACTAGCTTTCCATTTTATGCCAGATTCTGACATACTCTTAACTTGCACAGAAAACATGTCTTCCAGTTGAAATCTCTGGAAGTGCGGAAGTTTCTGATTAATTATGAATCTGGAAGGTTAAGAATTTAACAAAATGAATAGTTTTTTTTACCTTTGCAAAAGTCTTATAATGTTTTTGGGGAGTGTGAGTAGGGAACATAATAGCTTAGCCTAGCAAAACTGATTATTATTTGTTTGGCTTTTTTGAGCACCATGCCTTTAACTAGAGTCTAGGTGCAGGTAAGCATTGATGCTTATATTTAAAAGTTCACATGGAGTTCACATGAACCTTTACTACAAAGTTCATAGACCCCATCAGAGTCTTTGCAACTGATTTTGTAAGGATAGTCCATTAACTCCTTCAGAGTTTATAAACTCTACATAGTGATCTTGGGAGAGGTTGTGTGTGTCAACTTTTCAAAGGCGTGCATGCCTAACTTTTGCATGTGCACATGCATACACACACACACCCCCTGATTTAAATCAGGGTTTTTCTGCCCACACAGGAGTTGGAATGTACAGAAGTCAGAGATGCGCGATACATTTCACGCACTTGAAAAATTCGGGCTGAAAGGTTTTTAACCTCATTTCCAAAAACGAGTGAAGGGTGGCAGTAATAATGAATTTATATCCAAAAAAGTTTACCAAAATTTCCATCCCAAGTTTATCCTTCAATTAGAATTTCCTGACTATTTAGTATGTATGAATTTAAAACAAAAACCCTACATCATTCTAAAAAAGTTTGCTAGCAGAAGTAATTGATATACGTTACCTGTATCAAAGCAAGGAATATAAGTGCTTCCATTTATTTCAGTTTGGGAATACTTTATTAGTACTATAGACTCTATTTTCCCCTACTTATTCTACATGTCAGCAGTTAAAGGACACTAACTTTACTCAAAAGTTAAATGGAAACTGTATAAAATAAGTTTCAAATGTGAATGGAAAAGAAAATATACAAATAAACAACATTTAAAATAAGTTCTAATAAAATGAGGATATAGTTCATGACACTAAAGGTGGCATTCAGCCCAAACCTGCCTATGTGGGAGCTTTGAGAATCTGGGCACCTATATGGAAACTAACTATTCCCTTAGATGAACTCTAAGGCATTATGTAAAAATTGTTCTTTCAATACCTTGAAAATATTTCTGAGAAATATGAAAGCTCTACAGAAACTTAAGAGTTGTGAAGGAAATATAGTCTGCTCAAGTTGTGTGCATGGGCAGTGCTATATCATTTGATCTCTGAATTTGTTCAAACTACTGTAAACTGTGCCACCTTAAAGTCTCATTTGTTTGACCATGATTAAAAGTTCTGTGACTGAACACAGCAATGTGCTGATCAACTCATCAATTGAAATGTTTGAAATGTTGAGCACAGAAAGGCCTAATCATAAATTAGGAATAAGAAATCATAGGACATTACAAATGGTATCCCTTATTAGTTTGCAATGCAGCGATTGTGCTAATAAAATAACCCATTAAGGTGACAACTCACAAATCCATGCACTTTTGAAACCAAGTAATACCCTTAAATATGACATGACAATAATGTACTGCATATAAAATGTTTTTTTAATTATTCACTGTGCCTTAACTGCCTGTTGCATTATCAGTCTCGTCCCTAATGCTTGGCAAATACATTATTCCATATCTGATATACAAAACATCAAACATTGCATTTCATATTATGCTTATGGAATTTAAATCAAATGTCTGTGACTTTAAGAAGTACTGTATCTGCACTAAAATGGTGGCATTATAAACATCTAGCTAAATATTATAGTGTTGCAATAGTGATGATAGTTAAGCATCTGACAGCCTTTGTGTTATAAACTCCACTTTCAGGAGTTTATAAACTCTGAGATAAAAAAGATTTCCTTTATACTGAAATTTAACAATGAAGAACTCAGCCCAGAAGGAATTCTTCTGCCTCAAAAATTTGAATAAAGTCAGACTTTGGGTTTTTAGCTCAGCACTTGAGTTATATAAGCCAAATAAATAAACACAGCTTTTAAGAGACTGGCCTGCATTCCAATAACACTATCATAATTTCAGAGTAGCAGCCGTGTTAGTCTGTATTCGCAGAAAGAAAAGGATACTTGTGGCACCTTAGAGACTAACCAATTTATTTGAGCATAAGCTTTCGTGTGCTACAGCTCACTTCATCGGATGCTTATGCTCAAATAAATTGGTTAGTCTCTAAGGTGCCACAAGTACTCCTTTTCTTTTTACTATCATAGATATAATTTAAGTTAAATTATTACTATTATTCTTTAATATGAACAAGTGTGTTTTTGTCTATATAAGTTATTTCCTATTTTGAATGAATTTATGTATGTGCGGCAATCTTTGACTGGGCATTCACAGAATGGATATTCCTGGTACAGAGTGAAGTAGTTTGCAGTTATTGTCTATAGACATGTGAAAATGCTGTCATACAGGAGTGGAGTGGAAACTTTCCCTCTCCCCTTTCTTCCATGCAATGAGTGCTGCTACAAGGCATGGACGGGGTAGATGAAAAGTTTCCCCAGCCCCATTAGAATGCTGTTACAGGGCATTGTGGGTGTTGTTTGGAGTCTTCATCTCCCCAAGATTGCTGCAGGTGATGATGAGCAGGGAGATGGAGCCTTTTCATCAAGTTAGGCTGCAGATGGAGGGAGAATGGTCTCACTTGTATAAGTCATGTACAGTGGTACAGACACTGTAAGTCAGTAGCTTCCAACAGTTCCATAGTGGTATCTGAAATGCCATAATTAGCTTTTTGTTCATAGGAAAGGAAAATACTATGGTAAATGTTATGGAGTAAAGGATGACATTTAAATAGTGGTCAGATTGTCTGAAGTTTTCTTGATCATTTACTTTTTATCCTTTCCTCTCTACCTTTACTTCTAAAAGCTTAGTCCATATCTCAGTCTTTTCTTTTTTGTGGCCAACTGTTTGAACATGAAAAGTGGAAGTATTATTCTTTTATACTCTCAGATTCCCCCTTTCTAGTATTTCTGCTCTCAAGTACTTCTCTCACACTCACACCATACACGCCACCCAGTCCTCTGCCCCTAAGTGCTACCACTGACTTCTACAATTCACTTCACATCTCCTATTCTGTCCTTATGCCTTATGTCATCCACTAAGAGCCAAATTTTTAAACTGAGCTGCCTAAATCCACATTATATAATCTCTATATACCTATATGAAGATTTTAGGTACCTAACTAGGGGTCAGAGATTCAGTTATCCAAAGGTGCCTAAATGTGGATTTAGGCACCTAACTCCAGACACAAAGTTGTGAAATAGAGCTTTGTGTGCCCTTCCTCATCGCTAAGTGCTTCTTTAAAAGCCACTTCTTTTGAAAAGGTCTTCCAGTGTTGATCACCATATTGTGATTGTACCTTCAACATCTTGTGTTCGATTTTTTTTGTCCCATACAGTGTATTTGTCTGCCAGATTTTGAGATTGTAATCTCTTGGGGCAGTGCTTTTTGTGTGTGTTTGTAAAATATTATGTATATTTGTGGTTCTATATAAATAATAAATATTAACACAAAGAAGAGACTTCTAGAGTTGGCAGAAGAGAACTGGAGAGAGTTCCTGCAGGGTATGCTCAGAGAAACTAAGCCAACAGACAAGCTATTTCTATGATTTTATCACAATGTATTATAGCAAGGCTTCTCAAACTGGGGGTCATGACCCCTCAGGGAGTTGCGAGACTATTACACGAGGGGTCCCGAGCTGTCAGCCTCCACCGCAAACCCCGCTTTGCCTACAGCATTTATAATGGTGTTAAATATATAGAGTGCTTTTAATTTATAAGGGGGGGGGGAAAGGGGTCACACTCAGAGGCTTGCTATGTGAAAGGTGTCACCAGTACAAAATTTCAGAACCACTGTATTATAGGATATCCCTCAAAAATTTCCTGCGATTTTAGCCCTGGATTACATTGCAGGCCCACATCATCACTATTTTAACTAACTAATTACTCTCTCACCCCATTTAAAGGGCAAACTTAATATGTGGTTTAAAAATATTCAGTTCTACATTTTATGATTAAAGCTAAGTTACTCTGGCCTATATTTTAAAAATGTATTTAGGTGTTGCTCTGCTCAGCGTTGCAAAGTCTAATTGACTTAGGAGCCTTCATCTAATTTGAGATTCTTAGTAGGTCTACACTTAAAACACTGCAGCAGGTGCAGCTGCACCGTTGTAGCGCTTCAATGAGGACACTACTACTCCTACAGGAAAGCTTCTCGCATTGACGTACTTAATCCACCTCTTACCTTGCACTCCATATGATTTTATGAAAATATGCTAATGAGTGTGAATATAATGTACCTAGAATATGCTTCATGAAAAAGGTCTCTTGTAAGGTATCATAACTGAGTGTGGTCATCCTATTTGTATAAATGTATCATTCTTGTACCTGAAACTAGAAATATGAAACATAAATCTGAGGTCCTATTGTAATTATGCAAAGAGTGGGCCATTCATTAATGGTCGTTGGGAATCTTGATGGCTCCCGTCAACTAGGACAATTGGTTGTAAATGGCTCTGTTTACTTGCAAGCCTTCCTGTGAATCAGGCCAGAAAGAATAAAGGCTTGAGGTCTCATAGGACATGTGACCATGTCACCTGGTACTGGAATCCACCTTAAACCTGGTGCTTGTCCATTTAGAAGGAAGGGTGGGAACCCAGAGAGACACAAAGGACTCCCGCCTTGTGCCAAAACTATAGAAGGGGGTGGAACAGAACAAAGGTGGAAGTCATGAGAAATCCCCTAGCTACCACCTGAGCTGGAATAAGGACTGTACCAGGGGAAAGGATTGGGCCCAGACTAGGAAGGAGTCCGGTCTGTGAAAGAAATTTATTGGAACATCTTTGAGGGTGAAATTTTATCTGTAATCAGTTTCTTAATGTATTAGGCTTAGACTTGCGTGCTATCTTTTATTTTGCTTGGTAACTTACTTTGTTCTGTCTGTTATTACTTGGAACCACTTAAATCCTACATTTTATACTTAATAAAATCCCTTTTGCTTATTAACCCAGAGTAAGTAATTAATACCTGCGGGAGCAAACAGCTGTGCATCTCTCCCTATCAGTGTTATAGAGGGCAGACAATTTATGAGTTTACCCTATATAAGCTTTATACAGAGTAAAACAAATTTATTTGGGGTTTGGATCCCACTGGGAGTTGGGTGTCTGGGTGCTGGAGACAGAAGCACATCTAAAGCTGTTTTCAGTTAAGTCTGCAGCTTTGGGGCGTGTGGTTCAGACCCTGGGTCTGTGTTGGAGCAGACTGGCGTGTCTGGATCAACAAGGCAGGGTTCTGGAGGCCCAAACTGGCAGAGAAAACAGGCTCAGAGGTAGTCTCAGCATATCACGTAACAGTCCCAAAGGGGTCTCTCTGACAGAATTGTCACATCACCTCTGCAAGAGGCAGTAGCTACGTTGACAGAAAAAGCTCTCGCATTGACACACTGCTATCTACACCAGGGGTTAGATCAGCATAACTGCATCATGCAGGATGTGGATTTTTTACACCCTTGAGTGAAGTAGTTATACCGATGTATGTGTATAGTGTAGACCTGGCCTTAGGCCTTGCAATGCTGGGTGGAGAAACACCCAAACACCTTTAAAAATATGGGCCAAAGGGACTAGTTTCTTCCTTTTGACTTCTACAGCCAGACAGAGATTACTGTGGGGTCCTTCTTTTTGTTACTTTGTAACCAATCCTGAAAATGTTGATTTTAGAGCTAGAAATGAATTATGCCAGAGTCCAAAAGGGAGTGGATGGAGATAGTATTAATAATCAGAATAATGTTCCTCTTGCTAATAGAAATCTTAAGAGGCATCCTTCTAACAGACATTCTGGTACGATTTAAAAGTGACAAAAAATCTACTTTATTAACTCTGGAGTTTAGTTTTCTAAACTTGCCCATCCAGAACGCAAGTTGCACACAATAATGTTTTCAAAGATTTTATATGCATGCCTAGATGAATAGTTCACTTCCTACCACTCTCCAAGAATTTTTATTTAAATGGTCTGCTAGTGAAATACACAGGATACACTCTTCAATTACGCAGTACCCACCATCTTGAAAAGACACTGCAAGCATGCAAATGGAAGGTTTCAAGGCATGAATGGGACATAATACTTATTACTTCATCCACTAGGTCTTAGAGACCATAGCATATTTCAGGATTCATATTCTCACAAAAAATGAACTGTTCTTTAAAAGTTTCTCCAGGGTATTCTGCACAAACAGCCTCTTTCTGTACAGGATTGCACAAAACTGGAAGTACATCTGGCAACTGTATGTATGTCACTACTTACATCTGAAAAGAAACACAGTGATATAGTAGACTGACTAAAAATATTTATTTAAAGTTTCCCCTTTGCGTTAGTATGAGTGAAGTTCACCCTGATGCAGAGGGCCTGCAGAAGGCCCTCTGCACTACTGAAACCAGGGGTGTCAAACTCATTTCATATGATAGGCCTGATATATTCAGCAAAAGTTATTAAACGAGAAATAGGTAAAGATAAACCCTGTTGGTAATTACTTACATTTACTTGATGCCTCTCCAGAGCCTCTTAAATGCAACTAAGTGGTTCTACATCTGTACACAAGGGATTGCTGTCCTGGAGTCTAGACAAGGGGAGTGTGATTTGTAGAGTGCACCAGTCCGTATGGACTCTGATGGTGCACACTACATGTTCCCTAGTGCACACTGATGTACACAGTCCTGTACACATGATGCACACGAGCAAGGTCTACATGCAGAGGTTAGAACACAACATACTGGAGCCTGAACAAATCATGTCTCCCATAGTGCGGACTCTGGGGTTGTATAAACATGCCAGTAGATTCATGGGAAGTCCAGGGGCTGGATGAAACTGTACTACAGGTTAGATCTAGCCCATGGGCTGTATGTTTCACACCCCTGATTAAACCCTACAGCACAAACTACAACAAATAGAAATGGCAAGCAGGAATTTGATCCAGCAGTTAACAAAGTAGCAGAACATTTAAAAATAGATAATTTCTTACAGGAATAGCAACTTCAGTAATGGAAATTAAGCAAACTTCTGCTGAAACCTATCTACATTTCCATAGAATCCTAATCCTAATTTACTAGCCAGAAAATAGCCAAATCACAGGAGTCTCACTCAATACTTATAGAAAACAGCCAAACCCCAATTTGGAAAACTCGCTATCATTAGCTAAACTCTCAGTTATGATTTAAACTAAAAACAAAAAGATTCATAGATTTAAAGACGAGGAGTGACCATTATGATCATTCAGTCTGTTCTCTTACATAACACAGGCCATAGAATTTCACTCAATGATTCATGCACCAAGCCCATATCATCTGGGCTGAATGAGAGGGTCTTTTGTAGGAAGATATCCAAACTTAATTTAAGTAATTTATGTGATGAAGAAAGTGGTTAGTGGTAGTGGAAAGTGGTAAATTGTTTCATTGGTAAACGACACTCACTGTTAAAAAACTGACATGTTTCTAATGTGAAGTTGTCTGGCTTTTGCTTCTAGCCAATGGCTATTGTTATGCTTTTGTCTGCTAGATTAAATTGTCTTCTACCATCAGAAATCTTCTCTTCATGTAGGCATTTGTAGACCATGATCAAGTCACCTCTTAACCTTTTTGTAACTTTAACTCCTTTAATTTTACTGTAAGGTCGGTTTCCAGACCTCTAATAGTTTTGCACCTCTTTTCTAAAAGAGCTATCAGTTAGTGAACATCCTTTTGAAAGTGTGGACACCAAAACTGGACAGTATTCCAGTAATGATCGTACTAATGTTCTATACTCCATAGTTCTACTCAATATTCCCCTGCTTAAACACCCCGGAATCACGTTAGCTCTCTTAGCTGCCACAACTCAAGAGTGCACATTCAGTGGTTAATCCACCATGACCTTTAAGTCCATTTCAGAGTTCCTGATTTCCAAACACCAGCCCTTCATCCCATAAATGTGACCTAGAGTGTTTGTTCCTAAATGTATGTCCTTGCATTTGGCTATATGAAAAATAAACCAAAACAAATAAAACCCCATGATAGAGATGTAAATATTCAATTTTGGAGCAAAAAGTTACTTTAAACTTTAAATGTGAATTATTTCTCACACACTAGCTAATCAACAGAAGAAGGGGCCCAGTCCTGTAACCTTCCTTTGCACTTAAGTCAATGGCTGTTGAGGATGCACAGCACCTAAAAGCGCTAGTCCAAAACTGTGATTCAGAATATAAATTCACCACTAAACAATAAAATTAAAGCAAGCCACAAAAATTCCACCCACTAATTAAACAAAGAACCCTATCTACAGATGGCAATTCCCTAAACGATTGCTACTGAGCGCCAACTGATATGTCAGAAAACTACTAACACAAACTCCTGCAAACCGCCCAAACCACGGTAGTCACACTCACCAGTCAATGAAAACACAACTAATAAAACTTTACATATTATACCAATACGACTGCGGGGGGGAGAGGCGCACGCACACACACACACACAAGAAATCTGCTATTGACTACATTTTCCAACCAGATTCACCAATTTTTTAAAAGTTATATATATTAAAAAAAGGAGTACTTGTGGCACCTTAGAGACTAACAAATTTATTTGAGCATAAGCTTTCGTGAGGTACAGCTCACTTCATCGGATGCATACTGTGGAAAATACAGTGGGGAGATTTATATACATAGAGAACATGAAACAATGCGTGTTACCATACACACTGTAAGGAGAGTGATCAGGTAAGGTGAGCTATTACCAGCAGGAGAGTGAGGGGAAAAAACCTTTTGTAGTGATAATCAAGGTGGGCCATTTCCAACAGTTCCGTTCTTGTCAACTGCTGGAAATGGCCCATCTTGATTATCACTACAAAAGGTTCCCCCCCCCCCCCCGCTCTCCTGCTGGTAATAGCTCACCTTACCTGATCACTCTCCTTACAGTGTGTATGGTAACACCCATTGTTTCATGTTCTCTGTGTATATAAATCTCCCCACTGTATTTTCCACTGAATGCATCTGTCAAGGTTCCTCCCCCACTCTGAACTCTAGGGTACAGATGTGGGGACCTGCATGAAAAACCTCCTAAGCTTATCTTTACCAGCTTAGGTCAAAACTTCCCCAAGGTACAAAATATTACCCCCGTTATCCTTGGAATGGCCGCTACCACCACCAAACTAATACTGGTTACTGGGGAAGAGCTGTTTGGACGCGTCCTTCCCCCCAAAATACTTCCCAAAACCTTGCACCCCACTTCCTGGACAAGGTTTGGTAAAAAGCCTCACCAATTTGTCTAGGTGACTACAGACCCAGACCCTTGGATCTTAAGAACAATGAACAATCCTCCCAACACTTGCACCCCCCCTTTCCTGGGAAATGTTGGATAAAAAGCCTCACCAATTTGCATAGGTGACCACAAACCCAAACCCTTGGATCTGAGAACAATGAAAAAGCATTCAGTGTTTTACAAGAAGACTTTTAATAAAAAATAGAAGTAAATAGAAATAAAGAAATCCCCCCTGTAAAATCAGGATGGTATATATCTTACAGGGTAATTAGATTCAAAAACATAGAGAACCCCTCTAGGCAAAACCTTAAGTTACAAAAAAGATACACAGACAGAAATAGTTATTCTATTCAGCACAATTCTTTTCTCAGCCATTTAAAGAAATCATAATCTAACATATACCTAGCTAGATTACTTACTAAAAGTTCTAAGACTCCATTCCTGTTCTGTCCCCGGCCAAGACGACTACAGACAGACACAGACCCTTTGTTTCTCTCCCTCCTCCCAGCTTTTGAAAGTATCTTGTCTCCTCATTGGTCATTTTGGTCAGGTGCCAGCGAGGTTACCTTTAGCTTCTTAACCCTTTACAGGTGAGAGGAGCTTTCCCCTGGCCAGGAGGGATTTCAAAGGGGTTTACCCTTCCCTTTATATTTATGACAGCATCCGATGAAGTGAGCTGTAGCTCACGAAAGCTTATGCTCAAATAAATTTGTTAGTTTTTAATTTTCAGAGTAACAGCCGTGTTAGTCTGTATTCGCAAAAAGAAAAGGAGTACTTGTGGCACCTTAGAGACTAACCAATTTATTTGAGCATAAGCTTTCGTGAGCTACAGCTCACTTCATCAGATGCATATTGTGGAAACTGCAGCAGACTTTGGATTTAAAACTGACCACTCTTCAAGTTTAAATCCAAAGTCTGCTGCAGTTTCCACGATATGCATCTGATGAAGTGAGCTGTAGCTCACGAAAGCTTATGCTCTAATAAATTGGTTAGTCTCTAAGGTGCCACAAGTACTCCTTTTCTTTTTAGTTTTTAAGGTGCCACAAGTCCTCCTTTTTCTTTTTGCAGATCAGATTAACATGGCTGCTACTCTGAAACCATATATTAAAAAGTGGCCAATCCCTAGCCAGAAAATGCAAAATCTCTGAAACGAGTGGTCCTTGCCTACAGTTGGGGCTAGCTGAATAGCTGTAATGTCTTCCATGAACACCCCAGCAGAAACGACCTTTTCTCCAATCAGTTTGTTCAACATGCAGTCTGTTTCAGTAAGAAAGAAAAGTGAAAACAAACCGCTGCTTCTTTTCTTTGAGGATGCCCCATTTCATAGCCAATATTTTTGTGTTAGTAGAGAAACCAGTTTATTCAGGCACAACATTCACTGAGGACGTAAGTTCCCTGCCTAACTCATGACAGTCCAGAAGAAACAGCTTATGCACTCAAGGTTTGTCTACACTAGAGTTTTGAACTCAAGTTAATTGATTTCAATTAATTCGAGTTTGCTACCATGTTTGCACATGTTAATCTGGATGACTCCACAAATATTTGTTCCAGTACACAAGCTAAAAACTTTAGTGTAAACATACCTTCCCAGCGTTAGAGGGAAACAAATGAGAAGTATTGCCAGCCCCGATTCCTGAAAAATCATGAGCCAAGCCTCAAAATATCATCATGAGATTAATTTAAAATTCAAGAGGTCTTTTGGTTTTTTTTTTAAATTTTTTGTCTTCTGGTTTCTGAGCCTTTGGGATGTACTTGGGTCACATTTCCAAGCTATTCCTCGCAGCCAGGAGAGTTAGAAACTTAACATTTTGTTTATTAAATGAAAGCTCCGAGATTCACATAAATCTAGGAGCTGGAGCTTTAAGAAAAACATCAAATTTTGAGAGACTCATGATAAAATCGCTAGAGTTGGCAACACTACAGAAAGGTTACAAAGAGGTCAGGCCCTAAAAGACAGACACAGCCCAAAGAGTACCTCTCTTAATGAGGTAAATGGATGTGCTTTTCAATAGTGTTAGCTCATTCGAGTTAGCTTAACATGTTTGAAAAGCCATGTCAAGGCACTGGTTAAAACATCTGAACATGTGTTAGCCTGTGTCTGGATGAGGTTTTTCAATCATGTTAAGCTAATTCGATTGAGCTAACATGACTGAAAAAACACAGCCAAAACCACCACACAAATGAAGCAGCCTAATCAGTCGTGCATATTGCCATACAGAAACAATGAAACAACAGTAAAACAGAATAATCCACGTTCATACTGTTTAACTACATACCGTATGTTTCACAATGAAAATAATGAAAAACTATTTGGGATTTACTCAGAGAGTATTGAAGTCACACTCATTCCTAATTATAATAATTCTTTCAGCTTTTCTACACTGATAGTTCTGTATTTTTATAATGATCTATTTGTTATGACACACATTATGTGTGACAGATGTCCAATGCTGGCTGCTAAAAAGTAGCAGAGCCCTGTAGGGCAGCAGCAAGAATTAGTGCATCAGCACTGAAATGGATGGGAAACAGATAAGTTACTACTTGTGTCCCAGTTTTCTTCAGCAGAATATTGTGTCCAAACTGTAGTTTGGGCCAAATATTCACAATTTTATTTATAGTGCACGTAGCCCAATTTTAAGGAACTGATTATATCAAATGTATGCTCTTAAGAAGCTGATCTCAGTGGGCCAATTTTACTCCTGCATATACCAAATTATAGTAAATGGGGATTTTTGAAAGGAACTATGGAGGTGCTAGAGTGATATAATCCATCCCTTCCTCCCTGCAATGTATAGGCATGCTGCAACATCACTCCCTCCAAAGCTATGGTGGACAAACAATACTTGCAACCTCTCTCTGCAACCTCTTATGGGGTTTCTGGCCACTGAATCTGTGTAATGTACATACAGTGGTGTGTCTGAAGGCCTATCCTCAACAGTCAATTCTGACCAAGCCTTTTTGGGGCTGGTCCCAGAATGCCCCTTAGAAGCATGTAAGGAATGCAGAGATCTCGTGTGCATGTCCCACCCCTGCATGGCTTTACCAAGGGTTTAAGTGGCAGAAACAGGAGGGGATTACCATGCATCAGATCTTTGCTCTTGACTGAATTTCACACTAGCTGAGAATCACTGGATTCCTTTTGGGGGGATTCCCTCCCCCCTTTCCTTTTTTATTTTTTCAGGCTGGATATTGAAGAAGCTGGCTCGAGAAGAGGAGGGTTTGCTGTACGTAAGAGACACACACCTGTCTTGGGAGGGTGCTGGGCAGATCATGAGGATCAAAGTGGGAATGGGAGCTTTAACTAACACACGCCTGGATTCAGCAAGAATCTTAAGTACATATGGAATTTTAAGTACCAGTAGTCCTGTTGACTATTTCAATGGGACTACTCACGAGCTTAATGTTATGCGCTTGCTTAAGTATGCTCCTGAAATGGGCCAGGGAAATCATTCAATTAAAAAAAAAAAAAACTGGATGGGATAAGACTAAGTGAAGATGCTCCTTTCCCTCCCCTCAATGGCAACTCCTTTTCTATTGTACTTTTCTAAATGACCACCTAAAGTTACATTGAAAAATTCAAGTCACTGTACACACACAGTTTGTGAGGCCTCAGTGAGGCACAAAATGTTTCCACAAACAAACATGTACAGATGGAGACTATGAAAGGGCTTGGATTCTGTAGGATGCAGGGAGATGAAAAGGACTCCTAACTTTGCTGAAGTCACAGATGATAGCAGCAGACCCTGAAAGCTGCTTCTCAGTCTTGGATGCAGATGACCCTTCTTCCAACTGGCCTTTATGTCAGCTCTTTCAGCCATTCTGGTAGCAGACAGAGCTCCCTAGAGGGCATGTCCTGTTGCTCTGCTGCCTGGGTTAGTGTCAAGAGCAGTATTGTCTCTATTACCTCTGTTCTACAGGCCTGCCCCTCCACACACTTTGCCACTCCCACCACCCCATGAAGCTGAAGACCATTCTCTCTCTCATTTCAACTACTCAGATTTATCTTTGGAATTAAATCTTAATTTCCTGAAAGATTCATTTTGAAAGTAAATATAAAATCACTGCTGATAAAATTTTTGGATGGCACAAAGATGGGTGAAATGGTAAATATTGATGACAGGGCAGTCATACAGATGATCCAAATTGCTTTGTAAGCTGGGCCTATCCAAACAAGGTGCATTTTAATACAGCCAAATGCAAGGTCATACACCTAGGGACAAGGAATGTAGGCCATACCTGCAGAATGGGGGACAATACCCTGGAAGGCAGGGACTCCGAAGAGAGTCATTGTGGACAAATGGCTCAATATGAGCTCTCGGTGTCATATTGCCGCAAAAGGGGTTAATGCAATTCCTGGATGCGTAAACAGGCAGTAGTAGGTAGGAGTAGGGAGGGCATTTTGCCTCTCTGTACATCATTGGTGAGACCAATACTGGAATACTATGTCCAGTTCTGGTATTCACATTTTTTAAAGGATGTTGAAAAAATTGGAAAGGGTGCAGAAAAGAGCCACAAAAATTATTCATGGGCTAGAAAAAATGCCACACAGTGAGAGACTTACATAGCTCAATCTGCTTAGTTTATCAAAAAGAAGATCAAGAGAAGACTTGATCACAGTGTAAAAGTACCTTTACTGGGTACTAAAAGGCTTTTTATTTTAGTGGAGAACACCATAACAAGAACCAATGACTAGAATTTAAAGCCAGACAAATTCAAATTAGAAATACAACACACATTTTTAACAGTAAGGGTAATTAACCTTTGGAACAAACTACAAATGGAAGTGATGGATTCTCCATCCCTTGATGTCTTTAAATTAATACTCGATAACTTTCTGGAAAGTGTGCGTTAGTCTAATATAAGCTATTGGGCTCAATTCAGGAGTAACTGTATGGAATTCTATGGACTGTGTTATACAGGAGGTCAGAATAGGTGATCTAATGGTCCTTCTGGGCTTATACCTCTAAATCCTTGAAAAGTGTAGTTCAACTCTGAAAAATGTCACCATGAGGTTCCATGTTTGTTGCCTTTCTTTGACTTCCACAGGAAATTTGCTCAGTTTAAAAATGGAATCTCATGGCTCATCAGCAGTAATAAATAATGTGCAGGTCCAATTTTTGCCCTCAGTTACATCTGTGCAATGCCATTATCCTGCCTTCACAGCATCATTGTCTGCACAGGGGTAGCTAACAGCAGTGTTCAGCACTGCAGTTGGCGATTACTTAGTAACCCTGTTAGTGACAGGTGGGGTGAGACTAGAATACAGCTCCTTTTCCCATCAGTGTGTTGGTTCTGCGAGAATAGGAAGCAGCAAACATTCATTTTTGTCATTACAGGAAGTAGATATGCCTCACAGGGAGTAGGTGTTCTTATGTAGTCACTTTACAGAGAAAAGTCACACATGAAGTAAAATGTGCTGTGCACAATCACCAAGAGAAACTATGAAATGGTGTACGGTTGATGCAATACTCTGGAAAATTGTGTATTTAACCTATATTATACACAAAGAGAAGTGCACACAAATGGTGTGAGCAGTATAAACTAAAAGTGTTTCTAGCACTCTCACTCCTAGCTTCAGATAAGGCATCTTACTCTCTAAAAATCATACCCACTCACCAATAAAAGATAATTTACTGTAGGTTTTCCAACAATACGCATTTCCAGTGATATATGTTTAAGTGTTAGGAATAAAATTTTAATGAGACCAGAAATCATTATCCATGTTTCACAGCACCTTCGCTAGCCCATGGATTCAAAAGTGAAGAATTTGCCTTAAATTTGGATTAACCATATGGGGGAATGCCCCCCACACCCGGGAGGGCTGGGGGCGGGGGATAGATTGAATGCTAAGAGAACTTTCTGCACTGAAGTCCCAATAAGAACATGGTTTACTGGAGACTTTTATTAGATCCAAATCACGTAAATCATCCTACACTTAGGTTACTCAAATGTTCTGTCATGGAAAAATAACTATTTTAGTAATAAAAGTTTAAAGTGTGTGTAAGGGAGGAAGGGAAACTCTACACAGTGCTGTAGATCTGCTTTCTGTCCTACCGAGGGTTAATATGAAGAGAGGAAAAAAAATGGTAAAATATGAAGTCAGTTTCCCGGCTTCATCTTTCACATTCCTATACCATGCTACAGCAGAAACTAATGAACTTGCTCATCTTTGAAAGCCCTTTTGCAAGCACTTTCCCTTACCTTTAACTCTGATCTTTACAGATTTTCCCTTATGTGTGTGCCAATTTTACTGGTATAATACTTACACTTTTACTGATTGTGTTCTGATGATTTCTACTGAGAGATACTTAAACCTTTTACAAGTCTAAAACTATTTTATCACTTCTGAAGAAAACTAATAGGGCAGAGTCACTGAAAGATAAGAGAGAGAGACCACTGAATTTATTTAATAATCCATGTCCATTTCACAAAAATGGCCTGTGTAATCCGTTTAAAAATAATAACCTGTTCATTTCAGACCTTGCACAATGCTTCTCTTTGTCCCTTGTAAGTCTCTCAAATGTCTTATTTTAAAGGAATATATAGTACTCCCGGAAGACATTTTCCCATTTCTATTCTCTTCAACTCCTGTGAGCCCTTGTTCTGTGTGATAAGGCAATCTCCTTCGGGATCTGAGCTGTGTAGTTTCGCACCACGAGTGACAAGGACTCGACTTGAATAACTGCTGTGCGCAGGTTGTAATTATGTCAGCTGGAGTGTTGAACAAGGGGACTGATTAATGTGAGCCCCAGCCCAGGCACAGGCCCTATCAAAACCTTCGTGCAGGCCAGCAGTGGGGATGGGTTAGAGCAGAAAGACAAAACATGCTGTATCGTCCATGATAGATGAATTGCTCCAACAGTCTTCAGGCAGATGTTCCAGGACAGTATAATATACAATTACTCTGCCTTATCACCTTCCCAGGGACAATAAAGCTTCCTCCTTCTATAGCTCATGTGAGTGAAGGCAAAATTAGTTTTACTTTTACAACACTGACTTACTTATCACATTGCCTTGATTGTGCTTTTACAGCTAAAGAAAACATGTATTCTACTTTAAAACTTAAAAAAACAAAACCAAAAAACCCTCCAAAATCTTTTATAAAACAAGAGGATTTCTTTGAAACTACTTTGCATCATAGTAACACAATTCTTAAAGGCCTAGATTTACCAACGTACTCTAAGAACATATGTGCTACTCATGTGTTTAAAGTTATACATGTGCTTAAGTAACTTATTGAATCGAGTCAAAATGAAGTTAAAAGTTAAAAATCCGTGTGTTTTGAAGAGGGGTTGCTCATGTGACTAACATATACACTGACAGCTATTTTTAACTAAGCACCCATACCAAGCATCGCAGACCTACAAGCCATAACAATTAAAAGAAGCCTGTAGTGTCCATTTTGTGTCCACATAGTCTGTCAAAGATCACAGGAATTGACTCTATAACTCTTACCAAAATTCCACTCATGTTTCAGAGGGTAAACAGAAATGGTTAAGGAAATGGAAAAGAAATGTAGGAGCAAAAATTAAATTTAGGGCCCTACCAAATTCAGTCCTTTTTGGTCAATTTCACTGTCATAGGATTTTAAAAATCGTAAATTTCATGATTTTAGCTATTTAAATCTGAACTTTCATGGTGTTGTAATTGTAGGGGACCTGACCCAAAAAGGAGTGTGGGGGGTGGGTCACGGTACTGCTACCCTTACTTCTACACTCTGGCTGGCGACAGTGCTGCCTTCAGAGCTGGGCAGCTGGAGAGCGATGGCTGCTGGCCAGGATCCCAGCTCTGAAGGCAGAGTTACTGTCAGCAACAGTGCAGAAGTAAGGGTGGCATGGTATGGCATTGCCACCCTTACTTCTGTGCTGCTGCTGGCGGGGCGCTGCCTTCAGAGCTGGGTGCCCGGCCAACAGTCGCCACTCTCTGGCTGCCAAGCTCTGAAGGCAGCAATGTAGAAGTAAGGATGGCAATACCACAAGCCTCCTAAAATAACGTTGTGACCCCTTTGGGTCAGGACTCCCAATTTTAGAAACGCTGATCTTCCCCATGAAATCTGTATAGTGTAAGGTAAAAGCACACAAAAGACCAGATTTCATGGTCCGTGACGGTTTTTCATGGCTGTGAATTTGGTATGGCCCTATACATCTTCTTTCTCCCTTATCACGTAAGTTTAGAGTTTGCGCTGCTGCTGTGTGGGGAACTTTTGAAATTATATCTGTGCCACTAAGGCTACTTCCACCAAAGTTCAATCAACAAATAAATGAGTATTTATGTGATGATCAAGAGAAGAATTTGTCTCCCAATATCTTAATATCTTTTTTCTTTCATACTTAGTAGTGTGACAGGGTCGGGCCGGATGGCTATAGGAGAGTAATAGAAGGCAGATATATTAGCCCCAGGTTAAGTAGGTCCCTTTTCCCTGGGTAAGGTAACAGGGAAGGTTCCAGAACAATCAGGAAGCTTCTGGAAACAATTAAGAGAGACAAGCTGCTAGAATCAATTAAGGAAGGCTAATCAGGGCGCCTGGGTTTAAACAGGAGCTCACTTCAGATTGTGGTAAGCGTGTAAGGAGCTGGGAGCAAGAGACGCTAGGAACTGAGAGTGAGAATGCATACTGTTGGAGGACTGAGGAGTACAAGCATTATCAGACACCAGGAAGAAGGTCCTATGGTGGGGATAAAGAAGGTGTTGGGAGGAAGCCATGAGGAAGTAGCCCAGGGAGTTGTAGCTGTTGCACAGCTGTTCCAGGAGGCACTCTAGACAGCTGCATTCTACAGGGCTCTGGGCTGGAACCCGGAGTAGAGGGCGGGCCTGGGTTCTCCCAAAATCTCCCAACTCCTGGTCAGACACAGGAGGAGCTGACCTGGACGGTGGGTTCACAAAAACGGCCAAACTGAGTGCTGCTGTGAAGCTCCAAGGCAAGCAAATTGGCCATTAAGCACAAGACCCACCCAGGTAGAGGAGAAACTTTGTTACAGTAGTTATTGCTCAAGAAGTTCACTTATAATGGGAAAGGGATTCTAAATAATTCTGCTTGCTTTAAAATTCACTGCTGCCCTCAGTGATGATTTTCTCTCCTTTACTACCTATTAGTACATTAATGGCTTGATCCGAAGAAGCAGAATTGTATTTGGAAGAATTTATACTTGAAGGTCAAGTTTTTTAAAAACAAAACAGAACAAAAAACAGGGCTCTGATCCAGCCAACACTCAAAGTCAATGAGGCTACATATTCATGCTTAAATTTTTGCAGGATTGGAGCCAAAACCTGGAGATGTATTTAGTTCTCATGAAAAATACTGCATTACCAGCCCTGGAGACTAAGGATGGGATTTCAAAAGAAGACTAAGGGAATTAGTCACTCAACTCCTGCTGAAATTCAATAGAATTTGGGCACCTAACTCCATTAGGTTCCTTTGAAAATCCCTGCCTAAAGCCCTTTACCCAGGAAACAGCAATGCAGGCTTCGCTACATCATCTCGCTCCTTGTGGTTGATGCTTCTCCACAAACTCTATGTATGATAGTAAATACTAAAATCTGAAGCATTCTAGTCTTGTCCACTGTTCCCTCTAAGCTGTGTGCATGCACACAGATCCTAAACCCCACGCACATGGCAAAACACTGCGTGCACAAAAATTTGCACAGAAGCACAACAATTTGCACAGAAGAAATTTTTTGCGCACATGGCCTGTCAAAAATTTTCACAGAGGAAATTTTTTGCACATATAGCCTGTCAAAAATTGGAGGGAACATTGGACTCTTGTCTAATTAATTTTGTCAAGTTACTGCTCAAGGAAGGCATGGATTCCAAGAAACTCTATTATTATTATTTCTACTACAATACAGTGGCATCAAAGGATCCCATTCAAAGATCCACAGCATCCCTTGGGCACTGCACAAATAACAGAGAAAGCCATCCCTGCCTTAGAGAGTTTATAATCTATAGTAATAATCTATAATCATACAGGATACATCGGGTCGAATGAACAGACCGAATGAAGGTGGAAGGGGTTTGGGAGAATGAGATACCAACAAAACAAAGTTTAGTCAAAAAGCAGAAGTCTTTTTTTCTTTGATCCCCACAAACTTTTCTTCTTCTTCCTTTTTTTAAAACACTGCAGTGTTCAAAGAATGGTCAGGATCAGGGATTGGCAACCTTTGGCCTAGGTAAGTCCCCTAGCGGGCCTGGCCAGTTTGTTTACCTGCCACGTCCACAGGTTCATCTGATCAGAGCTCCCAATGGCCGCAGTTCATCACAGCCAGCACATCCCTCGGCCCACGCTGCTTCCTGCAGCCCCCACTGGC
The DNA here is from genome assembly GCF_965140295.1 of Lepidochelys olivacea. Classification (NCBI taxonomy): domain Eukaryota; kingdom Metazoa; phylum Chordata; order Testudines; family Cheloniidae; genus Lepidochelys; species Lepidochelys olivacea. Next base: position 101,512,319 of record NC_140412.1, on the reverse strand, counting down.
CTGGAGTGGCGAACCGCAGCCAGTGGGAGATGCAATCGGCCAAACCTGCAGACGCAGCAGGTAAACAAACCGTCCCGGCCTGTCAGGGGGCTTACCCTGGCAGGCTGCATGCCAAAGGTTGCCGACCCCTGGTCAAGATGTTGCTACATCTCTCACTGGACTTCTAGGCGTATCTGTATCTGTAAGGTCTTCAGAACAGGTAGTAGGTGAAATCCTGGCCCCACTGAAGACAGTGGGAGTTTAACCATTAACTTCAATGGAGCCAAGATTTCATCCAGCGTCTTTATTTTGGCATCTGCAGCACCAAGTACACTGGTGCTCAGGAGTGCCAACAGGAAACACATTACCCACCCTCTGTTTTGCTGGGACTTTATCTCCCCAGAGAACAATGAGGGGAAGCTGCATTGGCTTGAGCACTGGAGGAGGGGCACTGACAATTCTTCCTAGGGTGCCGCCGGAGTGCGCCACTGAAATCAAAAGCAGATATTTCAGAGTAGTGCAAGGGATATTGAGATTCTACTAAAAAGAACGAGGAGTACTTGTGGCACCTTAGAGACTAACAAATTTATTTGGGCATAAGCTTTCGTGGGCTAGAGATCGCTATCAAGCATTCTTAAAACTACAAAACCCACCTGCTGAAGTGAAGAAACAGATTGACAGAGCCAGAAGAGTACCCAGAAGTCACCTACTACAGGACAGGCCCAACAAAGAAAGTAACAGAACCCCACTAGCCGTCACCTTCAGCCCCCAACAAAATCCCCTCCAGAGCATCATCAAGGATCTACAACCTATCCCTGCAGGATGATCCCTCACTCTCACAGATCTTGGGAGACAGGCCAGTCCTCGCTTACAGACAGCCCCTCAACCTGAAGCAAATACTCACCAGCAACCACATACCACACAACAAAAACACTAACCCATGAACCTATCCTTGCAACAAAGCCCATTGCCAACTCTGTCCACGTATCTATTCAAGGGACACCATCATAGGGCCTAATCACATCAGTCACACCATGAGAGGTTCGTTCACCTGCACATCTACCGATGTGATATATGCCATCATGTTCCAGCAATGCTCCTCTGCCATTTACACTGGCCAAACCAGACAGTCTCTATGTAAAAGAATAAATGGACACAAATCAGTTGTTAAGAATTATAACGTTCAAAAACCAGTCGGAGAACGCTTCAACCTCCCTGGTCACTCAATTACAGACCTAAAAGTCACAATTCTTCAACAAAAAACTTCAAAAGCAGACTCCAATGAGAAACTGCAGAACTGGAATTAATTTGCAAATTGGACACCGTTACATTAGGCTTGAATAAAGACTGGAAGTGGATGTGTCATTACACAAAGTAAAAACTATTTCCCCATGCCAGTTTTTCCCCTACTGTTACTCACACCTTCTTGTCAACTGTTTGAAATGGGCCATCCTGATTATCACTAGAAAAGGTTTTTTCTCCTGATGATAATAGCCCACCTTAATTGATTAGTCTCGTTAGAGTTGATATGGCAACACCCATTTTTTCATGTTCTCTGTATATCTATATCTTCCTACTGTATTTTCCACTGCATGCATCTGATGAAGTGGGCTTTAGCCCATGAAAGCTTATGCCCAAATAAATTTGTTAGTCTCTAATGTGCTACAAGTACTCCTCGGTCTTTTTGCTGATACAGACTAATACGGCTACCACTCTGAAACCTGAGATTCTACAGTGGCCATACTGTAATGGTATGGAAGGAAAAGATACAGAGTTCTAAACAAGAAATCAAGTTAGGAGCTATGGCTTGTAGGAGCAGGCAAGAGCACAGCTGCAGCAGACAAATCTTTGAGTTATCCAAAAGGGAAAAAAAAAATCACTGTAACAAACTACCTTAGCGGTTGATTTATATTATAAAGCTGTTTTTGCAAGGCAAAGATAGAGACTTTCTTTTTTTTTAAATGAAAGCTCAGGTGTCCAACTAACCCATGAAGAAGTTTATTAATGCTTCAGAGACCGCTGGACTGTGAGCATGTTCAGAATTCATTAACCAACCTAACTAGCCCCAGGACTAGTTCATAAACATATATGGGAACTTTTCAGATCAAGCAGCTTTGAAATATGGTGCTACAGACAAATTAGGAGCCTTTTCAGAAAGTGAAGAACTCATTTTGAAGTCTCTTACCTCACAGATGCCTTGTACAATTTACTTGAAGGAAGGGAAAGGATTTACCTGAAATTTTTGTTGGTGTTTCAAAATGAGGCTGTTGGTGTTTCAAAGTGAACCACATTGCCTCCTTAACTATGGAGTCACCGCTGAGATTCTGTAATCACCTTGACAGAGGGAGGGTGTTTATATAATAAAGTTAAGGGGTTCTGGTGATACCACAATAAACCACCAAAATGATTCTTCAGTGATTTATGATGTCACTAGAACTCCTGGATATATTTATAGGCTTACAACACAAGGAGGAGTTTTATAGTATTATAAACTACAGAGTTTTCCAGCCATGTATCCTTTTAATAGTGATGTCACAGCTAAAAATATGAAAGATAGTACTGCTAAAGAGTGTTAGAAGTGATTTAATTTAACACTATTTAAAAAAAAGATTTTTGTTAGTATACAGCACAATAATGCAATACCATGACAAGCTGGGCTGTTGTGCTCAGGCAGAAGGAAATGAAAGACTACGAGGCAGATTATGATAATAGCTGCCTTGAGTAAGGGACAGAATATAACTGCACTGCCCCTGAAGCATACCAGATAGCTAGCTGTGATTTTGAGAGAGTCACAGTTCATTTTCTGGCTCCCCCTTTCCTCCAGGGGGATGTAATGGGCTATTAGGTAGAACAGTCGCAGATTACTTCCTCCTGCGTACACGCTCACCTGTTGGGAGAGAATGTATTGAGTCAAGGCTCCACCCATGTGGCAAAAGGTGTAACAGCCCTGCAGGCTGCTTTCCCGCATACTTTGAGGTGTGTATCCCATAGACCAGTGTTTCCCAAACTTGGGACGCCACTTGTTCAGGGAAAGCCCCTGGTGGGCCAGGCCGGTTTGTTTACCTGCCGTGTCCGCAGGTTCGGCCGATCGCGGCTCCCACAGGCTGCGGTTTGCCGCTGCAGGCCAATGGGGGCTGAGGGAAGTGGCAGCCGGTACGTCCCTCAGCCTGCGCCACTTTCCGCAGCCCCCATTGGCCTGCAGCGGTGAACCACAGCCAGTGGGAGCCGCGATCGGCCAAACCTGCGGACACAGCAGGTAAACAAACTGGCCTGGCCCACCACAGGCTTTCCCTGAACAAGCGGCGTCCCAAGTTTGGGAAACACTGCCATAGACCATATGAACATATAAGCGGTGCATTACAATCCCTTTCTTTCCTGGGCAGGGCACAAGCCAAAGTGATGATCATGTCCTGAAATAGCATACACTTTTCCCTGCATATTGTAACAAATATTGCTCCACACCCATGTGTGCAGCCCATTATTTTAAGTGCATATTTGGTGATTTAATTTGTGGTTTTGCTGTCATGTTTTGTCATTATTAGCAGAACCTTTTCATAAAACCAAAGTCTTAACACGCAGTTATATATAACGTTATGCTGTATGTGATTCCAAAGGCTCAAAAGTTGCTGTAATACTTGGATTCAAAATATTTTTTTCTTGAGCAAAGAGAGAGAAACTGGAAACTAACGTACAGATCTTTATGGTGACCATTCTCTATAAAAGCCTTGGAAGTAAGTAGTGGTATTCCCTGTAGGAATAGTGATAATACCACTGTGATATTATCTACTTGCAAAGGCAAAATTGTAGATTTTAATGGTGACTATTGTAACTATGTAAAGAAAGCTCCAGAAAAGTCTCATATAATCTCTGTGGCCCCCATTCAAACCTAAATCCAACTGGCCAGGCCTCACAGACCAGCTGTGCACTGGCGTGATCAGGAGGTAAGGTTGGCTCAATGAGCAAGACAATAAGCAGGTGCTTAGATCTATATTCTGTGTTTACAGTGTCTAGCAAAATGAGGCCCTAAACCACGGCTGGGCTCCCTACTTGCTACCATAATACACAAACAAACAACATTAAATGATACAGCTTGGGAACTATTTTGGGATGGAGAGCTCATGTACATAAGCTCCCTGTCTCCTCCGCAACACTGTTCTCTGCTTGCAACCCACTGTTTCCCATACTAGGGCCATGCAGCTCATGAATAAGAAATGATCAGGATAAAGCCAGTATCAGCCACCTCCATCAGAGCAGAGAGCAGTCTTCACAGCTGCTGACATTCCATGGCGTAGCAGCTGCAGAGGAAGTTTGGAGGTGGCTAGAAGCCTACAAGTTCTCTTCAGAAAAAGAATAGGAAAGCCTTCTCAACAATTGTTTTCCTTCCTTTCAGGAACTTATTTCCCTTCCACCTTTATATTTTGTATTTTTAAAAGGCTGGAATTTTCCCGCAAAGCAGGTTCCCACTCTTTCTGGAACTCCTGTTGAAGTGGGCTTGCTTTTCCCTTTCTGAGCCAGATAAGGCTCAGATCAAAGTTGACTTTGGATGGTCTTTTTCAAATAAATTATTTAATTCCAATACAGAAATACTGTGGGCTCAGCTGATGTAACCTGGCCTGGTACCATTACGCTGAAGTAAATGGAGCTACATCCATTTACACCAGATGAGAAAGTGGTCCTGAGGAAAAAAACAGAATGTAATTAAAGACTGTATCATAATGCATACAAACATGGGGGTCAAATTAAAATTCCACAGGCAACCTTAACTCTGGTATTTCCTAATTTTTGAGTATTTGACTTTGCAACTGTAGTAATGATCTTTTAATGTAGTTTTGTGTTTTTATATATGCGGTGTGTGTGTGTGTTCTTTATGACATAATAGCTCTAAGCCTGGGAAATAAGACAACGCAACAGACTAGTGGCAAAAATATTATCTATTGATTGCATCTCTACCACAATATGTACAGTAATAGCAAACTACCACTCAGGGGGTTGTCCATAGCAATTCCTTATAGAATGACCATTCCCAAAGATAACTTTGACCCTTTTATAATGATTGGATTTGGGACTAAAGAACAGTAAGCTAAATAAACATGTTTATTTTGATTCTGCTTTGAGAGGCAATAGAAGAGAAGAGACATATGGTTACTTTTTTTTCAAAATGACTGTGCTAGTTAATCAGCAATCCCAATGTTTAATTTCTGCTTCAGTTGTGCCAAGAAACAAAAGAATATATATGTAGATTTAAAGAGATTTTGTATTTAAATCTACAGCAATAAATTTCCTTGAAACACAAAGAATTTCAGAAGATATCAAGTGTTTTTGCTAAAAATAGTATTTTGAAGACCAGAGGTTTCTCACTCATCCTGAAGTCAGAGAAATGGCATTAAAATTTGTATTTATTTAAAAAGAAAATATGTCTAAATAACCCCTTAAAGTTATAATTTACCATTATTAATTAAGAGCCTGAAAGAAATGTTTGTGCTGAATTTGTACATAGCTTTCCAACCTGAGTGTGTCTGCAAGAGAGAAAAATATGGTGGTAGCTGTGTGGGGTGGAGAGAAACAAGTTTGAGCAGAGAGAAGATAAAATGTATAGTGCAAATGGAAAACAACATTAGAGTTTCTCTCTCTACTGCAATAGGCATGAGATTTTTTCCCCAGAGTTGCTGATATCAAATACATTGTGTTTTGGATTGAGAAAATCTGACAGATTCATATGTAGGTGAGAGTGGCAAGAAGGCAGATCTCCAATAGGAATGATAGACTGGGGACTAGGCCCAGTGTTGGATGGCAGGTGGGAGACAATAAGGAGATGAAAGAGGTCAGGGACAATAAGAAGATGAAAGAGGTCAGGTGTCTGTGCAGGCCACAATGGGAGTGGGTGGGTAGGGGACTGGGCACCGGGTCGAGATGGACTGCAGTGGAAAGAAGTTGGTGAAGGACTAACTATATGGAAATTATTAACATTTATGTCTAACTTATGTTCTCATTGACAATGAAGTTAACAGGTTTGCATATGAACAAAGTAGAATTTGAACTTTAAAGGATGACTCACAGAAGTTCTTCCTCGGGGTACTCATCCAAAAACGGGACTTGGGCAATGTTGCCAATTGTCAGAATTTTATCATGAGTTTCAGGATATTTTGTGTTTTTATTAAAGCCCCAGATGATGGAGTCAGGTGATTGCATGAGAATCAGCTTTCACTAAAAATAAAAATGTCTAGTACTCATGGTTGTAAAGAAAAGGTGGAAAATGTGAACTCTAAAGACTCAAAATGTAAAAGTCAAATAAAAAGAATCCAATATTTATTGTTTTTAAGCCATTCGCAGGATATCTGAAGTTATGATTCATAATATTTGAATGCTTGGGGTTAGCAATATTGCTGAAATCACTGGGGAAACATGCAGTTTGCTTACTCATTAAAATAAACCTGTGGAAGTTGCCTTAGCTTATATGAATATAGTCTAAGTCCTGCTCTACACTACAAAGCTAGGTGGACAAAAGTCACTTGCATCAACCTAGTTGTTCATATGCATATAGTCAAATTTGTCTGTCGCCAATGTAAGTGCCCCATTACAACGCAGTAACATCACATCACTGAATGGCACTGAGCCCTGGTTGACCTACTATAGTCGACCAGTGCAAGTGTAGACACTGGGTGACATACATTGACCCTAAATGTCCTCCAGCAGCTGTCCCACAATGCCCAAAGCTGACAACTCTGGTCACAGTTGTGAACTTCACTACCCATGAGTTATGCAGAATGGAAGCCACAATACTGGCCACATGCTCTAAACATGCTCCTGTCTGGAGTAGGCAGTAGGCTCTCCAGGGCTTATGGGGAGAAGAGACCGTGCATGAGTAGCTATGGAGCAGTAATAAAAATGTGGCCATCTATGAGCACATTGCACAGGGGGTGCAGGTGAAGAGATATTACAGGGAGCAGCAGCAGCACTGTGTGAAAGCGAAGAAACTGCATCGGGCATACCAGAAGGCCAGGGAGGCCAACACTTGATCTAGTGCCAAGCCACAGACCTGCTGCTTTTAATACAAGCTGCATGCCATACTTGATAGAGACCCAAGCAGCACCCCACAGAGTACCACAGATACCTCCAAGAAGCTTGAGATACAAACTCCTGCCATGAACTGAGAGTAGGAGGAGGAGGAGGAGAAGACTGTGGGACATGCAACTGGGGGGTCTGGCTATGCCACAAACCAGAAAGTATTTGAAACTCCACTGCAGTATAGTCAGTCCTGGCATTTTAGCATGGGTGAGCCCAGTGCAGGGGAAGGAACCTCGGATTAAGTATGTGAATGCATTTCCCACTACGGTGTTTAAATGTACAAACGGTGCCTGACCCCAACATAGCAAGACATAGGTATCGACTCTTCATTAAATTATTTGTACTAGAAGAGGGAGTGGTACAACAAACAGAGGTAAGTCCTGATCTGCTTTTCATTCCCCTGTAGTTAGCTTCAGGGGAGCGCGGAAGAGGCAGAGCTTGTCTGAATCTTCCTGAGAGAACTCAAGACTTCAGGGCCACATAGAGCACGGTCATGACACCACATTACGGTGGATGACGAAGACGAAGATTTTGTCAAGGACATTTTTAGTAAAAGTCACGGACAGGTCATGGGCAATAAAGAAAAATTCACAGAAGGCCCTGACCTGTCCCTGACTTTTACTCAAAATATACGTGACAAAATAGGGAGGGAGACGGCTCCAGCACCCATTGTTGCTGCTGGGGATCTGGGGTCACCCACCACCTGCGGTGGCTGGGGAGCTGCCGGGGCCCCCAATGCCCTGGCGGCTTAGAACTCCAGGGTCCCCTGCCACCCAGAGCAGGAGGGTCCCCCTACTGCCCATGGCTCAGAGGTTTGGGAGCCCCTGCCACCGCAACAGCTGAGAAATCCAGGGGGGCCCTGCCGCCCACGGGGATACCCCACAGCTCCCGGCTTCTGTGGGCAGCGGGGGACCGCACAGCTCTGTGGCACTGTAGGATGAAGTCACAGAGTTCTCTGGAAGTCATGGATTCCATGACTTCTGCAGCCTCCATGACAAAATCATAGCCTTATGGATGACTGGTAAAGTGCTCTTTCAAGACATCTTTACATTAAGTTCTTCTAATAGCCCTTGTTCCTGGCTGTTTGAACTCAGCAGACAACCACTCCACTTCTGTCCGGAGGCAGCTTTTCTCCCTTTGCCTCATAAATATTATGCAGGACACATCAGGCAACTATAACCATTGGGATATTTTTCTCACTGCTATCCAATCTTGTGAGTAAACAGTGTCTATGTCCCATTCAAACTGTCATTCTGCATCTGCTGAGCCAGTAACTGAATATTTCCTTGGTGCTGTTGACATGGCTGGCATACAGCTTCATGAGCCAGAGGAGCAAGGAGTAGGCATTATTAACATTTCCACTGGTAGGGAAAGAATGTCCCAGCTTGCAGATTTCAAAATAGTCCTGTGTTCTTAAAGAGGCGAGCATCAAACATCTTCCCTGACCAGCCAATGTTGATGTTGCTGAAGCATCCTTGGTGATCTACCAATGCTTGCATACCCATAGAAATGCAGCCCTTTTTGTCGATGTACTCCATGACGAGGTGGGCTGGTGCCAAAATAGGGATTTTCATGCTATCTCTTGCCCAACTGCAGTTTGGGAACCCCAGTACTGTAAATCCATCAACTATGTCCTGCATATTGCAGAGAGTTTCAGTTCTGCATAGCGGGAAATGATTAATGACCCTACACACCTACATGACCCTGACCCCCACTGTGGATTTTCCAACTCTGAAATGATTTCCCACTGATTGGCAGCAATGTAGCATTGCAAGCTTCCAGAGAGCTATCACCACTCACTTCTTAACTGTCAGTTTAGCTCTCTTTTTGCTGTTCCTGTGCTGGAGGGATGCTTTTTGATGTCCCTGTGCTGCGAGCTCAGCACACAGATCCAGAAGTGTGGTTTTGCACATCCGAAAATTCTGCAACCGCTACTCTTAGTCACAAACCTGAATTACGATGCAATCCCACCAATCACTGCTCATTTCTCAGTCCCAAAAGCAATGCTCCACCATCTGCAGCTGCTCCGTGAACACAACCAACAAACTTGAATTGGTTTTCACAATCTCTCCTCAATGAAATCCTCAAGTCCCTCATTATCGTGGTTTGTCCTGTGGCTCTGCAAATACCAGAGGATTGTTTGTCCTTTGTGTGCAACGTTCATGACAATAGTGCAGACCTGTGTTGGTTCCATGCTTCTGTCTGAGATGGACATTAGGAAGTAGTGAACAGTTTTGCAGGATTTTTTTTAAAAGGCATGAAAATTATGGGTAATGAATGGCATTATGGGATGGAGAAGCTTGCATGATGGGAATCTGATCCTTTGCTCCCAGTCACCCCTGTGTGACGTGCTTCTGCCGCACCCTGCATTGCCAAAATTTACCAAGAGACAGTGCTCTGGACAATGGCAAGTTGCATACTGGGATAACCATAGTATCCTTTTTGAAGAGGACTACATTATGCAAACTAGAAACCTTTTAGTTGAGACCCCCAATCAACTGTGGGGAGTTACAGTGCAGCACTTTGGTTCATGCTGCTATTCACATCCTCATTGTCCAAAATGTGGGGCAGTGGAGACACATCCTAAGTGCAACTTTACTTTAACACATTCAGATTCCACTAGTTCGTAGGCTCTAAAATTTACTTCTTAAGTAAAGTCTACCAGTTTGCATGATAGCCTATCAGTAGTTTGGCTTATCATGTTTAACATTTTTATTTTAAGTCAACGCGTGAAATATCAGCAATAGTTTAGGTAAACACAAACATATGTACATGTCTAGCAATAGTATTAAAGAAGAAACCATATTCATCATTATTTTAAATGCTTCATTCATTATAATAATTTACATTGCACTTTTGGGTTATGCTTAAATGCTATGCAAAATTATTTTTAAAATCTAGATGTACAATATTTTATTATATTATTAATTCAGATTAATAAATATTCAGATAAAATGCTCAGTAAATTTATTCTAAACACTAAGGACTTAGAAACTGTTTTGAGATGCCTATGTCTGGGATCCAGGAGCACATACTTGCAGAATTTCCCTCTAAAGTTTCTATTCGCATTCATTGTTTATAAGCCTGTTCCTACAAGATGCTGAGTACACTCAACTCCTCCTAGTGACTTCAGTGGGAGTTGAAGGCTCTCCATATCATGCTGAAAGCCACAACTGGCCACTATTATGTACATATCTTATTACCCCTACCAGAATATGTACAGTTTGCCCTACGGCGCTCTTTTAATATGGAAATGTGTGGTAGAGTAGTTGTCATTTAAAGTCAACATCAACCCTACAGCTAGCCATGGTGATATCACACAGGTGTTTCCTGCTATAAGTACAGGGAAACAGTGTGGCATCTTAAATATCACCATGGACTAACTATATGTAAATGGTGACTTTTTAATGACAACCACTGCATTCTACCATTTCATTCTAGAGAACGGCCTTACACACTTTCCATTTTGGCCTTACACACTTTCCATTTTGGCCTTAGATAACTAAATACTATTATCTCAGAATTTGCAATATTCCCTTACTATTCTTATTATAGCAAATGTTGAGGTAATAGTATCAAGGTGGCTGAAAGGCTATTAAAGGCAACTATAGTACATGTAAAAGTAAAACAAACACTTACTTTGCAGATTTTTATGACTTTGGTGCAAATCCTGGAGTGTGTTAAAAAGTCCTTATTTTACAACCTATGAACATAGACAATAAGTCAAAAGGAAAAGGGAACTCCCTAGGGATGCTGTCCAAAAGAAAAGAAAAGAAAAGAAAAGAAAAGAAAAGAAAAGAAAAGAAAAGAAAAGAAAAGAAGCCCCTACCAAGTCACTCACCCTAACTCAGGATGCTGTTGCTGCTGAAACTACACAATGAATCCTTCTGCAGTTGGAATTTCAGATGCAATAATCCCTTACAGTGTGTTGTCTAATTATTTTATTATGCATAATAAATGTAAAATATTTATTTTAGTTTACATAATTATATTAAATATGCATGCTATTTATCCTCAGTCTTGTAAGATATCCTTCACGAGTGATGTATTTTTCAGAAAGGTGCATTTATGGAATTAATGCTGTTTTGCTGGTCTGGGTGTTTATTTTGTAAAGCTTGTAAAAAGTTTCTTCTCTATTACCAGAGAACATTTTGTCAACCCTCTGGATGCTGCCTTCCATTTTTTCCTAAGTACTGTGTGTAAAATGAAGAGTGGATTGTAAACTGTTCAGTGGGGCCCCAGAGGAATGAATGTCTTTTTCTTTAATTAAAGAACAGTGGTGACACACAGTAAGTTAATGTTATATCTGTCATGAGATCTCATGGCCACAGTAAGTTATGGCAATGTGTGGTAAACACATCACAAGACTAATCCTATATTTCTCATGCACTCTAAACTCTCACAGACTTCAATGGTGTGCTAGAAAAGCAGGATTGGGCCTTATATGATCAATGACCAATTAACATAAATCTATTTTGTACTATCATGCACATATTCTTCTTCAGTGAATGGATATTATTATATGTCTAAGAAATGGTGATAGTTATAAGAAACAGTAAATTCTAATGGGCTCAGACTTAAGCCAAATGGTTCAAATCTGGATAACCACAAGTAGGCTCCCAAATCTAAATTTAGGCATAGAAGTGGCTAGATTTTCAAAAACGCTGAGCACCTGGAGCGCCCATTGATTTCACTGGGATTTGTGGGATCCCAGCACTTCTGAAAATCAGGCCATTAATATTTAGGTGCCTAAATATGGGGCCTTACTTTACGCAGACGGGTTTGAAAAGTTTGGCCTTAGGAAATACAATCCATGCTATTCATAGTTTACAGACATAGACCAGTTTCAGCAAGTTCCAGGTCTCCTTACTTTTCACTGTGCTCCATAGAAATGTCATGCAATTGAAAAAGTGTAGCCACATAACACTTCTCTCTTAAATGACATAGAAATCTAGGATAACCTTTGCATAAGTAATGGTGGAAGAAGGCCCTATGAGACCAATTCTGTACTATAAAATTGTGGTGAACATTAATTAAGAATGAATAACTTTTTTGTATAATGGAGTATATTGATTTAATAATGGAAAAGACATATTGTGATTTGAGATCATAAATGCACAGAAAAGCATATATATTTACATTTAAATAGACTGAAGGAGTCATTGGCTAAATTAATAGTGCAGACTTGAAAAATATTTCAGCCTGAAATCCAGGCTGAAAAGACCAATTATATCCCTTTTTGGAAACACATCCAAATGAGAATTGTTCATATTTTAAGATTTTTCCTTATTTCATATATAATAATTATTCACACTATTGCCAGATACATAGAAGTAGAAGATAATTTCTTTGCCACTGAGGTAATGTATTTTTGCATTGTGTATTTAGAAGTCTAAAAGTAAATATCACAAGGTCAAAATGCAAATGACTCTAAATGTAAGATAACATACTGCACAATTTTGGAGCTACAGTCATAAACATAGCTTATGTAAACAAATCAATCAAGTATATACAATCCAATGCTACACTTGTTTTCTTTTTGGGAATTTAGATTTCATTACGGATTATATAATTTGCGTGATAAAAATCTGAAGTAGTTTATTACTCACTTGGGCACACCACAGTCATTCAAGACTTTCACTAGTTAAGGAAGGAATTTCCCTCCTGATTGTGAGTTATTGAGAATATTTTCTCCTTTCTATTCTATCCAGCCCAAACCAATCTTTTCCCCTAGATGTCTTATAGTCTATTCCACTTTAGTCTCTGTTGCTAATAAAAAAGACAAGCAATATGTGCCTATACAGTTGCAAAATAATCCACATTTTAATCACAACAGTTTCTAAATTCATATTTATTCTTTTATTAGCATCCTTTCATCCTAAAGCTTCCCAGACTGCCTTACAGAAGATGAGCTCTGTTGAGCTTGAAACCTTGTCTCTTTCACCAGCAGAAGTTGGTCCAATAAAAGATATTACCTCACCCAGCTTGTCTCTTATGGAATGCATGCAGAGATCATATCATCCACCTCTGAAAGCAGATGTAAAAGAGTGCAAGCAACACTACTGTATTTCTACACACAAACTAAAGAATACTCCTCTCATTGAAACAAAAGTTATTACAATTAAAAAGTCTGCATTTGCCAAGAGTTACCACAAAATAGTATTTAAGGTAGTCCTACAATAACCTAACCACTTGTTCTGGGGGAACTTACAGTAGACTGGCAGGATATAATTACCAACATGAGAGTTTGAGCAGAACACATGAAGGTTATCATGTTTACTACTGCAAAAAGTTCTCTAATGCCTACAAATAGTTACAGCCTTAATTTCATGTTCTTCCAAAAGGTGGCACCTACAATAACACATGCTGAGGTGTTGGCTTACAATTGAATCAGTGTGAAGAGCACCACATGTTGAGTCCCAGCACAGGAGTGAGAGAAACTAAGAGGAGGGCAATATGTTAGCCACTTTGAGAAAAGAGAAAAAAAAAAGGAAAGGAAAGGAAAGGAAAGGAAAGGAAAGGAAAGAGAGGAAGATGGACTGGAGAAAACATAGCTGCCAACAGCCTTGGCTATTATCCCAGGACTGTGGAAACTGGCAGGCAGATATAGAGATGCTGAACTCTAGGCACAGCAGTCCCACTCCTGGCTCCTCAGCAGCTTTGCAGGGTGCCTCTCTGCCTCTCAACTGCAGCAGCAACAGCTCTAATTTCAGGTGTCAGAGTAGCAGCCGTGTTCGTCTGTATCCACAAAAAGAACAGGAGTACTTGTGGCACATCACTGCCAGCGCTCATAAGGAATCTCCTGCTGGACCCAAGAAACATGAGTTGGTACCTTAAGAGTCCACCCTCCATGTGGACAAAGAGTCAGTCACCTTGGCCCAGAAAGGAGCCGTGACAGCGGAGATCTGAAATACTATTGTAATGGGACAATTATTTCCAAATAAATGAGGAAGTGGGGGCTGCCAGAGGGTTTTCTATGCACTCTGATGAATTTTAGGCTATTTTCTTTGCTCTGTCTCTTCTCTAAGAAAATAACCACAAACACACTAGAATACTGAAAAAAACCTTCTGTGTCCTGGGATCTCTAGAATATTTGGAAAATTGTCCCTGGCCAGCAGTTTAGCCTCATTCACCGCACATCTTATCTGACACAATATTTAGGACACTGTGGTACCTTTCCCAAACCTGAAATAGAGGTCTGTGTAGCTCAAAAACGTGATTCTTTCACCGACAGAAGTTGATCCAATAAAAGATGTTACGTCACTCACCTTGTCTGGGACCAACACAGCTACAACACTGCAATCAATATGTAAGATATGCATTTTGTGTCATGAGCAGTGAAAAAGGTAAAGCTCTAGAGGAGCTGTCCATTCGTGCACTGTGCACTCAGGGCCCAATCCCGCAAACTCGTACATGAGCAATGAGTAGTACTCCCATTCACTGGTGATTTCAAATGAATCTCATTAGATCACCAAAACTTTTCTCTTATTTCCTAGTTGAGGCCAATGGGACTACTCCTTTGAGTAGGGACTGCTCATGAGAGTGAAGGTTTGCAAGATGAGGCCCCTTTTAAGGTAGATTGTGAATGGGACAGCATTCCCCAGGAGCCGTTACCTCATTCATTGCTCATCTTGCCATACTCACTGCAATCCTTGTAAGTCCTCACCTTCCATGTGCCTCTTCGAAGATAAGCATTCAGTGATGTAGAGCCCAATACAAAGCCCTGCCTTTGCTGCCTGATCCAAAGCTCATTGAAGTCATTGGAAAGACTCCCATTTACTTCAATGGTGCCCTCAGTTTGCACTTGTAAGGCAGAAACTGTATATCTCCTAATGCGTGCAGTACAGGAGCTTCCTAGTATCTACCTCATGCTGCATGGGACAAGGCACTCTGGAAGTATCTAACTTTTACTATATTTTTTCTTTTTTAAACACTAGGAAATTCCATTAAAAAAAGTTAGGTTAAAAGAACTTGATGGTTGTATGCTTAGGACTCACAAGTCAAGAAATGCTGCGGAATTGCACTCAAAAGTTTAACTTTCCCCTTATGTATATGCACTGAGATAACTTTTAATAACATGATCACATACTCTTTCCCAAATATACTATTCATTTCTAAAACTTTGAAAGTTAATTCTCATAAGCTGCATGTGAATGATTTTCGTGCACTCTTTGTATAGCATACACAGAATAGTACACAATGCAAAAAGATGTCAAAAACGCAATCAAAGAGAAAGCATATATTACACTGCATTTGTAAAATAGCATATGATGATTTAATTAAGAACTGCATTGTAATGTATATAAGGCTTATGCGGCTGAGTTAAGCTTGCACAGATAACCTTAATTTCTCTCTTTTCCTGACTTTTGCGTGCTTAACAGTGCAGCCATGATATTGACAAAACAGGATGCCTTTTAGGGCAGTGTCTTATGGGACTTTGCCACTCAGAATGCTCTTCTTCCAACCTTGTCTGATCAACTAGTCTGGCAAGAAGAAGGAAAAACAGTAGTAGAAACTTTAACTAACTCAAGTTGCTTCCACTTTAAATATGTATTTGATGGGTGCTCAGGCTGCTAAGCCTTTTGGGGCAGCTTTTCTTTCTTGGTGGAATGGCTGCAACTCAACCGAGAAAATTTTCAAAAGCAGAGTTGATTTGAAAAGGCAATGCAGATAAGTAGTCTCACCAGGGAGAATTCTAATAGACACCAGAGCAGCTGTGAAACCAACACTCGATATTAGCATTACCGTGTTAGCACTAAAAAGTTTTCATTTGTATTTCTTTTTTTAAAGTAATATCTGAATACTATGAGACTAATTTTTAAGTTACCTCCTAATTTAATATGCAATTACTGCTGCACTGATGGTATTTTAATGGCAATGTATTTTCACTGGTGACTTCAAATGAACTTCATCAGATCACCTTAACTTCTTTCATCACTTTATTATTAATGACTTGTTACCTGTAGTCACACCAGGGACATCTGTAGGGTTTTTCACCAGTATGGACACGCTTATGTCGTGTCAGATGTGACTGTGTTGTGGAAGCGAAATTACACTCATCACATCTGAATGGTTTCTCTCCTGAAAGAGGACAAGAAAATACAAGCATTAATAATTTTAACTGATAGAAAACTCCCTGAGCCACCTTTTCAGTTCATATGCAGCAGAAGAGCAAATACAATCTGCAGTTTCAAATATAACGAGCCTCTTCTTAATTACAAAATACTCCTGCAGTAACTCTCATTACAAGTTATCTACCTTACTTGCTGGCTGCTTCCTCATGTGGCAGTAGAGCAGCCTGCCTGCCTGCCAGGGAGGAGGAAGTATCGCACTGGGCTCAGATGTGAAGCCCTTCGTCCTCCTTCCTGAAAGTGCACTACTAACAAGGGAGTCAGTATAGTGCTGCTTTATTGGACTCATCAATGCAGCTTCCATCATGAAAAAGAGAGATAAGTAGGGATGGGAAACCAGAGGAGACAAGTAAAAGAACAGCAAAAATCATCAGCCTCGTTTTATAACTGGACTAACTAAGAAAAGTTAAGTCACTCCATCATTGGAGTCAGTGCCAGAGCATGGGATTCTGTAGTTTTCTATCCTTTGCTTCACCCACAAGACCACTCTGCCACTCATGCTACCCAGTTTCTCTCAGTGGTCAGAGGTCACACTGGCTGCTAAGATCGCTAGCAGCTGACTTGAAGAGATCTTGAGGCAGCCTTAGTCCAGTTATCAGCAGCAGCCTAAGCAGCTCTGCACACCACAGATGCAAACCAATTTGGGATGCACTCTAACATTGAAGGACCTGCAGCCATAGTTTTGAAAAATCAGTGATAAATTTTCAAGTCTAGGGATCAGTTCACATTGTTTTCTACATTTTTAAGGATTCCTTCTGAAAACAAAGAATAAAAAACACACAAATTCACTATTTTAAAATAACATTATTAAGGTGGAATGGTCAAGCATTCAAAAGTTAGGAACTGGCAGAATTAACATTGCATTAATGTTGCAGAATTAATGTGCATGCATTATGATAAGTCTTTAATTACATGATCACATGCCATTATTTCCATAGGACCTCTGCCTAATATACTGTACAGAATAGCAGTGCTCTCTTAATGAGCAGGTATTCAATATTTTGTTTTATTCTGGTTGTTCAATGTGGGCCCCGAGATGTTATTTACTGCATACTCTGCAAACTCTGAAGACAGATTGATTAATTTCCTCATGGGCTTTTCTGTGGTGCTCATCATTATAGTGCATGCTTCACAAATATCAATTATCTTCACAAAACCTCTGTGAAACAAGGGGTTGGGGGTTTTAATTCCATTTGGATGAGGAACTGAGGCACAGAGAGATCAAAGTCAAAAGTTTCCATTCATTTTGGGTGCCCAAGTTGAGACAACTAAGACCTGATTTTTTCAGATTACTTAGCATTATACAGCAATTTAATTCTCACTGACTTCAGCTGCAGCTGTGACTTCTGCTAATCAGAGTCTCAAACTGAACACCTATAAAATGAGGAATACGCAATTAGTAAGCATCTCTGAAAGCTGGGTTTAAGAGACTTGCCCAGCATCACACAGGAACGCTGGGGCACTGTGAGAGATAGAATCCAATTCTCCAGGGTAGCATTTGACTGTCTTAATAATGAAACCATTCTTTCTCTTTGTGTAATCCTCTGCCTCTTTCATAATACACCTGGAGCTAGAGCAGGCTGGAAAACGTAAATCCCTTCTTGTGAAAAATTTTGCTTTTTTGAATTGTTTTTTGTCACAAAACAGGATAAAATGGCAAAAAATAAAATTTTCTTTAGCAGGACAGGGGTTTTGGAGAAAAAATTGTTTTGGGAGAATCAAAACAGAGTTTTTCAGCCTCCTGGCTGCCTGGCCAGAAGGTGCTGGTCAATTTCAGGCAGCAAGTGAAAGAGACAAGAGACTTCCAGCCTGGCTGCAGAGTCAGAGAGCCAAGGTGCTCAGCATCCCCACCTCTGGGGTCACAGTGACAGAGAGTAGGGATGTCCAGTATCTCTGGCCCTGCAGCTGGGGGAGTAGGCTGGAAGCTACTGAGGCAGAGTCATGGCACTCAGCCCCACCAGCTCTCCTGGAAAGCTTTTGCCAGTTTCACTTTCCACCAGGCAGTCTCTTGCCCAGACAGCTTTAGTCTCTCCCACCCAGACTCACTGTCCTGGTCCCAATTTCCACCCAGACTCCCAGTCTCTCTCTTTCTCCCCCCACCCCGCTCTGCTTTGCCCAGCCAGTCCCAGCCAATGTGTTTCCCCTTCTCCCAACCTTCAATTGCCCTTCCCCCGACATTGCCTGTCCCTACGGGCTCCCAGTTCCAATCTCCCCCCCCCCCAGGCTTCCCATCCAATCAAAGTCCCCTCTCCCACTGGCTCCCTATCCCAGTCTCTATTCCCTGCTTCTTCCAATTCCCCTCCTACACCAACACTCCTCTTCAGATATGTCTCCCATCCTCTCTCACCTCTTTCCCTCCACCCCACAGGTACTTAGACTCAAACTGCTTCCAAGCCAGCTGCAGTCTCCCTCTTACCCCACCTCCCACACCCAGTTTCCCTCTTCCCACACCACCAGCCTGCAATCCCAATCTCCCCCAGAAGGCTTCTTGTCCCAGTCCTACTCCCTGGTTGCCTGCTTAGCCACATCCAGCTCTTGCCCTTTCTGAATTCATATCAAGTAGCTTCTCCCTTCCTACTCCTGGGCCCAGTGGGGGGTGGGGGTGTGGAGAGTCACTAAGAGTACAGAGGAAACGGGCTCCCTGCTCTCAGTTCCAGCCGTACCTGGCCCAGCCTGCAGCAGCCCAGGCCTTCAATTGCAGAGAAAGTCCCTGCTCAGCTCCAGGCTGGAGCATGCCCAGTGTGGATGGAACCTTTGGGGAATTTCATTACTAAAATCTAAGAAGTCTCTACTGAGCATGTGCAAATGGCAATTTTTTTCTAAGGTTTATAACTTGGCCAAATTTGGTCAGATTTTCATTGGGACAGCGACAGGAATATCCCCTAACATAAAGGCCACCTGCCAAATATCAAGTGCCTGCTCCAAAGCAGGGAGTGCAAAACATTTTCGAAGTAAAGGATGCCAGAATTTTTTTAAAGTGGGCAAAGCAACGTATTTTTTTCCTAGCCTCATTCTCAGAAACAACTAAACTGTTTTGGCTGCAATCTTAAAAAACTAGCCTGAGGCAGACACCTGGCATGGAAAATTCAACCCAAACAGTTGAGGTTTGGCAAAGTTATAAGCAACTGAAAACAGGGTCTTAAAATGGGAAGTGTTAGACAATATTAATAACAGACGGTCATCCAGCCCCACATACATATTTCCCAAATGAAAGCTAGGATTAATCCTCATATTTCTAACTAGCCAAAGCAGGAGAAGCCCAGACTGTAGGCTTCTTATGCTCTGAAAGACCGCTCTAGAGAAAGAAGATGGGAAACCTGCATGGGAACTGGGGAGAAATAGGCAAAGGAGAGGTAGCTTCAAGACTTAGAACAATTGCTTTTAGTAGCTCTTGGAGAGAATTTCAGCTACTATTTTTCAGCTCCTGTTACCTGGCCAGGGGGTGAGGGAAACCCAGGATTGTGCTGGACAAATTGGGACTGCTGGCAAATATGCCTTTCCTGCTCCAAACTTTCCTGTCAAATACCCAATCTCTTCTTCTCTGAAGAAACTGATTCTTCCAACTGTTTGACTGACAGTGGCTTCTTTTCCAATTAAACTCTCTGGGATACTTAACACTATTTCAACAACCTATTCTTGAACTGAAAATTCCTGTCCCAACTCCTGGTTTGTTTTCTCTTTGAGAATTAAAGAAAATAGTAATATTTCTGAAGCCTAAGTAACACAGCTACAAGAATGATAGAGAAGGGTCTTCCTTCCTTCTAGCAGTTTTCATTTAATATACATTTGAACCTTATTAAACTGCACCTTTGTAAACTGGAAACCAGCAAATCTGCACTGAAAATGATTTTCTGGTTTGAGGTCCTCTTTAACACATCTCAGGAAAGTTCTGCTGCAATGCTGAGGCAGACCCAGTGAGGCAGACAGATCAGTGAGGTTCCACTCTAGCTAGTAGAGTTTGGAAATTCCATCATGACCAAAAGAAAAATGAATAATCCTCACCACCGCATGAGGAAGTTTCTCCTTAGGAAATCCTTGTGGCTAAGTGTTCCTGTCAGGTACAGTTTGTGTAAATTTCACTTGACAGAAAATACATCACAGCAACACAAAACAAAAGGCCAAATGAACTGGGAAAAACTGACTGCCTAACTTTCTCAATAGCTTTTAGAAGCTGCACCAAGGGGAAAAATATTTATGTATGAAACCAAGTCAATAAGAAAACTTTTCGGTTCACTTGATAGATAAGCTTGTCTCAACCAAAACCATAACATCCCAGCCTAAAGTGATAGGGAGGCAAAAAGGAGCCCAAATTACTTTTTCCACAGCCACGGCCAAGGAAGAAGTACGTACTGCTGCTATCTCCCAACCATTCCCCCCATGCTTGGTCCAACTGCTTCTGCTTCTTCTACAATCACTTCCCCTCCTAACTGCTTGGTCCCATCCTCATCCCTCTCCCCACAACTGTTTCCCCTCTCCTCCTGATATTTAATATTCTCACTCCCAAACTGTGCTCCCCTCAAGTGCCTATGCTCAATCTCACACACCGCCAGGTCAGTTTCCACTATTTCCATACTGCTTACTTCATTTCAAATCGGTCCTTCATGCCTCCGCAACAGCTCTAAACTTTGCAGCACAATTCCCTGTTTGCTGTGGCAGAATACAGGGAATGAACACCTACTGAGGTCCTGCGGGGTGGGCAGGCGCAAGCTGACTCAGGGGAAGAGTGACTAAACCCAGGGCTCAAATAATTTCGGGGGACAACTAATACAAAAAAAAACAAACAAACAGGAACAGGAGTGAGGTCAGAGGGCCACAAATAAGGAACTGGAAGGAGACATCAAACAGACAACCCCGGACTGTGCCACTGCTCCTCAAAGCTGTGAAGGGAGCCAGTGGACGCAGCCTAGAGGAACTTTGCCTGGATGCACGATCATAAGGAGGAACGGAAATGGTCCCACAGTTGTAGAGCACCTCCCCATCCAGCATCCTCCTCCTGGTTTTACAGATGGACACTTTGGCTAGCACCAGGAGGAGGTTGACGAGGGGGTCTTGCAACTTTGTGGGGCCATGGATATCTGGAGATGAAGGGGGGGAGGGGAGTGCAGCCAGACCCTGAGGACAAGGCTCTGGAGGAGCCGGAAAAGGAGATGCAACCTGGAATACTCAAGATAAATGTTTGCCAGGGTCTCTCTCATGGCACAGAAGGGGCAGGTATTGAGGAAGGGGGTGAACCATGCAGGTACATGCCCGTGCTCACAGCTGCATGAAGGAGCCAACTAATATCCCTGGCAGGCCAGGGAGCAAATGTGGAATACAGGCCCACCGGGGTTCCTCACCCTCCACAGGTGGTAGAAGAGCCCGCCACTTTGTGTCGGGACAGGACACGAGGGTGAGGAAGTGAAAGGTATGGAGCACAAACTCGCATAGGTGTGTCCTGGGTGTGGTTCGGAAATGAACTGGCTGCAGTTTGCACAGTCAGCTCTGGTTGCAGAAGGGAGGGGTCTGGGGTGGCTCACGGGGCCCAATAACAAGTTGCCAGGGATGAGGGGTGGGCGGGGAGTACCCTCCCACAGGACCCACTCAAGGAAAGCCTGAGAGGCGGCGATAAGGCTGCCATAAACCCCATCCTGCCATAAACATCTCCCCCTTACTCGCACAGATATTGTGGCGTGCACAGCAAGCAGTAATAACAATGGGAATATTGGTTTCGCTGAGGTCTAAGCGAGTCAATAAACTGCACCAGTGTGCTTTTTAAATGCCCAAATGCACATTCTACCACCATTCTGCACTTACTCAGCCTATAGTTGAACAGCTCCTGACTACTGTCCAGGGTGCCTGTGTATGGTTTCATAAGCCATGGCATTAAGGGGTAGGCTGGGTCCCCAAGGATAACTATAGGCATTTCAACATCCCCAGTGGTTATCTTCTGCTCTGGAAAGTAAGTCCTTGCTGCAGCTGTTGAAACAGACCAGAGTTCCTGAAGATGCGAGCGTCATGTACCTTTCCCGGCCATCCCATGTTGATGTTGGTGAAATATCCCTTGTGATCCACCAATGCTTGCAGCACCATTGAAAAGTACCCCTTTCGGTTTATGTACTCACTACCTTGTACTATGTACTTTGCTCCGGTGCCAAAATAGGGATATGGGTTTCATCTATCGCCCCACCATAGTTAGGGAATCCCATTGCAGCAAAGCCATCCATTATGACCTGCACATTTCCCAGAGTCTCTACCCTTGATAACAGCAGCTCAGTGATTGCGTTGGCTACTTGCATCACAGCAGCCCCCACATTAGATTTGCCCACTTCAAATTGATTCCCGACTAACCGGTAGCTGTCTAGCATTGCAAGCTTCCACAGGGCTATCGCCACTCGCTTCTCAACTGTGAGGGCTGCTCTCATCTTCGTATTCTTGTGCTTCAGAGCAGGGGAAAGCAAGTCAAAAAGTTCCATGAAAGTGCCCTTATGCATGTGAAAGTTTCACAGCCACTGGGAATCGTCCCAGACCTGCAACACTATGTGGTCCCACCACTCTGTGATTGTTTCCTAGGCCCAGAATCGGCGTTCCACGCCATGAACCTGCCCAATTGACACCATGAAGTGCACATTGCAGGGGCCCGTACTCTGTGAGAAGTCCATGTCCATGTCTTCATCACTCTCGTCACCGTGCTGCAGTCGCCTCCTCCTTGCCTGGTTTCGCTTTTCGTGCAGGTTATGGTTCTGTATATCCTGCTGGATAACGCGCGCGGTGTTTATAGTGCTCATAATTGCCGTGGTGATCTGAGCGGCCTCCATGTTCCCAGTGCTGGTGCGTCTGCACTGAAAAAAGGCGTGAAACGATTGTCCACCGTTGCTCTAACGGAGGGAAGGGTGACTGATAACATGGCTTACAGGGTTGGCCTACAGGAAATTAAAATCAACAAAGGGGGTGGCTTTGCATCAAGGAGAAACAGAATGGCCCCCTCAAGGACAGAACTCAAAACCCTGGGTTTAGCAGGCTGTTGATTTCACGGAGGGAGGGAGGAAGGGAGGAGAAAATGATTATAAAACAAATCTGGTCTATTTCTTGTTTTGATCCACTTCATCTATCTTTATACATCTTGCTGGCAGCAGACGGTGCAGTATGACTGCTGGCCATCATCGTCTCCTGGCTGCTCATTAGAAGACGGTGCAGTAGGACTGCCGACAGGACTGAATTGCCATGAGACGAAACTTAAAAGGGAAATGACCTGGCTGAGTCACTCCCATGTTTGCCCAAGCGCCCTTGACCAACCCTCACCGAGGTCGGCTAAAAGAGCACCCTGGAATACGGCGACGACGGCTACCAGTCATACTGCACTGTTTGCTGCCAAAAGGCAATGAGCTGCTGCTTTATAGCAATGCAGTACCACATCTGCCAGCACCCAGGAGACATACGAGACATATGGTGACTATGAGCTGAGCGGGCTCCATGCTTGCCATGGTATGGCGTCTGCATAGGTAACCTAGGAAAAAAGGCGCGAAACGATTGTCTGCCATTGCTTTCACGGAGAGAGGGAGGGAAGGGGTTGCCTGATGATATGTACCCAGAACCACCTGCAACAATGTTTTTGCCCCAGCAGGCATTGGGATTTCTACCCAGAATTCAAATGCGTAACGGAGACTCCGGGAACTGTGGGATAGCTACCCACAGTGTAACTTTCCGGAAGCTGACGGTTGCTTCGGTATTGTGGACGCACTGCGCCGACTTAATGCCGACTAAATGCACTGAGAGCATTTGTGTGGGGACACACAATCGACTGTATAAAAACACTTTCTACAATTCTACAACCTAATTTCAGCCTAATTTCTATAACCTAATTACAACCTAATTTTGTAGTGTAGACATAGCCTCAGACACCAGTTAGTTCCCCTGAAGAAAGCCAACTGAGGTAATTAGATAATCAGTCCAGACAGACAAAGAAACGAAGGAAGGAAGTGCCAGGGGAGAAAGAGGAGCAGGCTTGCTGAGCCCAGTCTCACAGAGGCCTCAGTGAAGAGAGACCTCTGCTCCTGACAGGTTTTGAGAAGGGGGACGGAAGCACAGGAGATGTTGTAAATGGACTCTTGCACAGGTACTGTAGTGGTGATGGTGAAGGGAACTCAAATAAATGGCTCTGTGAATGCATAACTATTGGAGTCTGTGGCAAGAAGACAGGAGCAAAGGCGTGCCCAGCTACAGGCAGCACTGGATTTTATGGCAAATTTAAGCAACCCCCTGAAATTCACAGAAGTCACAACCAGAGTTTTCAGTTATAATCCTTATACACCTCTGGCAGCCTCAGTTTCCAATTTGCTGCAGAAATGGTGCAGAGTGATGCGCAACAGGGAGTACTCAGCACTCTGCTACACGTACAGTTACAATGGAGGATGGGTTTATCACTTTGTATCAGAAATTTTCCTGTTCAGACTGTTAGGGCAAGAGGGAATTTTGATGATTTGAGGTTTGCCCCTTACACCTTAGACAAAGTTTACCATTTTTTGTCATTACTAAGACAACTAGAAAGTTTTACAGAATTTTAGCTTAAAAATAGTGAGAGGAAATTTGGGAAACTTTTTGTTTTGGCTACATATTTGGAGACTGCACAGGTCAAAATACTTCGAAAGCTTCCCAGCCCATGCAAAGAAACTACTCTCCTCTCCCTCACCTCTAGCTTTAATAACTACAACCTCCAGAAAAGCCTGACAAATGAGATGATTGCCCAGGAAAGCCTAAATGGTGATCAAACACAGGGTCCATCAAATCAAGGGAGAAAGTCAAAAGGACACATCTCTGTTAGCCCTCTCTTGCTTGAACCAAAGGCCTGTAATCTCCAGTACTTTGTCTAATCACAACTGTCAATGTGTCACACAGGAAAAGAGATGAGTTTTTCAGCTAGCCAGAGTCCAAATTACTTCTGAATTGAGTATCAGTTAGCCATTTAAGCCACTCAGCATGGAAAATTTCAGCTTAAATGACTAAAGTTTGGCAAATTTATAAGCAACTGAAAACAGGGTCTTATAAAGGGAAGTGTCAGGCAGCCTTAATAATATGCAGTGCTACCAACCACACCTATAATAACCTTCTCTCTGGTTTTCCGCACTGCTCAGCTCTCCTCATTTCACTCTATTCAAAGTTCTCTTCCTATCCTGCAATTCTGGCCAGTTTTCCTTATGTTTCTTGATTGGCTTCATCTTCAAGCCTCTATATGTGATCTTGTCCCACCTAAATCTCAGCTTTTATTTCCTCTTCCCACTCCTTACACTTTTCCTAACCCTTTCCTTGTCTGCTCCATGTCTTTCTCCCACTCTTAGTTTACGTCTAAAATAGTCCCCTTCTTCTTATCCTCTAGGTGTCCTCTGTCCTATCATCTTCTTTTCACAAATAACGTTCAAATGCTCCCTTTCCTAAATACAAGCTGTTCTTCATACAGTGTCTCTTTTGACCGTAAGCTCTTTGGGATGCAGAGCATACCTTTCTGCACTCATAAACTGCATTGTAAATTTATGACAATATATAAATGATTTTAATCATTACTAAAATAATACAATAATAATAAACAGTAAGGGCATGATTCTTGATTAAGAATGCTTGAATTATTTTTTGTTTACAGACTACACACAGTACTTATGGGTATGGGAATATGCTGTTGCTGATCCAGCTTTGAGGTGAATGAACTTTAAAACTTTTAAAATGCTATTATGGAAACGCCTTTAACAAAACACACATAGTGTTAACAAGGTGGAAAAGGTCTCATCCCTATCGTATTATTTAGGGCTCCGCGTGCAAACAGAGCCCTAAATAATTACTATAGACCATATATTTTAAAGTTCTGTTATCAAATTATCATGTTCGAACCAAGTGGACAACCCAAACTATGGTCTGCTAGTCATGTTCCTGATTTCCAGCCGCTTCTACAATTGATCAGGCTTTTCACTGTGAAGAGGAGTCCAAAGGCCTGCAAAAACAGCTTGAAACAGAGACAGCCTATTTGCCACTAGTAGATGGTCACTGTTACATACAAAGAACTGAGAAAACAAGAATCATCCCTTATTGTATAAAAGACATCCAAAAATTTCATACATACTTTCCTAACACATTTTTCCAAAAGAGAAATTGCAGTAATTGCTACAGAGCTGTTATTTGACTGCAAACTGTGATTGTGATGGGGATGCACGGTCTGTGTGTTCATGAATGAGAGAGGAAAAAGGCCATGAGACAATCCTTCTTGTAAAATACGGTCCACAGTATGAGAAAGTTTAAGACACCTAGATTTCAACCCTTATCTATCACTGAAAGTCTGCTGTAATTAAGTTTCACACTCTCCTAATGACTTAAATGGAAATGAAAAATAACCATTTAATGAAACAGCACAATACTTACTGTGCTATACCTTACATAGAATTCCACGTTTTTTTAGCTTGGGTGTGGGAAGAGGATACATTATACATTTAATTCAATGCCAAGTAATGTAACTGCACATTAAAGTCAAAGAGCAGTTCACATGAGAAATAGAAACACAAAGTGAGTCACTCAACTGGATAAAAATACATACATTATTAAATTTTCTTTCTTTATTACATTGACCTATAAATGTCTTGAGAAGTACAAGATTGAAATGAGCAAATGGAACTGATCATACAAACAGTGATCTATGTGAAAAGTGTAAGTCACCATCTTCAAAAATTCATGAAAACATTTGAACAAAAACACAAACTGCTTAGGCTTTGCAATAAGTTCAGGAGCTGCCATAAACAATAAGGGTACCATCCCCAATTACTCTACTACGGTGGTGTACTTTACTGAAATTACAAAAGTAGCATATGTCAATTAATCACAGTTAATGCATGCAATTAACACAAAACAAATTAGCTAGATTAAAAAAATAGTTCACTCAGTCCTATTTCTTGTTCAGCCAATCCCTAAAACAAACAAGTTTGTTTACATTTATGGGAGATAACGCTGTCCGCTTCTTTTTTACAATGTCACCTGAAAGTGAGAACAGGCATTCACATGGCACTGTTGTAGCCGGTGTTGCAAAGTATTTACATGCCAGATACGCTAAATATTCGTATGCCCCTTCATGCTTTGACTTGTAAGTTCTAAAGTTTTATATTGTTTTGTTTTAGAATCCAGTTATGTAAAAAAAATTAAAAATCTACATTTATAAGTTGCACTTTCATGATAGATTCCACTACAGTACTTTTATGAGGTAAATTGAAAAATACTATTTCTTTTGTTTATCTTTTTACAGTTCAAATATTTGTAATAAAAATAATAATACAAAGTAAGCACTGTACACTTCATATTCTGTGCTGTAATTTAAATCAATATATTTGGAAAATGTAGACAAACATCCAAAAATATTTATAAGAAGTTTAAACTGGTATTCTATTGTTTAATCGTGTAATTAAAACTGCAATTAATCATCACTATTTTTTTTATATCTTGCGATTAATTGTGACTTATTTTTAATTGTTTGACAGCCCTAATGGAAACTAATTTTATACACAGGCTGTCACTAAAAGTTGTAATATCACTTTCATGTCTCCCTTGAGGACAGATTCTCCCAATTGCACAAAGTGAGAGTAAACAGCATTGGCTCAGGGGGAATCCATGACAATTGGTGGGATGGAAACCTCCCCTCCAACTCATTGACATTACTTCATAAACATTACTGCAACCCAGTGAGGTGGGCTCTATTTACCACATTAAATCAGTGTCCTGCTTTGTGTCAGCCAGCAAAAGCTGTTTAAAGACACTGACTTGGCTTTTTGATCCAGTTTCTGATAACACATAAAATGTATTTCTTTGTTCAATAAGTGTTCAACAAGGACAGAGGCATCATTCTAATAAGGTCTCTTTACAGTGGAAAAGACTATGGCTTGAACTTCAGAGGTAATGAGCACCTGTAGTTCTCATTGCCTTAAGTCAGAAGCAGGGATGCTCAGCACTTCCAAAAAATGAGGCCATTAGTCTTTATGTAGCTGATGAAGCACATTACAGAACTTTGTATGCTAATCCACTGTAGAACTGCCGGAAAAGCTCTTGGTGGATCACCAGGGAGACTCATGGCATCCCCTTATTAAGTCAAAGTCAGTGAAAGCCATAGTCCATTTTACATTCAAAGACCATACTGTACAGAGAAGCAGTATACTTACTAACTAGATACTTTTTTTTTACCATAGAATAGAGATGTCAACCAACAAATCAGAGGTTGCAGACTTCTTTAGTAAGAAAATGATACCATTTCTGGGTTGAAATTTTCCCCTCTCTCAGAACTGACATGCGTGGCACTGTGCAACTGAGCATATCTATGCCAAATCTGTGTGGCAATGCACCATGCTAGTGAAAGTGGAAAGCATACATTTACCGCCTCTTGAGATTAATTATATTTCTTTCCTGTTTAACATGAACATATTTTTTAATTCCCTTTTCGTTCTCATTTTAAAAATATAAACAATTCTGTGATGGGTAGCATCCTCTGTTTGCCAAACTGACTTCTGAGGAAGATGTTTTGCCCTCTGAGTGACAAAGGGCCAGAATCCTATACTCAAGTTGAGTAGTACTTTCCTCTGCAAGTAATTCCCATGAAGAAAATGGAACTATTTACAGAGCCTGGTATTTCTCAGTGTAAGTGCACGGTCCGGCCCAATTCTGTTCCCAAGAGGAGGAACAGAATAAGAAGCATCAGAAGCAAGAGAATGAAGGGCTAAGTGGTAAGGCGCTCTCAGGTCCGAGAGCCAGTCCTCCTCTGTGTCAGGTATCTGTCAGATATTCTGAACATTCCTCCTGGATACTAAGACACCTTATGCCTGGAGGCTGGGAGAACAGGAAGCTTATTAAAGTGGTCAAGACACCTCAACTACATGTGAGGATTTTCTCCTTTGCCCTTGAATCAAGGGTCTCTGACAGGTTATAAAAATAAATCTTGGATAGGGAGATGTTTTGTGTCACCCTCCGAGACAGTTTATATAATGGCAGGGAATTATTTACGCCATTTAGACCATTTTTGATTCCAATCCCTTTCAAAACGTATTGTAATTTTCTTGGGCATTCTCTGTGCAGAGAAAACGGTGTCAAAGGGATGCACAAGGGAAATATAGATATAAAGAGTGGTGCACGTGGCTAAGCACTGAGATAAAGCTGTGCAATGGACAAGAATATTGTGGAATCTGCGTAAGTAAAAGAACACCAACAAAAGGCATATTGGGCCATTTTCTTTGAAACAAATAGAAGACACAGATAATTTTTCTGCTAAAGAATCATCTCCGATTGTTTGTCCCACAGAGGCAGATAAATGCCCAGAAGATAGATCCTTCTGTCTCTGAGATACTGTCCTGTATAGTATAAAGTTAATAGCAAAGTAATAACGAGCCTCCAATCCTGACATAAAATATAAACTTATGCCTGCTGGATGCAAGCTTCATGATCTATAACCTCCAATGCCTGAGATCATACCAAGGAAGCCTCCACCAGGGTGGCATGAGGAGGGCAGATGCCATCCAGCAAATAAATTGCATTTAAAGTGTTTCACTGGGACCAAACCTGTTTATAATGGCCAATATTTTCAACCTAACTTTAGGCATCTAAATATATATTAGGACACAATACAAATGGCCTGATTTTCGGCGAAGTTGCTACCTAAAACTCTCCCTGAAATCACTGAAAACTGCTAATGGTCAAGATGTCTGAAAATCAGGGTATTTTTATTCAGTTCCCTAAAGAAAGATTCAGGTGCCTACCTTTAGGCATCTATGGTAGGAAAGTTTGGCTAATGTGTTTAGCCATCATAATGTAATAAATCTATTACAAATAACTTAAGAGAAGGTTATGGTTGCATGGTTAAGTACTCAAAACTCAATAAATTAAAAAGTTTACGTTGCATGTGCAGCGCTAGCTCTTCCTCTTGTGTGTATACAATAGTCTATAGGACCAGACCCTCAGCTGGCTTAAACTGATGCAGCTCCATTGACTTAAACTTTGTCCAGTGACTTCAACAGAGCTACACAAATTTACCTCTGAGGGTCTGAGACACTGTTTTTAATTTTTTGATCATATTTTACTTCTCTAAAAATATTATATAATGACTTACCTTTTTTCTGTAGCTCGGGATGAATATGTGTAGAATTTGTAAAATATTTTCTGTAAGTTTTTATATACAATACTTTCAGTATTATACTGGTCAGATATATCTTCATTAACTTAGGAACTTGATATAATACCTTTTCTATTCTGACCAATAATTTTATCAGCACCCAGATACTACATATTTTGCAGAATGCATAATGAAGAAAATGAGGCAGCTAACTATGAAGGTAACTTTAGCTGCATACTTGGTCTGTAAGTGGTCTATATGTTAGCTCTATTACTGAAGTGCTGTTACATATTTCACATAAATGAATTTAATGAACTCTGTGCAACAAACGCAGAGTACTACGCAATACTGCAAGATACTACATAACTATAGAAAAGGCTGCAAAAATATGGTTGCTATTATCTTGCATTATTTGAGAAATAGTATCTGCATTCACACAAGAGGCAAAGTTAAGGATGGTAATGCAGTTTTTTCCCCAGCTTTCCTCTTCTAAAATTCCTGAATTGTTTCTGCTTATGCGATTATATAATATAAATGTTCAAGAAGAGATCAGGCTTTGTAAATTCCAGCCCAATCAGAGAACATTTTAGAAAGTTATCAGGAATTGAGAATTGGGAGTTAGAATGGAAGCACATGACTTTAACTACAGCAGTTACTATGCTCCTGCTAAAATTTAGATACACTGACACAGTAACACATTGACAGAATATAGTGTAAAATTTTCTAAATGCATCATCTTAAATACTTTAAATATATAAACATCCTGTAGTAAGTGGGAAATGAATGAGGGAGTACCTCTCACATATGTAAATTTTTTGCTACCACAGAAGTTAATTCCCAGAAATGACAACCCCATTGACTTCAGTGAAAATGAATAGCTGTGACTAGAGAACGTGGCCTTGTACATTTATCTTTATAACAAATTTACTTCATGATGTTGGCAGTCAATCTCTGAAAGCCCCACCTTTGTGTGAACATCGCACTTCCCTCCATCCAGACTTGGTTGAATAATCTGACATCATGGCTGTGAGTATACGGCTTCAGGATCCCCAGGAAAGCAGAGTAAGTGCTATCAGGGAAATTCTGCTCTAAGACGGCGAACGTCCTGAATCGGATTATTCTACACAGTGCCACAATACAAAATCCCCACAATACAAAATCCATGGAAAATTCACAATGCAACCATTAGAACCATGCATTTGTTAGCAATTTCTGTCCAGTGTACATTCGACAATAGTGACTTAAACACACACTATTCTTCTTGATGATATTTTATTATCCTCATGCAAGTCACTAATATAAATATAACAGTGATGCTTCTGCATCTGTTTGAACAAAACCTACTCAAATAATCAAACACAGTGAACTACTAAAAAACACAATTAAGGTAAAATGGTTTTATAAATGTTTAAAACTTATACTTTTTTTAAAGTCTTCTGAAGCAGAGACCCAATTTAATTTTATCTGATATTAAATTTTTATAACCAGGTGATATGAAAGCTTTACCAGTTTGAAAGAGAAATCCTGCTTTACATGCAAGCCATGTGGTACCTCTTTAAGTTGCATCTATTAATTACAAACCATCTTAAAACTGCAAAAGGGCAACTGAAACAACACTGGCTTTGAACTATGTCTCAGTCCAAAATAATGGATTCATCTAAATGAATAGGACCAAGGGATCCTCAGGCAGATTCTTGCAAAAGCTTCAGGCAGCGTGTAATCTATTTGGGCCTTTAAAAAAAAGTCGTTACTGTACTTAGCATAAATTAAAAAAAAAAAGACACCTGATCTTTACAATTTTATCTTGCTTTAAAATTAAAATGAAGATTACTCAAACTCATAGCATCTGATATACAGCCTGGGCGTACAGATTTTACAAAAATGAAAAAGTGAAAGCAAACAATGAACCAATATATTATTTTGTGCTGTAAAGTGCTATTTGACTTGCTTTATTCCCCAGTCTGAATGATACTCCCTTGCTATAGAGAATATACCAAAGGGTAAAGACAACTTTACCGACCTGTGTGCTGCCGCCGATGCTTAGTGAGGGCATGACGCGTCCCGCCGGCAAAGCCACAAAGGTCACACAGGAACGACTTCTCGCCTGTTGCAACAATAAACAGATGAGGGACTGCGGAGGTCACAGATCATTAAAACATATCTATCAAGGCTTTCAGGGTTACTAATTCCTCCAATCAAATGTTTCCATGTAAATATGTCAAATGGGAATGAAATTACCACTGCGGTTTATTGACTGTGATAAAATCTGAAAAGCACCACTGAACATAATTACATACTTGTCAGACCCATAAAAATTAGCTTTATTATCAATGGAATGGTTTTGTACAACTTCATTTCTGTTAGATGTCTTCCAGATGGGGCTGCTTTATGCACTTGAACAGTTTTTATGCATATCCTGATTTTTTACAATTCCCATACATCTGGCCTTTCGGTGCTGAGTAAAGATTGCCTGGAAAAGTTAATATACAGTATATATGATTCTGCTTAAATAAAATATATTGAATTTACTAATAAATTAAGGATAGTGAGAAATTTTAACTGACTTGATCATGGTCTTCTTTAGTAACCTTATGTTTAATAAAATGAATTAAATTATTTTCTTGAATATATTGAAGAGCCCAGGCAACAATAAAAGCCATATTATTCAGTACCAGTGGCAATTCAGTACTGTTTATGTTTCTAAAACTTTCATGACATAAAGAAAACAAGTCTGGGGATTACTACAGAAATTGCAGTAGAACTCATATTGTTCATCTTTAATGATATTTCTTCATTCCAAACCTCCGGAACAATTAGAGAGAGATTTGGCAGGCTCACTACTTGTAAAAAGTGTGTAAATGCTCATTTTCTAGTATTTTTATTCCAGCTAAAATTTTACCCCATTGTCTATAAAAATAATCTATCATTTCACAGTAGCATTTTTACAGAGTAAGTACTAGCATAGTAGGCAGTTTCATCCCATCAGACCCATTGAGAAGGGCATGATGGAATAATAACGTTAACCTTGGACAGATCCTGTGCAATTATAAAATAGCTTTAAAAACAAATTAGTCACTTTACTAATTTGGAACAAAACTGTACCCACCCACAGAAATAACAAGGAGAAGGCTTTAGAAGAGTCAGGACGCTGCATTTGGGAAATCTAACAGAGTTTCCTTAAAACTCTCCCAACGGGAAGAGGATTTAGGATCCTCAAAGGATGAGAGGAGGTGCTGTCTCCCAACTCCACCGAGACCCACAGTATTCAGAGAAGTCTAGCCTAGTCCTGAGGGGACAGACCCTCCAGACTGCTTTTCTGGCTCCTTTTACCCCTGGTAGCTATCTACATTAGTACCTGTGCAAAACATTCCACTCAGGAGAGGTACAGAGCCTGAATTAAAGTTGCGTTGATAGCATTAATATAAGTGAGATACTTTCTGGGATATCCACTGTCTATGGAGAGAAGAATGCTACAAACAAGAGCTCCTATCCCTCCCCTTCCAGCATGGAAAAACTCCTATGGGAATTCCATGTCCATGGAGCATCCAGACAGGGGATTCCACATAGTAGCAGCGAGCTCACCCCTTGACAGAAATTTGGGGCCCCAGTATATCGTTTTCGCTTGGGTCCCGCCCCTCTCCAATTTCACTTTATTTACACAGATGTTACAGAGACTTTGGGGGCTCCCCTGAGCTCAGGGCCCAGTACAATTGTTCCCTCTGTCCCCTACTCTCATCAGCTCTGTAGATAATTCTATGGTGGCAGCACTCTCCTTTTCCGTATCCTCTAACCAAATATACCTGATGTGAGATACCTGTGCTCTTGATCTGCAGAAAATTATCAAGCTCTTGGAATGATTCAGGCTAAATTTCCAAAGTGGCCTCAAACTTATCACTACAGTGTGTTGCACAAAAACACTGATTGACCTGTACAAGGTACTTCAGTATGTAAAATGGAGCTTGGACAGGCAAATCCATATATTATGGCACACAAAAACATAAGCAGCAACATTTTACACACAAATTTAGACTTACAACTATAGGGTCCACTTTTGAAAATGTGGTTCCTGATGCAATAGGTATTCCAAATGGTATCCTACATGCAGGATACCTTTTGGTAACTGAATGTAAGAATTAGCTCTAGCCATTTTGTAATTGCAACTGAATTAAAAACCAGCCAACCAACAAAACCCACTAAACCCATTAAACAGACAGAAAAACAGTAGTAATTAAAAACATCCCCTCATTTCCTCTTGATGTGAATATATTCCCGTTAAGAAGCAAATTAATACCATCAAAACTTTAAAATTATATAACCAAAATCTGAATTCTAGTTCACAATGTTACTCATTAATATTAATTACTGAAGTAATATATTGGTTTTTTACAAAGAAATTTCCCTCTATAATCTCTCTGCTCTTCTTGCTTGGATTTTTGTGTCAAGATCTTTTCTCTAGCGCTTGAGTTCGTCAAAGTATTAAAGGAAGGGAGTAGAAGGGCTATAAAGAAGAAAGCTTAATTATAATTAATTAAATATTAATCTAATTAAT